>NC_092865.1:67320379-67414215 GCF_032062135.1 Pyxicephalus adspersus | reverse complement strand
TGGATTGTATCATTTCTTATATATCCTACAATTGTGTCAGCCCAAATCCAATTGCTGCAGATCATTTTGGACAACTTTAGGTCCTCCACATCTACCTAGGAACCAGAAATTGTCTTTTTACGATTACTAATAGAAAACATCCAAATTTCAATCCATTTCTGAGGGAGTGAAAATAATTCAAAAGGTTGATCAATAGTTCTGTCTATAACTTGCTGCTTCAGGAAACACAACGTATGATTAAAGCTAGATAAGGGAAGTGCGAATACACCTTGAGACATGAGTGATGAGACATGAAAGGAACAAGCAATTATAAAAAGTTAAGGATCTGGCTGATTAATAGGCAATGATGCATCTCACTCTATCACATGTATTAAACTTAAAAAATTCAGGAACATGACTCATAAATGGATTAATAAAAACTGGAGATGAGTTCCTATGCAACTGAATAGATTTAAGCAATAAATCAAGAATCGCTATATAAACAACAGCAGCACTGTACAGTTGTCCTGGGGACTACACTATCTTCCAATATTCATAAATTTACCTATTTTTGGAAAAATTCACATGACAGGAAGAGACAGAAATAGTGAAGTTTATCCTTAATAATGCCTAATATTTGAGAGGAGATTTTTTAACTGAATGAGCTCACCATATCCCAATCTAAAAATGCTAAGAATGTCATCTCCCCCTTTCTCATTTTTTTGCCTATACTAAGCTTCCATTGGTGGGGGTATAACCTCCCAAATAATAACCTCAATAAAAAGAGGAAGCAAAGGCATTACGATAATAAATCCAATTGGTTCTCCAATGGGCTTGTGCTGTATTAAATATAATAATATAAGAATATCAATTTGAGCAGTGCCACAGTTATGTAAGCTTACTTGGATTATCCACTGGGAAAACACTGTATAATGTACCACAACAATCATACCACAACCTTTGTGTGAAAAATGTACTGAAGAACAATTCACGATCACTGAACGACCGCACACACAGTAGATAGCGAACAATCATCGCCCAATCAGATCCGCCGGGACAGTCGTTCGTTTCCAGTGACAATCCTCGTTCATCGGTGTCATTGGCCAGTCATTGTGCACTTTTTGTTAACGATTATGGCACGAATGGTTGTTAGACGATAATTATTGCATGTGTGTACGTAGCCAATAACTACGGCCAAAGGCGGCCACATACAGCTATGGTAATAGACTAATGATATAATAGACTGATAGATAGATGTTCAAGTCCTTTGGAAAGCCATTCAATGCAAAGTAGCATAAAACATGCTTTGTCTCCAGCTTTGTGTGCTTTGAAATCCATGTCATGCTGCTTCAAAAGCAGTTCAAATGGATTTAAAAACACTCTTAAATTGGAGCAGATGGAAATAGCGGCTTGGGTTCACATTTCAAACATACAGATTTAACCCATGCAAAGGTTTACTCTAATGAGCAGACCAATAAATAATACCCTGCTTTCATCTTCACCTATGTAATATATTTTCCAGTTCTCCCAAATATTAGAAATAATCCAAAATATATAAAATAATAAATATATTTCTACATATATTGAAAGGATCATGGCCTGGTGTTTTCCCAAATTTATTCTCTCTGCAAATGTAATTCAAATGTATTACGCATAGATTAGCAGAATATAGATATATCTGATGTGGGCATCACATGGGATTTATCACCCGTCGCTTTGTCAGATAACTGCACAGAAGGTGAGAACCGAAGTTGTGCAGTTTACAGAGTGCTGACAGCCCAGGAAAACCGCTGTACATTTTAACAAGGTTTGTCATAAATTATAAGTCTGAGAAGTCTAAATCGGATGACATGAAGTGTGGTTTAGGGAAATTAAAGAATAATATGAGAATAATTCAAAGCTGAACTCCAGGCAGATAAAAAGACAAACATTATTGCAGCTCTGAACTCATCCATACATCATGAACTGTGTTTTTTATATGTGTAGGCAGCGAAGGAGACTTGATATCAGCCTCCATTGATTTCTCTATACATCAAAAATCAGACTAGAAAATGGAGAACCAAGCAGATATACGGAGGGTGCTGGGAAGTTCCTGGCTTTGCCCAGAAAGAAGAGAGCCCGAGTTATGAAATAACACATTTATTCAACATATTCCCCCCTGAGACTGATGCACTTGGTACAGCGTAGTTGCAGCTTTTCTAGACCGTTCAAATAAAAGTCCTTTGGTTGGGGCCGTAAACCAGCTCTCAGCAGCATCTTTGACATCAGAAATGTCCTCAAAACGTGGCCCCTTCAGGTGTTTCTTCAAATTTGGGAACAGATAATAATCCGAAGGGGCCAGGTCAGGTGAGTAGGGGGGATGGTGGACCGATTGGAAACCCAGGGTGTTCAATTTGGCAGCCACAATGTTGGACGTGTGCGCAGGTGCATTGTTCTGCAAAAAAAAGGATACCTTTGGTCAACTTTTCACAGCGTTTCATCCTAATTGCCTCCTTCAGCTGGTCCAAGAGGTTAGCATAATACTGACCGGTCATTCTAGAGCCCTGAGGTAGGTAGTCCACCAACAGAATACCGTCTTTGTCCCAGAAAACGGACGCCATGACTTTTTGGCCGATTTCTGGGTTCGGAACTTCTTCGGCCACAGAGACCCGCTGTGGCGCCATTCCTTTGACTGTTCCTTGCTTTCAGGATCATAGATGTGGAGCCAGGTTTCATCCTCAGTCACTAACCTAGCCAAAAAGTTCCCTGCAGCTTCAAAATGGGCCAAAACTGCTTCAACTCATTCCTTCTTATGATCACTGTTCAAACATTTTGGCACCGACTTTGCTGAAAGCTTGCCTATGTCTAGGATAGTGGTGATAACAAACCCAACACGCTCCTGTGAGATGTCAAGTATCTGGGCTAACCTTTTTGCAGATATTCGCCGGAAGGACACTTCCCCCCCAGTGTTTGTCACATCTCAGTGTGAATGTCCTTTGCTGACTTTCCCTGGAGAAACAAAAACTTCATGATGGCCCAGTAACTCCAACAACATGAAACTTTCTTGTGCCTCTGCCATCACAGCTTCTCACTAAAAGTAAAAACAGTTTTAAGAATCGCAAAGACCTGATATTTGCACAGAGACATACGAAGATATTAGGCTGTCATATGCTCCCACACTCATTTTTCTATTTCATCTGGAAGGGGGCAAAGCCAGGAACTTCTCAGCACCCCCTCGTACTGCAGTGCTCATGTGTTATCAAGGACCAAATGGAGTGTCAGTTGCATGAGCTTACCAGTCTGCTGCTTTTCTGTTCACTGTCCAATCACAAGCTGATGGAGTGGCCTGCAAGTCTTGCCTCTCCATGATCAGTTCTTCTGCCCTGCTAGATAGATAGGATTGTGCCATGTGGTAGACTATAAACCTCATTGGTACAATAAAAGACTCCTCATATATATATATCCTGACCAGGGGTGTAGTCATAAAAAAAGTAGAGAAGGCACGGTACTATCCAATGGTGAGCTCACATGCGCATTATCGTTATGTAAATGTACCCGCCCCACTACACCCCTGCCTTTGTGTCACTCAAAGGGGAATAAACTTCCCCCAGAGTGATGTCATGATACCAAGTTCTGAGCCTGCCATGTCAGAGTGGGCTGGTTGTGTTCAGAGAGACAACCCACCCACTGCCCTGAGCCTGCATATCCATATGGGGGATATGATCCGATGCGCCCCCCCAGTGGAGTCCTTCTCCTGACCCCACCGGGGGCCAGACCCTCCAGAGCCACAGACCACCAAATAATTCTTTGCAAAATAAGAGTGGGCACGCGTTGCCACCCATGCCCGCCCCACTACACCCCTGATCCTGACATTTAAACAAAAAAAAGAATTACCTTTTGCTATTTTTGCCTCAACTTCAACAATACAAGGTGGTTGCTAAAAAAAATCAAATAATAGTGGCTATCTGCATATTTTTTTGCAACTCTAAAAGGAGCCCAAACCTCAGATTGTTTCTTACCATGCAAATTTTGATGACCTTTTACTGGCTCCAATATTGGCAGTAAAAGCACCAATGGCTGATCCTTTTCAAGCTTTTTCTTTATTTTCTGTCACCTGAACTTATCACCGCCTTGCTGTCATATTTGGTGAGTTTATCTCTCATTCTGGTGATCATTTTATTGCTTGATGAAAAAACCTTAGGTCTTAAATATGAAACATGTTAAACTTATTTAAGGAATATATTTTTATTTAAACCCGATAAAAACTGAAAATGGTCTGTGAAAATGTGGAATCGGCAACTACTACTTTCAGTAACTACTATAGATTGCTTTAAGAAAAAGCTGGATGATTTCTAGAAGCACAGAATATAACTGGGCATTAAGGATTTAAAGTAAAGATAACAGAGACTGTTGATCCAGGGAACATCTGATTGCCTTCTGGAATCAGGAAGGATTTTTTTTCCCCTGTTGAAGCAAATTGTACCGGGGTTTTTTGCCTTTCTCTGGACCAACTATGTCTTATAGGGTTTTAAATCTGGGATATGTTTATTTCCCTAGTGGTTGAACTTGATGGACCTATGTCTTTTTTCAACCTAACCTACTATAAAAAAAGTTGCAGTAATATACAGCCTGCATACAACCTGGTATGGTCGAAGGGCCCTAAGTGGTACATAGGGCAATTACATAAAGTTTCCTTTTTTCTCATTTAATTACATTATTTTGGTTACTGTATGACACCATCTAATATATTTCCAAGACATCCTTATCCACTTTTTCTTCCCTTAAGCTAGGTACACACTTGCAATAATTATCGTTAGAAAAGTAACCACTAACGATTATGCACGATTATTGTGAACGATCGTATTGTGCACAATTTTGTACATGTTGTAACAATACAATTGTTCAAATATAATCCACCAATAGTGTACACACGCTACATACGATCGTTTGAACAATTCAGGAAGTGACATGTAAAGGAGAAAGTTTATTGGGGAACCATCCATGATCAACAGTACAGACAATAGATAGCAAACGATCTTTGCTCAATCAGATCCGCCGGGACAGTCGTTCGTTTCCAGCCAAAATCCTCCTTCGTCAGCGTCGTTGGTCAGTCATTATGCACTTTTTTTGTTGATGATTATCAGACGATCGGTTGTTAGTCGTTCGTTTCCAAACGATAATTATTGCAAGTGTGTACGAAGCTTTGGATAGTTATGTTATATTTTATCTGTTTGTTAAATGGTAATTGTTTACCTTTCCCACCCTATTGTTTCCTTTTTTTTTCTTTTGTGATTGTTTTCCCCCATAAAAAAAGAAAAAAAGGTAATGAACTATGTAAGTGTAATGTTTTATTTATCGACAACATAGTTATTGGTTGTATACAAATATTTTATTTTTTATGCACCTTTTTACTGATGCTCAGCTATTGTTTCTTTTTGCTTACCATATGTTGTACAATGTGAAACCTGTTCATTTCTCAAAAAAAAATGTATTTAAAATGTATATATATAGATATATATATATATATATTATATATATACAGCCTCTTAGAATATCTGAATTATTTTATTTTCATATACATTAACAAAGTATAAATCTAGAATCTCCATAACCACTACTTGTATAAAAAGTCTTGAAATACTCAGGGATAATGCTTTATTCCCAGTCGTCAATTGTGCTGAGCAAGGAACAGCAGGTTTAGCAGATCTTTGTGACATATCTTGTGAAACATGAGGAAATATTCCATTTCTGTATAATATCTCCCACTGTGAGTCCCTGGCAGACCCCAGCGGGGGTTTTTGCAGGCTTTTACATGGGGCCTTACTTGATAAGAGATTGACAATTTCAGCAAGAGCTCAAGTGTCATAACCAGATTGGTATCCCTAGCATTGAAATCAATCCACATAACATATTTTGGGATTAGTGTATTGATTTTTGTGTATTCGTGATGTAGTGAGAGCTCTGAGGCACTGAGATTCGGATATATAAATAGGATCCCCAGCTGTTCCTGAGTGTTCATGTTTAATGTATGCAGCTGTCCATCAGGAGAATTTGTTTGGTTATCAGAAAACAGAAATGAGCAGCCTATGTTTACTGTTAGAAAACAGTTATCTGTGTGCATTAATTGGAGTATAAAAATAATAGAGAGGTTTTCTAGCAGTAGATAATTGTATTGATGTGAAAAATATTTGATACATGAGAAACAATCAATGACACAGTATACATAGTTGGTCAACCCCATTAGCACTTCATGGGGTAGGAGACCGACTGACTAGACATATTAGATCCCTCGATGATAATCAAGGTCATATTAGATGTTTCTTATCCCAACGCGTTTTGCCACTCGGCTTCCTCAGGGGTTTCGTTGGAAACATTAAAACATGGTGACCAGCTGGATTGAGTTTTAGAAGAAGCACATTTAGCAGAAGTGAAAGGAAATTGGGATCCTACGTGCTCAGTGGTAGTTGAGGACTGGGATTAGCTGCTGGAAGGTCGTTCGTGTATGGGTGATAGCAAAGCTGTGTGCATTAACAAAATTATTTACTTTTGTTGTATATTTATTGAACTAAAGGTCTTACTAAAAGCCACCACATATTTTAAATGTAGTACATAGTATGATTTGTTGTTCTACTTTATTTTGCTTCTGTTTTCTTTGTTCTAGTTATCGCACCCCTGTGTGTTTCCTTTTTTCACACATACATTTAGGTTACATACACACGTGCAATATTCATTCATGCACGATGCATGAACCAGTGTTGTACATACAACACCGTTCTGCTTTATGGAGAGGCAGAACGACGGAGCGGCACCCCACTGCGCTCTCTCCCCTTCACTTCCATTAAGATCGTTCGTCGTCCATTGTCCATGGTTCCGCCAGGATGGTCGTTCGGACAATGGACAACGAGTGATATACACAGGCCAGATTCTCATCTGATATCAGCCCTCAGCCAATTATCGGACAAGGACCATTGCATGTATGTACGTAGCCTGACAAATAAAACAAATTAGACACATCACACCTATTGTTGAGGGGGCATAGCAACTGCCTAGCTCCCTACACAAGATTATGACAGCAAAGAGCTGGCAGTAGCTTTGGAAGAGAACTTTAGGAGATATTAAGGTAAAAGACTTGAGCTGTTATGGCTAAGTTCACTTCGGTGGTAGTACGGGGAAGGTTATATTAAGATGTCGTTGTTAATATTTTAAATAGTTTAAATAATAAAGTAAACTTTTATTAAAGCCAAAATAGCTGTGGCTGATTGAATTCCAGAAGTTTAGTGGTATTCCTTTATTTATTTAATAGTTAAGTAAGTTATTATAAAGTTAAGTTTAGTTTAATAAAATGCTGGCTTTAACCCCATTGTATGTTTTCTATCGTTCATATATTGGGGCACTGCCCTTTCAGTTATTCAGGTCACAGTATTTCCATGTGCCTTGTGATCTCTAGCAACAGGCAAGATAAGTTGGTTACATAGACATCCCAAGCTGCAGTACCCCAATACCCCCGAGCCATCCTTGTCTGGGTACTTTAATGGAGGCTCCCTTGGCTATTAAAAGCATACATTGGGTCCCTTGGCCATGAGTTGCATTGGTGGGGTACCGTAGATTATTAAAAACTGGAATCCAGTGAAAAAAAAAAAAACGGCCAGGGACTAGCTCGGAAGGAAAGGTCAAGATGACATTGAATGTCCAGATGGGGCTTGCTCTCTCCGACTTCCTGCAGCTTCTAATGCACATTGTGTGAATCACTGACTCATAATCAGTCACAAAATAAAAATTAAGGTTGATTTTACAAAAAAATGTCTTTTATCTCAATCTAGAGATTGACATCTTTTCATATTCATTCCTACAACTACTTCCAAATCACAAAAGCTATGGCTGTTCTTTGTCCCACTTCCCTTCCTTTCTTATTTTGTGAATGGGTTTGGTTATGCAAAAGCCCCCTTGTTGTGAAGTAATCACAAGGACACAACATCTGTTTGGGAAGTTTTATCCATTTCTTCAAGAAACTTCAACCCCTAGATTATAATTAAATACCATTCCCTAGATCTAAGCAGGTAGTATTGGACCCCTGTACCTTAGTCAATGTCATGGAGTCCCTTATCTGAGTTCTGGGAAGTTTTAAAGTAAGAATTGCAAATTAACACACTTTCATATTCATATACAGTGGTACCTTGGTATAAATCCTTAATCCGTTCCAGATCCTTGGACTTATACCAAACAGGACATCTACCAAACAAATTTTTCCTATACGAAATGAATAATCCGTTCCCATGAAAAAAAATACTCTTGTTATTGGCAGATTATACATTGATGGGGTTGTTTAAAATAATTTAAACACTGCTTAATACTAACATATTACATAATATAAAATATTTTGCTAGATCACCCAGCTTCACTGATGGAAGTGTATCCTCTCCAGCCTTGGAGAGCTTTAATAAATCAGGCCCTATGCATCTGTTCCCAACTAAACTACAATTTCTTTTTCGTATGGAGAGGATTGAGACTTCCCTACAAAAAGAGCAGAGTATTCAGCTTTTCTTTGAAATCTAGAAAAGCTTTATCCCTACCATCAACCTAACTACAAAATAACAGCTTAAGAAGTGCTTTCAACACATGACTTGGATGTCTTATCTCCAGTTTGTATTTACCTTCCTAGTGCCACATAATCAAATATGACCAACTTTACCTTCTTATGCCACCACCAGTCACAGATCCACGTATTTTGTCTTTGTTTTCTCTGGAGTTTGTCAAATCTACTGTTTTTGTTTTTTTGCTTACCTGTTAAAAGCCATTTTTCTTCATATTACATACTTTACCATTGTCCTATTGTCAGGACCCAAATGAATGATTCACATCATACTAAAACTATATTTGTATATTTTATCTTTTGAATCACAATCAGTACATTGTTCCAAGAAAGTACATTTATTTCTTAAATTTAAACTCCTGACAATACAGCTAAAAACCAAAAAATGTGTATTTGTCTTCATTTGATCTTGAAATTTTCACAGCGCACCAAACAGCACAGCCAACTTGGTGGTCAGATTTTTCTGTATTGGAAAAGAACTAGATCACCCTCCTCAGCACATGATTGGACAGTGAAGGAAAAGAGACGGTTATCTCCTTTTTAGTACATGTGTATGCAGGACACCTTATTAGTAGGGAAACTACAAAAGGTTAAAATCATGTTACCTACAGGTAGTGATGGTAGCTGTATTTACCTTTTTTGTTAATAAATGAAACACTACCTTCCTTCCTTCGAAGTGGCTGGTTCTTCCTGATAGGTGACTCCAGAATCTCACAATGGCTCACTGAAACAAACTGTATTTTATAATTTTATTTTAAAGATCTAACACACACAGAATAGAGGTTTATGTTTGCTAAACACCCCAATGGTCAATCCAACTTCCTTCAGGATGCAGTCTCATCACAATTATCATGTGTAAGAAGATCTAAAGACAATAACACCTCCAAAGTAGAGTTAGGCTATGTACACACATCCAATGGCTCTCGTCCGATAATCGGCTCAGGGCCGACAAAAATCTGGCATCTGTACAGCGCCCGTCGTCCATCGTCCAAACCATGGACAATCCATGGACGATGGATGACGAACGATCTTAATAGAAGCAAAAGGGGAGAATGCTCAGCGGGGTGCCACTCCGTCATTCTTCCCTCTCCATAGAGCAGAACGGTGCTGTATGTAGAGAGCTCCTTCATGCATCGTGCAGCTCTTAGTCGCTGGAAGAGATCGTGAAAGATCTTTGCCAAAGACAAATATTGCATGTGTGTACCCAGCCTTAGAATTACCCTAAAATTCTTATCCCAGTATGTGAGTTCCTGCAGGATTTTAACCCTAGGGTTTACAGTTTCTGGCCTCAGCATTGCCACGGCACAGAGGCCTTCAGGTCCGACTACCGTAAGCACCCTATCATCATGCCATGACTTCCAGAGAGTCCTTCATTAACTCAGTTTTCACATATTTTAACATTTGAAAGCTACCCACCCAAAAAAACAGGCATCAAAATAACCCAAATGCCACAGAATGACTGCAAAAGAACAGTCATTGGTTGTCACCTATGCCCACTCATGTCCCGCCTAAACCCACCCATGTCCCACCTATGCCCACTCATGTCCCACCTATGCAGTACCAGGCATCAAATCATCACTCCTATGTGAAGTTCTAGAACAGGGTAAAAATCCTAAACCCTTGAATTTTTACAGTGACCCTATCATACCAAAGAAGTGCTAGCTACAAATAAATGATTGTATGTATTTTTTTATAATTTTGCCTTGAGTATAGCTTTAAATGTAAATTGTCCAGATGCAATATATACCCTTTACAAATGACAAGTAGATCTCCTCAGAAGATGTTGGAATGCACAATACGTATTTGTCATTGCAAGCATGCTAGTGTTTTGTATTGTTCCTTTTCTCACACAAGAGGATAGCATAATGCAATTTTGACAGCAAGAGAAGCAACATATGGAGCAATAAACAGCGCATTTAGTCCGCATATTTAATATTCAACTCTACATTTTATTCATATTGCCATTACAAAGTCTCTTGCCTGTCTTTATAATGACTGTAATTCAGTTTCAGAACAGCCATGCCTAAGCTGTACAAAGCATAGGTTATAAATGATTTAACTGCTCCCTAGATGCCTCTATATCCACAGTGTCTATGCCATTGGAAATCTGCACCTAAATGGGTCTATTTATAAATGTTTTCAGCCAACATTTACCCTACTTTTATCCATGTTTATGATTTATACATTTTCTTATTGAATCCAATGTGAAAAATCTGTGAATTTAAGGTATAATGTTGGTGAAAACGTTCATAGTTAGACCCTGTAGATGTTCACATTTAATTAGTCAGTGCAGGTTAATCATAAGGTCCAAGTCAGATTTAATTAGTATGAACCGAAAGCTTAGATCAGACAACCAGAAAGAAAGCTGCAATAGTTTAATTACTTTGTCTAATTTAAATTAAAGAAAAAAAAAAGAAAATTACATCAATCTCTTATTAGCTCTACATTAGCAATAGCTACCTAGAAATTATGGTCCCTTTTATATATATATATATATATATATACACATTAAATGGGAACAGGACTTGCTCTAGGACAGTGCAGTACCAGGCATCAAATCTTCACCCCATTGTGAAGAACCAAGTTCTAGAACAGGCTAAAAATCCTGAACCACTTGAAATCCTAAAGTGACCCTATCATACAAAAG
This sequence comes from Pyxicephalus adspersus, assembly GCF_032062135.1. NCBI lineage: Eukaryota > Metazoa > Chordata > Amphibia > Anura > Pyxicephalidae > Pyxicephalus > Pyxicephalus adspersus. The sequence continues at coordinate 67,403,020 of NC_092865.1, read as the reverse complement.
GGGTGCTACAAATAATGATTGATCAAATTACATGATTCATCTAACCCAGTGTTTCTCAAGCAGGGCTCTGTGGAACCTTGTGGTTCCTCCAGAGGTTCAAGGGGTTCCATGAGTTGGGATAAGCGAGCTAAGTTATTAATTTCGTTCTTGCGGCGAATTGGGTAGTTCTCGCTTACCAAACATTTTCAAGCAATAGATAAATCAAGCGTTGGGCTTGCCAAAGAGCAACATCCAATCAGCTAAAAGGAATGTTATTTTTATGTATTTTTTGGTATTCTATGTGTAAATGACAAATCTCACCTCTACAAGATGGTGTTATTAAAGAAAACATGTCTGAAATCCAGTTAGAGTGGCAGTCATGGCTCTTCCAATACATACACTGGAGTAAATATGTGTAATCACCCAAAAGGGTAGTCTATTGGTTACAAAAAAAAGGAAAGCATGAAAAAGAAAACAAATGCACCCAATACTTTTAATAACTAGTAAGTTACAAAATATTACATCTTTGAGTGCATCACAGTACATATGTTTCGGTTTATTTAGGAATAAAGAAGTTAGTTTTTATATTTCTGTCTTAACTTACTGTCATGAAGACAGCACAGGTAGTGAAGGGAACAAAGTTACATAGTAGGTTAGGGTGAAAAAAGACATAAATCCACAAATTCAACCACTAGGGAAATACACATATCCCAGATATAAAACCCTATAGACATAGTTGGTCCAGAGGAAGGCAAATAAACTCCAGGTACAATTTGCTTCTACAGGGGAAAAAAAATCCTTCCTGATTCCATGAGGCAATCGGATGTTCCCTGAATCAACAGTCTCTGTTATTTTTACTTTAAATCCTTAATCCCCAGTTATATTCTGTGCTTCTAGAAATCATCAAGCTTTTTCTTAAAGCAATCTATAGCAGTTGCTGAAACTACTTCCTGAGGGAGGCGATTCCACATTTTCACAGACCTTACAGTGAAGAATCCCTTCCTTATCCGGAGCTTAAACTTCTTTTCCTCCAGAAGCAAATAGTGCCCTCTTGTTCTTTGTAATGGAAGAGAATTCTCTATATGGACCATTTATATATTTATACAGGGTGATCATATCCCCCATTATACGTCTCTTCTCAGGGAAGAATAAATTCAGTTCAGCTAATGTCCTTTTTGTGAACATAATTTGAACTTATTATTTTCTGTGTAAAGAGAACTAGCTACTGTTTTGCTGATGCGATGGAAAAGAAGTCATCTTGTTGCAGAAAGTAGTCTATGTTGGCGCCCAGTAACCAGAATTAGCTATCTACATTAAATATAAGATAAAGAGGAAATGGCATGTCTCAATACCTTTTTAAGTGTCTTTATTTGTTATTGTATATTAGTAGTATAGTTATGCTTTTGATAAAATAATATAACACTATGGGATGCATTGATAACTTATTTGCCCATCACTTTTTCCCTTTTTCTCATTCAGATGTGTTTGAATCCCTATACAGTCCTCTAAATCCAAGGCTTATTCTTCCACTTAGTAGCCAACAACACAAGCACAGCAGTCACTATAGTAAATTATATTAATTTGAAATGCATGTGCAGTGAGATCGGCTCTTTTTTCCCCATGTACAGCAGGCTACATCACCCGATGTCGTTCCTGCGCAGTGTGAGGTCAGGTGACACAGGCAGAAGACAGGAAAGAAGATGGCGGCGCCAGGACGAAGGCAGACAACTGGACGGCGCGGGAAACCTCCAGAGGAATCGATGGATCTGCGCAAGTAAAGTGAGTGAGTTTTTTTTATATTTTAGTTTACTTGCTGTTTTATTAAGAACACACATTTTTGTTTTATTTTTTTGTGTGTGTGTATTTTAAGAAAAACTATAAACAATGTGGGATAATTGGGGATTTTAGTTTAAGTTATTATACCACAATTGGATACAGTTAAAATACAAAATACATTGATTAAACATTTTAAAAAATACCAACAATTTGAACATATAAAAGAGTTAAAATATTAGTGCGAATGAGACAAGTAAATACCTATTGATACACATTTTACATAAATTGAATAGTTTCATTTAAGGCTACGTACACACGTGCAATAATCGTGAAAGATCCTTTCCAACAACAAACGACTGCATAATACATGAACTAGCTCTGTACATACAGCACCGTTCTGCTCTATGGAGAGGGGAAGGAGGAGATCGACATAGCTACACCCCACTGTGCTCCCTCCAATTCACTTTTATTACGATCGTTCGTCGTCTATGGTTTCGACAGGATGGTCTCTCGGACGATGGATGACGAGCACTGTACACACGCCAGATTCTCGTCCAATATCAGCCCTGAGACAATTATCAGACTAGAACAATTGCACATGTTTACGTAGTAAAATACATATGGTCCCGGGCACCAGTATTACTCTATTTAAAAAAAAAACACTTTAATGGGATGTGTTGCATTAGACAGTGCTTTCCAAATGAATGGATTGTAACCATGACCAGGCTGAGACAAAGGCCTGATTTATTAAAGCTCTCCAAGGCTGGAGAGGATACACTTTTGTCGGTGAACCTGGGTGATCCAGCAATCCTCAAATGGATCTGGTCCAGGATTCAAAACATTTACTAGGAAATAGCAAATGACTTTGCAGAAATTCATTCCAGGTGTGCTGGATAACCCAGCTTTACTGATGAAAGTGTATACTCTCTAGCCTTGGAGAGCTTTAATAAATCAGGGCCAAACTGTGCAATTTGATGCAATAGGAGCAGTGGGGTAACATTCAGCATGCACAGACTCACATTATCCCATTTCCTGCAAAGTGTATAAGCTCACATGCAGTAATACAGCGCAGCTATTGCTGGAGAACATGGGGAAGGAAAGTCACTGCAAAGATAAAGATAAGATTATGATATGCAGTGCTTTAGCAAAAATGTTTATTTTAAGGAACTCTGGTATTTTGACCCCATGACTACTCCCATAACTTAATGATATATAACATGACTTGAAATGTCCAACTGGAAATATGGAACCGCTGTCAATATTTACAGACAGTACTCAGATATAGAGATCTTACTGGCTTAAAGCAGAACTGAACTAAAAATAAAAAAATGACACCTACCTTTAATCCCACAGGTCCCTCCATGGCGCTGGTCCTTCCCACAATCCACGTTTTCCTGGGATTCCTCTTCATCCCAGTGCAAAGGAAGCGCTGGGCGCCGCCATCTTCTATCTCCTTTTCCAGTCTTCTTTCTTCATCCCGCGATTTCGCACTGCGCAGGTGTGAGATCCGGTGACGTAGCCGCTGTGAAGGGGGGGAAAAAAAGAGCCGATGTCCCTGCACGTGCGTGAGATCATTATATCTTTCCCCTTGGTGGAAAAATGTCTTTTCTACACATGCCAGAGATAAGGCCATGCACAGAAGGAGCAGCCAGAGACTCCCGGGATGCGTGACGTCTTGCGGCGCGAAGGAGCGATGCTGCACTTTTTTTTTTTTTGCACTTAAAAGCCACAAACATTTTTACTGTCTATAGAAGGATTGTGTAACTTTCTATGTTGCGTTTAGGTCCGCTTTAAGTTTAATGACAATGTCTGTGATATTCAGTCATACTATACGAGTATGTGTTTCAGCTGGAGCATCTAGATATTTATCTCAGTCCCATAACTGCATTATGTCTGGCTCACTTATTATAATAAAATCATGGCTGTCCTGGAGGGCCACTAATCACAAGCACTGAATATGTCTAACAATTATGCGTCGCAGTGCAGTCATGTCATAATGTGTATTCCTTCATATGTATTATATCATCTTTGCATTGCCTAGTACATTATTTAATAGGTTTCACCTAAGCACCAACTACAATTCACTTCACGTAACTGATAAATTTAATTGTTCACAAACCTGACAGTTTGTTAAATAACAGTAAAATAGATCTCTTTTGAAAATATTTTTAAACAAAACTGTATGCATGGTCCAAAGGCTTAGATGAAGAATCGCGAAAGAAGAATTGACATTTAAAATGCAGCAATGTGCCACCATTGCCATCTAGTGCTGCCAAAAGAAATGTATTGAGGAAAAACATCTGCTCAGTCAGCATTGACGTCAATATCTGCAGGACATCAGAAAAAAGGATCAAAATAATCCAGAATAATCTAATTTATAACAATTTGCTATGAAAAAATTATGTTAATTGGTAAACCAGTGTTCAAGGGGGTATAAGAAAATTGGGCAGCATGGTGGCTCAGTGGTTAGCACTCTGGCCTTTGCAGAGCTAGGTCCTAGGTTCAAATCTCAGCCAGGACACTGTCTGCATGGAGTTTGCAGCTTCTCCTCGTGTTTGTGTGGGTTTCATCCTACATTCCAAAAACATGCAATTAGGTTAATTGTCTTCTCCCCAAATTTGACCTTAGATTGTATTAAAGACATATGACTGTGGTATGGACATTCAATTGTGATATTAGTCCAAAGTCATGTCACTAGATGTCCCTCAAAGGAGCCTTTGTGGGACAGTTAGTGACATGACTATGGACTTTGTACACTGCTGCATAATATGTCGGCGCTATATAAATACTGTGTATTAATAATAAAATACAAAAACAGTAATTACAAGCCATAAACATTATGTGGAATTCTTGCTTTTTGCAAAAATATGAATATTTAAGTCCCATGCTGCTCAAGCCACCTACAGCCACTCCAATCAAAAAGAATTGCTGTCTTTTATTGAGAGTGCTTCCTATTGTGTCAATCTCCTGTGTCCCCCCCCCCAGTAGTTCTTTCTACGGACCATTGAGTACTTCAGGGGACACAGAAGATCGACACTTCCTGAAGTGTCAATTTCATAAGATACATCACCCTCCTACACCTCATTGATCGAAGTGACATCTGACAGTACAGGCAGCAGAGGAGGTAGGTACTTTTGTTCTTTTTTCAGGTAGTTTTGCCTTTTTTTCACATTTACAAATTGCTTACAGGGTCACTTTAAACTAAACTTTTATCAAAGCTGTCACTGCTACTTCTACTTCTAGAAATATTATTACCTAGTTGTCATGCTGGTCCAAAGGCTTCATTACTTTCCAAGTTATTGACATAAATCAGTTATAAAGAGTGAGTTATGCTTTCATTTAGTATACTTTAAATATTATTTTAAATTAACTAGTGTAAGCACCTGAAAGTTAAAATTAGGCTTGCACAGGTTTCTATATAAGTTATTATCTGGGATAGAAAAGTGCATAAGTCTGAATGCAGTACAGAAAAGAGTAAAATATATTTACTATGGTATAAATCCTTTTTTTATTCTCTGCGGTCATTCCACTATTTCATCCAAGTGTCCCATTTTAGAAAACCAGGACCTTCTGTCTTTTATAAATCCAAGGTTTTAGGAGACACCACCATAGTTTATTCTATCTGACGGTGTCTTTTGATGCAGCAAGGACACAGCGGAAGGAAATTTTAGGAGCAGATTAGTCCTTGGCTTCATTCTGCTCTGCCATTGGCTACTAGGACTTGGAATGGATTGCTTCAAAGTAATTTGTTATTTGTTAGCAAATGTTTTGAATCCTGCACCAGATCCATTCCAGGTTTGCTGGAACACCCAGCTTCACTGATGAAAGTGTATCGTCTCCAGCCTTGGAGAGCTTTAATAAATCAGGCCTGCCTGTTTCTGACCCTGTGATTGTATGCTGCCTGGACTGACCTTGTACCCATGACCCAGGTCTGTTTTGCCCTTATACTAGAGTACATTGTCTGCAACAGCTCTCTGCATATGAGATGACCATTGCTCACTTACAACAGCATTATGTCTACTGTGCTCATTGGGCCTGATTTGTTAAAGCTCTCCAAGGCTGGAGAGGATACACTTTTATCAGTGAAGCTGGGTGATCCAGCAAACCTGGAAAGGATTTATTTATTGTAATTTGCTATTTGTTAGCAGTACATTGTCTGCATCAGCTCTCTGCATATGAGTTGACCATTGCTCACTTACAACCGCATTATGTCTACTGTGCTCATTGGGCCTGATTTGTTAAAGCTCTCCAAGGCTGGAGAGGATACACTTTTATCAGTGAAGCTGGGTGATCCAGCAAACCTGGAAAATATTTATTTATTGTAATTTGCTATTTGTTAGCAAAAGTTTTCTATCTTGGACCAGACCCATTCCAGGTTAGCTGGATCACCCAGCTTCACTGATGAAACTGTATCCTCTCCAGCCTTGGAGAGCTTTAATAAATCAGGCTCATAATGTCCTCCAGACGTCTGAAGAGTTGTGCAGAAATCAAATCCTGCCAAATCTGCCTGGTGTACTGGTTTAGAAATTTATTGTAGTTTCCAGAACAAGATCTTATTTATTTATTCTCAATACTTTATTGGAACATGTCAGCTCTAAGAAGGGCTAGGAAGACTGATATCATGAGTAAGAGCTTCAATATATGATATGTGGCACCAACTTCTTTCTTGCATTGGCTCGGGTGCCTATACCAGCATCAGGTCATCCATTTAAACAGGACAAAGTCTTCTAATTTTACAATTACTAGTACATATGTGCTACAACTGGAGATTTTGTATGCTCCTGTCAGAGGTATGTTTTAAATGAATTGAATAATACAATTAAAATATCTCATGTATAAGGTCAAATTTTTTGTCAATGTTGCAGCTTTATATTCAGTGGAACTATTTCTACCTTCCAATTGTATATATATAAAAATGTCCTTAAAAGCATTTGCCTCTTACTTCCATTTAATGGATTTGACTATTGTGTGTATAGCAGATTATTATAGCAATATGTTCTGCAACATTTCATAATTAATGGTACCTAGGATAATAGGAAGAATGACACACAAATGACTAAAAGCTCAATGAATGACCTCTATAGAGATAAATTACAATTAATAAGATTCTTTTCGGCCCCGCTGTATGTTCAATGTTGTCTGATAAATTGAAACTTAAGTTGCTGCAGCAGAACAAATCTGGATGTTTTGTTGTATTGATCTACAGTAAATCATTCAGCTGGTAATTTCATTAGAATAAATAAACACAAGTATTATATTTTATATACAATTGGTATTTCTTGTTGAAACAATAATGTTGTATTATATGCACTGTCCACCTGAAGAAATATTTTAGTTTTATGTAAAATTTGGAGGACGGAGCCTGCTCCGAAGACTTTAACACTCCAATCATAAGATCTAACAAACACAGCTCTTGTCCACATAGATCAAGGGTGTCAAACTCAAATACACAGAGGGCCAAAATTAAAAACTTATTGAAAAAATTGAGGAAATTGTTCCTTCTCTTTAGATATAAACCCTTTTCAAATGGAAACAAAAAGGTTTTGCTTCACATTCAATCTGGAACAAGCTTATAGTAGAGAAAGTATAAAAGCATAAAAAAAAGTTTTTGATTTTATTTAAGAAAAAATCGTATGCCTCTTTCTCTATTTGTAGCCTTTTGAGTTAAACTTCAGTGGTAACCTTTTTGCACAGGCTAACAATAATAAGTGAGTGGCCCGCCGCTGAAACTCCCTCTTCATTGAAATAGTGGTGCTACTAAAATTCCTGGCATTATTTGCATCTATAAAACAGTCCAATGCGGGGCCACGCATAGGCAGAGAGCTTGCAGGTCTATAGATGCGAGTGATACCAGGAATTGTAGTAGCGGCGCTATTTCAATGCAGTGGCGGGCCTTTGGGGGCCAAAAAAAAGGACGTTGGGGACCAGATTTGCCCCCCGAGCAAAAGTTTGACACCCCTGACATAGTTGATTTAGGTGTTTGTAATTGCCTCTGCATTAGCCAGCTCCTTTTGTTGCATAGTCTGCGATATAAAATAAATATAAAAAGCCAGCAGGGTTATTGGGAACTCCTGGTAATGACCACAAAAGATGGGAAAACCCAGAAAATGTAATTTTATCTGACCAACAGTCAGGTTGAAAAAAGACATAAGTCCATCAAGTTCAACCTCTAGGGAAATAAACATATCCCAGATATAAAACTCTATAAGACATAGTGGGTCCAGAGGAAGGCAAAAATAAAACCCCGGGTACAATTTGCTATTTTCACAGACCTTACAGTGAAGAATCCCTTACTTATCCGGAGCTTAAACTTCTTTTCCTCCAGACAGTGAATTTATGCATGTGATATGACAAACTAATCTAAACTCAATATTTTCCATTTTCTTTTATGTGATATTATCACATGTGTAACTTAAGTTCAACTAAGTTTAATATCTTGTTTAAACAACAAAAAAGAAAAACTAGACATTGAGACTAAAGGCATTACTAATCAAACAGAACTTACACATAATTTGTCATTATCAAAAACATAGAAAACGTTTTATTTGTATCAGTTCCAATCCATTTTAAACAAATATAGAATCAAATTACAAAGCCATGTGATTTGTAGACTCATATATGTGTTCTACGTGTTTCGCGGAACAAGGAGACATCTATCGTCATAAGTAGTAGGCACGCCTAAAAATAACAGGGTGGTTCCTTCACAGAATGGGGTTGTCTGCAACTCCACATCGCCAAAATTATTCAATCGCCAAGGCATGATCCACCATACAATAAGAATATCCTCCGTCCAGCCAAGGATCCCTTCCCTTCTTGTATCTTGTTAAATATTCAGGATCAAGATCAGTAGGCCCATGCAGAACTAATAAATCTCTTTAATACCAGCTCATGCTTATCTCATGAGAAGAGAAGACAGTGGGATATCCAGGGCTTACTTCATAAGTTATAGTCTATAAAAATGTTCAATATATAATTATTTTGCATAGAAACCGAAGCTTTCTCATGGTGTCCAGACTATCCAGTGCTCGCCATGCTAAAAACAGATATAGCTTGTGTTGAAGCTGCTCTTTCTGTAGTATTTGGCCAAAGTAAACAGTGGATGATTTCATGAAAACACCAGCTGGCTTTTTTAAGTACATTGACCACAAACATTATATACAAGTACTCATCAGACTACAAACAGTGCGTACACATACTCATCGACATTATACACATGTAAATATGTAACATAGATGTTCATCCAGTGATTTTGTTGTACCTTATTTTGTACCTATAATGTTATGAAATACTATCATACCAGATAAATATGTTAATGTGAAGTATATCTCATCCACTAGTTTAAAGTCTCTAAAGAGTCCCCTGAGGAAGCTTGGTGAAACGCGTTGGGATGAAGACTACAATATTTCTCTATGACTACCAACCAATAATCCTACAACCAATGTACTATACTGTATGGATATCGCACATCCACAGTGATGTCTTCTCCTAACAGAGACGATTGTATTTCTTAGCGAATGAAAATTATTACAATGTAAACTATCTGATGTTTTTTCATGCACTATTGTATTGATGTTTATAAAATAATTTGTTTGCCTAAAAAAACGTGTTTTTCCTTCCATTTTATGTTTACATGATCCAATAAAGGGGGTTGGCAGCTAACCATAAAGGTTCCTTATGGTTATAGTGGGAAGAATCCACTATCTATCCCTTTCTTTCTCATATCACACCAGGTGGTGCCTTGCAGAAACAGTATTGAACAAATAGGTTACCAAAAGTCACCAGCCCTTCATTTCAAATAAAATAAATATTTCTTGGAGTGTTTGTGATGTATTTTGATTATCTTTTCACTTGCTTTAAATCATTGGAGGAGGAATCATTTTTCCCTTAAACCTTACGTGCGTATTGAGAAGGAAAATGACACATATATGGTACAGTTTAAAGAAAAGGGTATTTTTTACAATTCCTTATTTATAAGTCTGCAACTGTGAAACAAGTGATGCATAAAACAATATAACATTTTCATTGAAAGAGGAACCGAGTATTACAAATCCAAGATCTATTATTTTGAGCTCTGTGTTCTGTTCTTCTTTGGTAACAAAGGAGTATTGTAGGGATCTCAGGCTGTTTTCAGTCTGTTAAAGAAAAGGAGGCGAATATAGGATAACAAAGGGAAGACTTAAGAAGAAGGGGGGTAGTGAACAGATGAACTAGAGCCTTAGGCTACGTACACACGTCAGATGATTCACGTCCAATAATCGCCTCAGGGCTGAGAATCTGGAGTGTGTACAGTGCTCGTCGTCCGTTGTTCCCTTGTCTGGCGGATCCATGGACGTCAAATATTCATAGTAAAAGTGATGGGGAGAGAGCACAGCAGGGTGCCGCTCCATCATTCTCCCCCCTCCCCTCTCCATAGAGCATAACATTGCTGTATGTACAACGCTCATTCATGCATCGTGCAGTCTTTTGGCATTGGAAAGGATCGTGAGAGATCCTTTCAAATGACAATTATTGTGTACCCAGCCTTAGTTTGCCGTTTGACCAAATTGTATACTCTCCATGTACAAAGCAAAGCTCCTTTTCTCCTTTTATTTTAATATAAGTAATATATGTTGCTTGGTGTCAAGCCATACAAGATTTGAATTCCCATTCACGTCCTGGAACTCTTGGACCCCTAGAGGACTCTAAACCTGTCAGCCTTAACTTTTGTTAATGGTTATGAAATCCAAGCCCTCTTAAACTACTCTAATAACCCTTCTCCCCATTGGGTAGTCTTGATCGAAACAGGAACCATGGCTGGAAGGAAGGATCACAGTATCAGGAGCTGTTGAAAGTTGAAGATTGGACTACTCCAAGGCTTCGGTAATTTCAGCATTGTAGAGAAGTCCTGAATGTACGTTAGGTTATGCATTTTATACCTTTACCCTTATCTTAGAATGACAGGTTTCCCTAAAATATGACTATTTTTCTATCTCTGTACTATATAGTGGTGCAACACAAGACCTAAAGATCTTTCTTTCTGTTGTAGCCAACTGTTTAAGCTATGGTATAACAGTGGTATTGTGTGCTAAGTGCAAACAGTACCCACAAAAGTACTTCTTTAAATTATTACATTATTTATTAGGTTAAAGCAGAACACCATATTTTAAATTACCTTTACTCTTTAAAGGTCCTTTAACCCTCCCGAACCTAAGCCCAGTAGTACCCATGCCATCCTGGCTTCCTTCTTCTTTCTAGCATGAATGTGACAGCGGGCATGGCCATCTTCTTCTTGTTTCTTCTGGATCCTGCTCATGCCACCTGAATTTGCATTGCACAGGTGCGCAGGCTACTCATGCATTAGATTGGCCCTTTTTCTCTGAATCAATGCCGAATGTAGGCATAAGCATAGGGAGCAGCCTCCTGGGATAAAAGATGTATGTATTCCAGAAGGCTGCAGATTTCCCCTTCAGTCTTTTCAGGAGGGGTCCTCCCCAAAAATTCTAAAAAAAACTAATAAAAAACACCACATTTTAGCCACCCTTTTATATATTGTTAAAAATGTTGTGATAGGTCTACTTTAATTGATTAAAGTATATTTAGTTGACATTGCCCAGAACAGATCTCCGCTTTAGTGTCCGAACAGCTGGACATATAAAGCAGAGTACAAGACCTTGATGAAGCTTCTGTGCAGTCAATTTACTTGTCCAGGCGGAAAATCACATCCTAGCTCTGATTAAGCGATACACATAAGTCTTTGGATATATTAAGGCAAATTGTCCTATAAATGGCTTTGTGGTTCACTGAGGTTTTCTGATAGCATAATAGTTAGGGATAGTTTTCATAGAGTCTGATATGATGATGAAAACTCCACAAGTAACAAAAATGTAGTTATTACTAGAAAAATCAATATAAAGAGCAGAGAAAGTAAGGCAAACAAAGGTTTTTTTGGGGGCAACCATAGTATTGTATTAGTGATATAGTCTAATAGTACAATACAACAATACATATCCAACATAATACAGATCTCACACAATTTTGGGGATCTGTTGAATCATAGCCAGAAGACTGGCACTAGGCACATCTTAACCTATGACACAAATCTGTACACTATTAATTATTTCTATATAATAGGAATATTAAAATAAATATATATTATATATAATATTTTATTATATTCCTATTATAAATATATAATAGGAATATAAAATATCTTAGGAACTCACCACTATAGATAAATGATTGGTTCTAATGACTTTGTATTTTTTTATACATGTTTTGATCAATTCTGACATGTGTTCCTATAAATATTCATAATTTATTCAGCTAATGACTATGTTCCACTACCGTGCAATTACCCCTGAGGAAGCCTATACCGGGCGAAACGCGTCGAGTAATACAGTCATGTGCGTTCTATGTTACAACACCCTCATGTGTATATTTGTATTGATGGGACTTTTTTGCTGGTCTATTTACTAGCCACATTTTGCTAATGGGATGTGTCTAGTGCCAATCTTCTGACTATGAATCAACCTATCGCCAAAATCATGTGAGATCTGTATTATGTTGGATATGTATTGTTGTATTGTACTATGAGACTATATCACTAATACAATACTATTGTTGCCAAAAAAACTCTGTTTGCCTTACTTTCTTTACTATGGGTTTGGTAACATCTTACAAGAATTAATATTTATCAATGTGTTTTTTTGCGTTCTATGTTACAACACCCTCATGTGTATATTTGTATTGATGGGACTTTTTTGCTGGTCTATTTACTAGCCACATTTTGCTAATGGGATGTGTCTAGTGCCAATCTTCTGCCTATGAATCAACCCATCACCAAAATCATGTGAGATCTGTATTATGTTGGATATGTATTGTTGTATTGTACTATGAGACTATATCACTAATACAATACTATTGTTGCCAAAAAAACTCTGTTTGCCTTACTTTCTTTACTATGGGTTTGGTAACATCTTACAAGAATTAATATTTATCAATGTGTTTTTTACCCCACTACTAGATCATCTAGTTCTTCTCCAAAATAAAGAGCAATTTTCTTTCGACTTTAGTATTTCTTTTATGTAACCTAATTGAGGTGGCTCAAAACTAAGACTCAGTCAATTCAGGTATAGGCAAGAAAACCCTACTATATACTAAAGAGCAATTTACCCAAATATTTAGTGTAGCACTTGTTTTTCTCTTACGGGGGTTTTAGTAACTGTACCCTAGCGAACAATAAAAGTGCTCAAGAATGAATCTCTAAACCAATGTTTTTACAACATTATTTAAGAGACAGTCCACCATTTTTTTTTATTAATAATATAGGCAGAACATAGTAGACATTGCCCGCATACCATACTGTAAGATATCCTAGAAATATCTTGCCAATATACATTAGGATTTCTCTCCTATTGCCAACCCACCCTTTTCCGGCAGCAAACTTAAGCTGCGTACACACGTGCAATAGTTATCGTTGGAAATGAAAGACTAACGACCGTTCGTCCGATAATCGTTAACAAAAAAAGTGCACAAAGACGCCGATGAACAAGGATTGTCACTGGTAACGAACGACCGTCCCGGTGTATCTGTTTGGGCGAGGATCGTTCGCTATCCATTGTGTGTACGGTCGTTCAGTGACGTGGATTGTTCTGCAGTACACTTTCTCCGGTACACATCACTTCTTGCTTCGTTCAAACATTCGTGTGTACATTATTGGTGGATTATATTTGAACGATCGTATCGTTACAGCACGCCTGCACTATACGATCGTTCAAAATAATCATAATTGTTAGTCGTTCATTTTCTAAGGACAATTATTGCAAGTGTGTAGGTTGTAAGTAACACCAATTCCTCTCCTCTAAGGTATTTTCGAATGCAGCAGTGTATTAATCCATATGGATAAAGCATGTACAATGTTACAAATCTTTGTCCTTCTCTCATTGAAGTTATTGCACGTGTGTACGTAGCTTTAGTCTTTGCCACAAAGCCAGTGATAACACTCTGCAGTATACTTTGGCAGGAGGAAGCATCCCCCCTCATTGGAATTAAAAGGCCTTCTCTAATTAATCCTCTGTAAACTCTGCACTGCACACCGATCGGGCAATGGCTACTAGTGGCAGGCCGGATTAGCAAACGCCCATCATTATCAGTTTATAGTGTATTGCACCACTCCCTAACTTGCGGAAGTTAATCCTGCCAGCCTCTTAACCTTTGCAAGATCAAGAAAAGTTCAAAACAAATCATACCATAGTACATCTATAGACATGAAGTTTAATTGACAAAAAAAGAAAAGAATTCTTTAAGGCATTTAGTATTCAAAAGGCAGTATCAATATTCATCTAACCCCCGAGAAAGCCTATACTGGGCGAAACGCGTTGAGTAATAAAGGCACATGCGTTCTACGTTACAACACCCTCATGTTTATATTTGGATTGATGGGACTTTTTTGCTGGTTTACTTTTTTGCTGGTCGGAATAGCAAACGCCCATCATTATCAGTTTATAGTGTATTGCACCACTCCCTAACTTGCAGAAGTTAATCTTGCCAGCCTCTTAACCTTTGCAAGATCAAGAAAATTTAAAAACAAATCATAGTATAGTACATCTTTAGACATGTAGTTTAGATGACAAAAAAAGAAAATAATTTTTTAAGGCATTTAGTATTCAAAAGGCAGTATCAATATTCACCCAACGCGTTTCACAGATTAATTGTTCTGCTTCTTCAGGGGGGATACAACCCCAGGTTGTTGGTGTGCTGTAAAAACTATTAAGACACATTTTTCAGGGTAACCTATTGTTTTAGATACTAAAACCCCATTAGTTCTGTATAGTCTGTATATATATATTAGTAATATTCAGAGAAATCTCTAAATGAGTGACTATGCTTCCAAACACTACCTTTTATCCCAGTCTTTGAATCCCCCCTTGGGTCATGTAGTGTCACGTCCTATACAGAATCAGCATAATCACGGCAGCCTCTTTTGATGAGGCTTTCTCATATAAGATATCATGGTTTCTTCAACAAAAGATGGCCACACTTGCTCAGCAGGTTTGATAATGAAATGCAAGAATTCAAATTGTTCCCTGTAGGGTGTGGGGGTCTTATCTTGACAAATGCTGCTAATCATCAAAAAGTTTCTGGCATGCTAAGAGACAGAAAAGGAGAAAAACTTGTTTATATGCAAAAGATCTACAAACAAAAGATAAAGCTCTCTCCAAACACAGGGGCCACACTAATTACAGACCCATTAAACAAAAACAAAGGCTCCAATTTTGTGGGTCTGCCTGAAGGCCTGAAAGCAAAGATTCATCCTCCTTCCTAGAAATCCCCATTACTATAGTTGGGGGGATTCACCTCTGGCTGATTGGGTACATCAATAAGACAAAGCCAAAATCCTCCTAGGAGTTCTAAAAGGAAGGGGGCGATTTATTTTAAAATGTGATGAGCAAAAAAAAAAACCTTGGTGTCATTTTTGTTTACTGTACTAAATGTTCTGTTCATGTGTGGATTCTTTTGCTATTATACACTATGTACAGTTGCTAAGGGAGCACATGGCTTCACCATTTTTATCATTAATATTATTATTATTATTATTATTATTAATAATAATAAACAGGATTTATATAGCGCCAACATATTACACAGGGCTGTACATGAAATAGGGGTTGCAAATGACGGACAGATACAGTGACACAAGAGGAGGAGAGAACCCTGCCCCGAAGAGTTTACAATCTAGGATTTTAACTTTAAAGCACTAGATTTGTAAGGCCTTCACAAAATGAATATCTTTTTTGTAATCTTTGACTTTTTTTATATTATTGTAAGGCATAACTAGTAATAACACCATGATAGATGATTTATTTATTTGTAACTGTTTTATCACAAACAATGTTATTAAAACACACACTTCAGGTCCATGGGCCTGATTTAATAAAGCTCTCCAAGACTGGAGAAGATTTCAAGTATGCTGGATCACTCAGGTTTTCCCATGATAGTCTATCTTCTCCAGTTTGGAGAGCTTTAATAAATCAAGCCCAATATTTTTGCACATTCCCATCATTTACAATATCATATAAAGGGGAAGACATTGGTTGGCAATGCATTCTGTTACCCAAACACACTGCTATATTACACACATAAATCCAATAATTTTTTTCCATTGCCATTTTCTTAAGTGAATAATACCCAATGCATCTTTTATATGTTCTCCCGGTGTTTCTGGGGGTTTCCTCCCACCCAAAGCAGAAATGTTAATTGTCCCACAAAAAACTTTAGATTGTGCATGACATATGACTACTACTACTAATATTAATAATAATATGACTATTGCAGGGTCATTAGATTGTGAGGGACAGTTAGTGACATGACTATGGACTGTGTATGTTTCTGTGTTGGCGCTATATAAATACTTGATAATAAAATATGAAATAAATATAATTGTAAAATATGTGAACCAATAATTTATGTTTATAAGGAAACGTTAGCTACAAATATATGTAAAGGTGTATGGGACTGTGAAAAGGTTTTAAATATAATAATATATATATATATATATAATATATATATATTTACTGTACAGTGCTGCGCAATATGTTGGCGCTATATAAATACTGTTTATTATTATTATTAATATTATTAATAATCATAATAATAATAATAATAAGATTTATTAATAATAATATATAATTATAATATATATATATATATATATATATATATTATATATTTTAATCTTTTGTAAGGCGCTCATTTCTAATCTCCCTTGCTTATTAGTAAGTTATTGACCTGACACAAATATGCAAGTCATTTCTGTTACTAACACAACTAACTAAACAACACAGGTCAGTGTTTCTCATATTCACTTCTTCTGAGGCCCTCTCATTCCCAGGCAGGCAGTACAAAAGACAGTAATATGAAAGTGGTCTATTCTTTCTGTTGTATTTGAGACAGGCAGTAGAGGGCAGCTATGTGAAAGTGGTGTATTACTTGCCATGTAATAGAGTTAGGCACAGCGGTGGGACAGCCCCGGTATCCTAGCAGAGGTCCTGTAGTTCCGTGTTGTCAGACCTGCTGGTGCTCACAGCACGTCAGGTACAGCTAGAAGCGGTCTGGGCTCCTAGGACCCAGGCATGTCTACCCCACTGGAAACAGACGACTCCTATGACTTCCTCTTCAAGCTTGTGTTGATCGGGGATGCAGGGGTCGGGAAGACATGTGTGGTGCAGAGGTTTAAGAGCGGCGTCTTCATAGAACGTCAGGGCAGCACCATCGGGGTGGACTTCACTATGAAGACCCTGAGCGTGCAGGGCAAGAAGGTCAAGGTGAGCCATGGGGTGTGATCTGTGCCAGGGCATTCATAGGGGCGAGCTCAGGTGCAGGGGCACTACAAGTACCAGCAGTCAGCATGAAACTTTAACAACTTTTTAAAGTGTAAAACGTCTTGTTGTGGGGGATTGGAGTTTTGTCTGGTTTGTATGCTGTGTCAGACCTTTCTTTGTTTTTGTATTGGTGACCCAGAAATAAAAGGGGGGAGGGAGGGAGGGAGGGGGGCGAAAATGTTGGAGTTGTCACCCAGACCAAACTTGGGGAGATCTTCCAGGTTCACTTTTATAGATTTCCTCCAACTTTCTGTGTCTGCAAGAAAAGTGAACACATTCCCCAAAGGTCCAGGGACAGCATTATGTAACCTGGTGGGGGTTTTAGCACTTCAATTGTATATGGTGTATGCCCATCCGTGGGGTGCCAGGGACAGGCGGTCCCCATCCGTGAGGTGCCAGGGGCGGGGCGGTCCCCATCCGTGGGGTGCCAGGGGCAGGCGGTCCCCATCCGTGGGGTGCCAGGGGCAGGCGGTCCCCATCCGTGGGGTGCCAGGGGCAGGAGGGCCCCATCCAAGTAATCAGTCAAGCCATTTCTCACACTTCAGACCATGTCTGTTTATTTGTTTAATTTAGGTAAAGGTTGATGACTTTGTTACACTCCCACTATTTTTCTATCTAGATCAGTGTTTCTGGGAACCCCAGAGATATTTTCAGGTACATTGGTGTGGGGTCAGTGGTAAGAATGCCCCCCTTACAGATAGACTTAAAGATTTTTGGTGTCACAAACTGCCCATTGCTGGAGGACCCCCTAGCGCCCCCTGGAGTTGAACCCTCTATACAAAGCTTACAATACATGAAGCATCACATGGGATTGCCCAGGACATAGCCCGGGGCAGCCATTGAATTTCTCTCCTGTACAAGTTGTTTGAACAGCTTTGTCCTGTTTGTGTCACCGTCATAGAGCTGCCCTCTCCTTTATTCTCTGCTCTAGTTGGGAAAGTCCTCTTGCAAAATAAGACACACACATCCTGTTGTGTTCCTTGTGTAAGCAGCAGAACACAATGTGACGTATGAAGGGCAACTGCAGACACAACTGTTTGTAGAAGGAGCAGGGAAGGATTTATTGGGGAGTGCTGCCTGATCATTGTATTAGGAGGATTTCCCTTCCTATCCTGTACACATGGCAGGAAGTGAGGCGACTCCATTACAATGTTAGGTGACTTTCCATTTTATGTTTATCACAGAAACAAGTGTCTGCCATATGAACATTTCTTCTTAAAGGGGAACCTAAAACTTTGGCTTTACCCTCCCTTTAATTCTGGGTGATCTGGACAGCAAGAGACGAGGACTCGGACAGCAATAAAATCCTGAATGAGGTTCAAAACTTCAAAACTTTTGCCTTTGGTTATATTCAAAGTTTATGTAAAGCTAAATGATTTCTTCTTTCCTGGAGTCACAACAGGAAATGAAAGGAAATCTCCCAGGTAGAATTCTCATTTCTTTCTGCTTGCTCCCACAACTGTTTTTTTCCAGCTGGGTGGGGAGAAGCTGTAGGGGGGTGGTCAAAAAGTGGGCGGGGTAACAACAAATTTAGTGCTCCCGTTTGTTGTTTCCAACACTTTTTAGCGCCCCCTATAGTATGTTCCAACATTCTCATCCCCAACACTTAAGTATGTCTTATGGTTAGGCGATGCATTTCCACATTCCTAACAAGCCATAAAGGAGTATTTAACAAACCCTCACTGACCTTTATAGCTCCAGGCACTGTAGAGGTATTAATTCTCAAAACAGAAAAGGCACATGAGAGCTTTCTAATCTCCAATGTAAAACAGAACAGAAACTTGGGAAAGGGGAGGGGAGCACTGACTTGACAATGACTTGAAGGACTTAAATGCTTCTACTGTGAACCTTGTAGATGAATCGCTCCACAGCACATGTAGCTACAGAGGATGAGTGCGTGCTTGTTGCAGAGTTCATTTACTTCAATATTAATAATTAGGCCTCAGGTTCACCCCAGGATTGTTGAAGTTCTTGGTATTGCACAGCAGGTGTTAGCACAGAAAATCTGCAAGACTCACAGATGTATTTGTGGTGATATCTGTTCTTAGTCATGGTGGTTTTTTTTGTGCTATAATAAGAATATGAAACGATAACTGTAGTATAACCAAAGCTCTTACGGTAGATTCTAATAGCTGAGATGTTTAGATGTCAAATCTGATAATTATTTTCCTTCCTGGTGTATAGCAGACCGTGCAGCTAATTCCATGTGTTCAATGTATTACACTGCAGTCCCTTTTATCTGGGTGCTACACCCGCCTGTTTTTGGGTGTTTACTGAAAAGTTGGGTCACATTACAGGGGCTGTCACGCGCCTACAGCTTCTACCCACCCAGCTTAAATAAAATTCTGGGGACAATACTGAACTGGAAACTCATTTAGTGTTTGTACCACCCATTGAAATCCATAAAAGTAACCTGAAAGTTTTTTGGCAAAGGAGACGTGCAAAGTCTCTATCGGCAGAAAAACTTTCCTCCAGGTGCAGGTGGCTTTTTATTATTTGTTGGCATTACCAAGAATAGACCTGGATGCCATGGAAAATGTAACTGTGCATGCCGAGTAGTTACATCATCAATGGCTGCCCAATTACCAAAGAGGATCATGATGGTCCTCGAGGACTCGATGTGTTAGGTGTGTGCCTTAATCGGCAAGTTTGCACCGCCAAGAGTAGCCCTAGATGCCATGAGCAAGTGCAGGAATTCCATCATGAGTGGCCAAAGAGGATTGAGATGGACCCTAAAGACCCAGCGTTGAAAATGCAACAGTGATAGGATCCATGACCTGACACCTCTTCTGGGTGCAAAAGGTAAGTGTGTGCCATATTCAGTAGGTACACATGGAAAAAACACACCAATAACTTTAGCTCTGCTTTAAGCCCTTATTCAGGTCTAAAATTTCTCACTATCAATATGGAGGCCATCATTGCTGTCTTAATAAAAATGGGTATGAGGAGTGTGGCAGCCAGTGAACTAGTATTTTTAGAGTGAAAAGTTTGTACCAGCTTTCATTTGCATTGGGAAAAGAATCTTGTTCAGATAAGTGGAAGCTATTGGGTGCCATGCTGTGTCTGTGGCTTGCTTTATCATGGTGGGTAGATTGATCTCATGCCATCGTCGGTTGGATCTCATGCCATGGGAGATTTATCCAGTTGTTGGCAGGTATTTGCAAACTAGGGATAAAAAAAATAATCGAAAAACAGTGGGGAACTATGGTATACCTATTTCATAGCTTGAAGTCAACAATGGCCCCAATTCTCCTGTGCCACAGAATTGCCCCAATACCCATGGTAAATGGCCAGTAGTGCAGTACGGGAGGCAAAAGGGTGCAGCCAACTCAACAGCAGACTTAGAGACTGTTTTAATCAATATGTTACAAATAAGTATTATAATTTTAACAATACGATTGCTAAAGAAAGCCTTGTTTGAGCCTTTATTTTAAAAACACAACCCAAGTCCTTGGTGGGTGGTGAGGTTTTGCCATATTTGGCCAGTATGCACACCCCTTGGAATTGCTGTGTAAATTACTCTACTCGGATCAGTGCTTCTAAACACTTCTCATTGTCAGGATTCTGGGCATATTCAGGTTTTGGTGGTTTGGTCCATTAACCAGATGTTTTAATATATTTTTGCAAGACCATCCCTAACACAAGCCTTGTTAACTTTATTCTAAAGTGGAAATACATTGGGTGTGGGTTAGCTTTTGCCATTAGACTGTGCATAATTCTTGATACCTGCCAATGACGAGCCACACTTTATTTTTTGGGGGCCCTATAGTGATGACAGGTTCAGAATTCTATCACTGCTTCATCCCCCATCTTCCTTGTTAATGACCCATTTGAGTCCATTAGGATCCTCTTCAGCCATTGGGTGGCCACTTATAATGTAACCCCAGCAGGTGCATGCGAGTAACAATTGCCTGGCTTCTTGGTCTGTTCTCGGTACTGCTAAAAAAAAGATTCGGGTTCTACAGAGCAAAAAAAAAGACCATCACTTGCAGGGAAATGGTTTCTTTGAGAAGGAGACTTTGCATATACGAGGGGGTGCTGAGACGTTCCTGGCTTTGCCCCCTTCCAGATGAAATAGAAAAATGAGTGTGGGGGCATATGACAGCCTAATATCTTAGTATGTAACTGTGCAAATATCAGGTCTTTGCCATTCTTAAAACTGTTTTTTCTTTTAGTGAGAAGCTTTGACGGCAGAGGCACAAGCAAGTTTCACGTCATTGGAGTTATGGGCCGTCATGAAGTTTTTGTTTCTCCAGGGAAACAAGTCAGCAAAGGACATTCACACTGAGATGTCACAAACACTGGGGGGAAGTGGCCTTCCTTTCCTTGGAGGAACAAAAACTTCATGACGGCCCGTAACTCCAACGATGTGAAACTTCCTTGTGCCTCTGCCGTCACAGCTTCTCACTAAAAGAAAAAACAGTTTTAAGAATCACAAAGACCTGATATTTGCACAGTTTCATACTAAGATATTAGGCTGTCATATGCCCCCACACTTATTTTTCTATTTCATCTGGAAGGGGGCAAAGCCAGGAACTTCTCAGCACCCCCTCGTATCTTCTATCCAAAACATCTACTTTCTGATGACCTGCTTTAGGTTATTTTTTTTCTTTTCAGGACAAGTTTTTTTACCAATTAAAAGATTTTAAGCAGAAATGTAAAAAATGCTCTGCTCCATATAAGCTGTATGTTGTGAGAGCTGAACTTGCTGCAAGACTCATGTCATGGTGGTAGGAGAAGGAGGTTCTCATTGTTTCTGCCTTTACATTTTCTGCTTCAGTACTTTTTGATTCACCTGCCTAGATGAAATATGCAAACCAGGAAAGTAAGAGAAGAATTAGAAGAGCTTGTTTACATGTTCTGGGTCAGTGATTCAAAGCCGTGAATAAAAAGAGTTTGCAACTTCACGGAGAACGTGTTCTTGTTGCCATTAAAGCTGAAGTGCTGCCAATGTTATTCATGAAATACAAACTCTTGTACATCTGCGTATTTAGCTTTTAGAGTTTACCTTTAGGTGAAGCATTTCTGTAACTGAACTCATGACAAATACATTCATTTTGTAGGGCAACCAGTATGCAGAAAGTTCCAGCAAAAAATCAGATGTTTATAAAGAAATATAAAGTTAGTTGCAGTATCTTCTCATATGAAATGTGTATCAGATAAGAGCACCTTTTGTAATGGTTATCATCCTCCACATCTAACTGTAGAATGAATCACAATAATACATTGGCCTATTTCTGTCTTTCACTTCCTATATTCTATGTAAACGACGTGTAGTAATATTGTTACTTTATAACCGTCAGTAGTCGCCTACATAGATATCGTGTAACCGGCTAAAAACACTCCATCAAACAAAAGTTCATCGCCCTCTTTATTCTTTACATGACCAGATAAACTGACCTGAGAGCCACAAATTGCTCCGGGAACTCCTAACAACCTCCGGAAGAACCCTGGTTTATAAACGCTGCGTTCAGATGTGCAAGATTACACCTTACATACCTAGATCAAGGCCGGTCACAAGTTGCATAATTAGAGCCCAAGTCCAATTACCGAGCTTCGTTTTGTTCTTTTAGATGGTGTAGAATGCTGTTTGGGGTGCCTTCATTTTAAAAAAGGACCAATAGATGTTATAAAAGGAATTTTTTTTTTGTTTAGGATATTATATTAAAATAATTTACAAGAAAAGTGGAAGAAGGTAAAGGGCGTATAGGAAAGGGGGCTTGCTGTATACTTAGCACATGGTCATTCCAACTCGCACAACCATACAAGCCAGAGTTTTCTCTCCTTGAACCCCTCCCATCTGCAAGTCCAGAACAAGTCACATCCATCATTGGTGAAGTCTTGTTTAAGACCGACCCCTGACCCCTCCAGGAGTAAGGCTAAATACACATGTGCAATAATTGTCAATCTTTCACAATCCTTTCCAAAGACAAATGACTGCACGATGCATGAACGAGCCCTGTACATACAGCACCGTTCTGCTCTATGGAGAGAGGAGAACGACGGAGCAGCACCTTGCTGCGTTCTCTCCCCTTCACTTCCATTACGATCGTTCGTTTTTCGGACGATGGATGATGAACCTTGTACACACGCCAGATTCTCGTCCAATATCAGCCCTGAGACGATTATCAGACGATAACCATTACACGTGTGTACTCTAACTATGGTTAGGCAGGAACTACCACCAAATGGTCAAACTGGCCAATGTGTTACTGATCCTCAGGTATCCACTCATGGAAGATTAATCATTGTCTCTGCCTAGCAATTCCTCTATGGTTGTTTTAGGGTCGGTTTCCATCTCCACAAATAACATGGTTGATAGTTTGCTTTCAAGTAGGCCGATTATCCTAATATACAAGTCATACTCATGTTAATTTTGGTTATTTTCAACAGATGTTGGTGATCCCCAATTCCCAAGGCTTGCTATAAATTCTCACCTGGATTTATGTCTGGGGTTGTAAAGCACTAGTCTAAGATTTTCAGGTTATTGGTTTTCTATATATCCTGGGGTTTTGTTTTTCTCTCCCCTAAAATCCCAATCACCGTCTTCTACATCTAAACCCAGAAAAAACCCAGGTGTTGAACCCAGAAATCTTTTTAAGCTGGGTGAAATGAAATTGTAAGTGGGTGGCAGTTCCCAGCTCATCAGTTACCACCCTAAAACAGCTGGGTGATTACTGAACAGTGCCCGGTGGTGCGCCCAGCTAAAAGGGGTTGGGAAGAACACTGTAACTATTTATTTTGACTATGACTAAATGATTTTTACATTTCTTTATTGTATGCAGAGAAATGGACAGAAGATTGCATAGTACAACAAAGTGTGTATAGGTTATATTGATGTCCCTTGAGGGCCCATTACCAGCATTGATCTGCATTACCCTGTGAACTATTGTAACGCATGTCCCATGCATTGGTGTGCTGCAATGCCATGAATTGTGAAGGCTTCCCCAAAAATCTGTATCACACTACAAGGTAATGCGGTACATAAAATGCTAACGCGGTGATTTTGATCCGTGTTGCTGTTCTTTTGCGTTACATTCAGCTACCCATTTAAACAGGTTTTCATTAAAAGCTTTGCAATGGAAAACATTGGTGTTAATGGGCATTTTAGGAATAAAACAGCTAAGCATTTATATTTATGAATCTGGTGGTCGGATATTTTGCATGAGACTGGTCAGACTGTGACTTGATAAATGGCCGTTACATTTATGTGAAGTTTAGGGGATTTTGCAGTTTAGTCAGCCAATGTAATCCTGTGAAGAAATCACAATCCGAAGAAGGGAACATTCACTTGTGTGCTTTATTAGCATGCTGATGTAACTGGCTGAAACCCCACTCTATGGACACAGATATTATCCACAGATCGCTCTTTTCTTATGGAGAGATCTGACTCAGCCGGTCCGATATGAGGCCGTGGTGTGCTGCATGACTCTTGTGTCAGCTGGTAAAACAACAACTTACACCTGAACAATGCTCAGTATTGGCTTTCATCAGTGTTTGTATACAAAGAATGCCTGAGTTCTGCTTGTTGTGTTATCTTACATAGCACACTTAAGCTACGTACACACGTGCAATAGTTTTCATTGGAAACGAACGATTAACGACCGATCGTCCGATAATCATTAACAAAAAAAGTGCACAACGACGCAGATGAACAAGGAGTGTCGCTGGAAACGAACGACTGCCCTGGTGGATCTGATTGGGTGACGTTCATTCGCTATCTATTCTGTGCACAGTCGTTCAGTAATCGTGGATGGTGCTGTGTTTTTTTTTTTTTTTTCCTGTACATGTCACTTTCTACATCATTCAAATGATCGTATCTTGTGTGTACATTATTGGTGGATTATATTTGAAGGATCGTATGGTTACAGCATGTACAGAATCGCACACAAAATAATCGTTGAGCGGTTGTTAATCGTTCGTTTTCTAACGACAATTATTGCACGTGTGTACGTAGCCTTAGGCCTGACAGATGATTGTCGTCTGATAATCATCTCAGGGCTGATATCAGATGAGAGTCTGGCATGTGTACAGCGCCCGTCTTCGTACGACCATCCAGGCGGATCCACGGACGAGATACGTTCGTAATAAATGTAAAGGGGAAAGAGCACAGCGGGGTGCCGCTCCGTCTTTCTCCCCTCTCCATAAAGCAGAACGGCGCTGTATGTACAACACACATTCATGCGTTGTGTAGTCGTTGGAAAGATCGTTCATGATACAGTAATGCGTGTATGCAGCCTTAGGAAGACTCCACTAAATTTTTGATGGCTGTGACTTGATGAAGTATAGATCTCACGCTACACATATATTGGTGTGATTATTGGAAGTGATCGGTTCATACTGGCAGCTGAAAATGACATTCTGTACCAGGGGAACCAGAAGTTGTTAGGGATTCCTTGACCTCTGGTTGATTGACCACCAGTTGGATGCCTAGTTCCAGGGCCAGTACCACTTGGCGGAGCCATCTGCAGGACACCAATGATTGTTTTAGCTCTCTGTAAGGGTGGCATTTTGACTGTCATTGTGAAGAGTGACAACTCTGATGTCCTTGTATCCTCCTGACCACCAAGGTAGGAGCAGTTTATCCGCTGATATCCCAATAAAATGGTTTTAGTAGGGGTATCCTAAGACCTAAAAATTATTTCAAGGTTTCCTTTGGGGTAAAAAGGTTGAGAAAAGCTGGTATGGAACCAGGAGAATGCATAGATATCACCAACAGTCTTGCAGAGAAGTATAAAAGGGAACCATCAAACTATTACTCCATCATCTAATAAAACAATATCCTTTTATTTTTTGACCATTTTTTTCCTCTTTAACCCTTAAGAAGTGAACACTCTGCAAGAAATCTAATTCTGTAATTCGAGGGGGATCCATCACTTTTCAGTAAACGCCCGGCTGTTTTTGGGTGGTTACTGAAAGTTGGGTTACAATACAAGGGCCACCACCTGCCTACAATTTCTTCCCACCTAGCTGGAGAGAATACTGCGTGAGCTGGTTTACATCATCTTCTTCACCTACATAGTTATAAAGCAGTAATTAAGGAGTTTAAGCTGCATCTAATATAATAGTAGAAAGGCAGTGCCATGGCAGAGATATAACCCTAGTGGTACGGGCAGGGGATCATCACCAGGGCCTAATAGGATAGGCAGTATTTGCTTTCAAGATACATTTCTATAAAAACAATGAAGCTGTATGCAAATTCCTAGAGGGGAAGGTCAATATAGTTGAGTCACACTGCCCTGGGTACACCACACCTTCCAGGAAGAATAATACCATGTAAACCCATACAAGATGCAGGACCTCCTGTTATTCTGGTAATGAAGGAACAGTTGCTAAGATAAGAGTTTTGCAATAGTTAGGGCAATAATTAACTTGTTGCAGAAGTTTGGCTTTTGTAGCTGGATTATTATGTGTATTATATGCTGGTTATATTTTATATTCTTCTATATGGATATAGCGCTATAAAAATAGTGATAGAAAGTAAGCAAAATGTAATGGGTGAAATAGACCGCAAAAGCACATAAAAATATATATCTGAATTATTGTTGGACCTTGCATTGAAAGTCTTGGAAAAAGCCTCCAGCTCTTTATTTACCCTTGTATGGAAAATAACCAATTTTTGGGTCATTTGCCTACAAGCTTCATAGTGCATGTGTAACCCATAAGTTTTGGACTCCGGTATTTCAAAAACATATCTATCTTCTGCTACCATTTAGATTGTGCAGGTCCAGCTTTTAGAACTTAGAGCCTGGCAAAAAAGGCTTAGGATAATTTGTGGTTACCCCATTGTTGTACCACGGGCTCAACCATGCTCTCAACTTCTGTTCAACTGACTGCTAGCCATGTGGTTGCACTGGAGTTGGGGTGCAGTTCCTGGAAGCGACGTTGCACTGGAGTTGGGGTGCAGTTCCTGGAAGTGACATGTTGCTGCTAGCCATGTGGTTGCACTGGGGTTGGGGTGCAGTTCCTGGAAGTGACATGTTGCTGCTAGCCATATGGTTGCACTGGAGTTGGGGTGCAGTTCCTGAAACCAACATGTCACCGCTAGCCATGTGGTTGCCTTTCCTTCTCTGCAGAAAGAAATGCCAAAAACACCAAAGGGCAAATTGTGCAAATTTGGTGCCACTCTTTGCAAACTTTTAATTCATATTCACAGTGTCTGCAGCTACCGAGGTCTGTAAGGGCTTTATCTGAAGGTCTTTATTTCTTGTTAGGAATACATTTGAATGTCTACAGCCTGGCCCTGGGGTATGGAGCAGCGTATGCTAAATATTGCCAGGAACAATTTACATACATTTTTTTATTGTGGGTTTTCAGCTGCATTAGAAAGTTCTAATTTTCGACTTCATAAAATTGTCACACTTCATTGTTATAAAATGTAATTTTGCGCAGTTTAGGATATTTACTGACAGAGCAATCAAGCAGTTGCAAGCTGCAGGGCATTCTTTGTACAATGTTAAAAAAACATGGTGGTACCATGCAAGTTTAATATTCTTGCTTGGAGGTTTAATCCACTGGTCATGGCAGGGTCATTCCTGTATGAATGGAGCTCTTTTACTGTAATAGCTTTTTATTGTGTTCTTTCATGCCTTTTCAGTCTTACGCTCTATTACAGACAGCAGAATGAGAATTTTATAGCTGATATATTCTTCATTTAACAGTTGCAGATTTGGGACACTGCTGGACAGGAACGTTTCCGCACAATAACCCAGAGCTACTACAGGAGCGCTAATGGGGCCATCATCGCCTATGACATCAGCAAGAGAAAGTCATTCGACTCCATTCCTCGCTGGATAGAGGATGTAAAAAAACATGCCGGCTCCAACATAGTGCAGCTGCTGATTGGTGAGTGTAATGATCTTTCCCTGTGAGCTTATTTTATGGAACAAGCATTGTAAGACTTTGCAGAAAATGACCCTGATATTTCCTACTTCTCTGATATTTTCTACATTTAAAATAAAAACATGCTGGGCCAAATTCCTAAATTATTCTGCACATGAAGCCTACAAATTAGGTACAAATGTCAAACTAGCAAAATGGCTCAGTGCTGACCAAATAGATTGGTATTCCTATTATGTGATATTAGAATTCCAAGCCTTACTTTCCCTGGGCTCTACAACTAACTTCATCTGTCTGATTTCCTAGTAGAAGCAGTGGAGGAAACTAAAATAAAGTTTAATCATTATTATTACACAGTATTTATATAGCGCTGACATATTACGCAGCACTGTACAAAGTCCATAGTAGCTCATAGGGGCTCACAATCTAATGTCCCATAGTCATATGTCTTTTAATACAGTCTAAGGTCATTTTTTTGGGACTGAAGCCAATTAACCTAACTGCATGTTTTTTGAATGTGGGAAGAAACGGAGTACCCAGAGGAAACCCACACAAATACGGGGAGAACCTGCAAACTCCATGCAGATATCGTCATAGCCGAGATTTGAGCCTGGAACCCAGCGCTGCTAACCGCTGAACAACCGTACTTCCCATATATTTTGTAACATCTTTATCATCTTTATAAATGATACAGAGTTTGGGATTAAAAGTACCATTTCTGTGTTTGCAGATGTCACCAAACTATGTAATAGAATTACGTCCATACAGGATATCTATAATCTACAAGCAGACCTGGATGTACTGTGTGATTGGGCAGCCAAGTGGCAAATGACATTTAATATAGATAATTGTAAAGTTATGCACTTGGGAGCTAACAACATCCATGCTTCATACTGTCTAGGGGGAATACATTTGGGGGAGTCAGAAATGGAAAAGGATCTGGGGGTTCTGGTAGATTATAGACTTAATAACAGCATGCAATGCCAAGCTGCAATATCTAAAGCTAGTAAAGTACTTTCTTGTATTAAAAGAAGAATAGACTGCAGAGATGGAGACATAATCCTGCCCCTGTACAAAGCATTGGTCACACCACATCTGGAATATGCAGTCCAGTTTTGGCCACCAGTTCACAAAAAGGACATTGTGGAATTGGAGAGAGTGCAGAGAAGGGCAACTAAACTAATAAAAGGAATGGAGGAGCTCCGCTATGAGGAGAGATTAGCTGAACTGAATCTATTCCCCCTTGAGAAGAGACGTATAAGGGGGGATATGATCACCCTGTATAAATATGTAAATGGTCCATATAGAGAACTCTCTTCCCAATTATTCACTTTGAGATCATTACAAAGAACAAGGGGGCACTCTTTGCGTCTGGAGGAAAAGAAGTTTAAGCTCCGGATAAGGAAGGGATTCTTCACTGTAAGGTGAAAATGTGGAATCGGCTCCCTCAGGAAGTAGTTTCAGCAACTACTATAGATTGCTTTAAGAAAAAGCTGGATGATTTCTAGAAGCACAGAATATAACTGGGGATTAAGGATTTAAAGTAAAGATAACAGTGACTGTTGATCCAGGGAACATCCGATTGCCTCATGGAATCAGGAAAACATTTTTTCCCCTGTTGAAGCAAATTGTACCCGGGGTTTTTTGCCTTCCTCTGGACCAACTATGCCTTATAGGGTTTTATATCTGGAATATGTTTATTTCCCTAGTGGTTGAACTTGATGGACTTTACCCTAACCTACTATGTAACTTTATTCTAACAAATTTTAAAACATTTTTAAAACAATTCCTTTATATTTCTGCAGTGTTAGCTGCCTTGTCTTTACTATTTAGAAACATTTCTTTTTATGCCCATTGAAATGACACGAGCGCTGCTCACTACAGCCGTATCCAAAGATTACCCTTGTGCTATTTACAAGGACACCCAAATATATACTTTTCCACCTATTGACAAAATTGCTTTTGTCAGAAGCTGAGATGTGTTTAGAAACACATGAATTAGGTTGTATGTCAAATAAATAGGAGGCCTGCAAAGGTGGAATGTTTGACTTCCTATCTCCAATGTTGGCACACATGGTAAGTACATATTGCAGTGCTGCCTGTATTCTTCCTCATATGAATACACTGTCTTGGTCAGTGCTGGAATAATTGCTCTCTATTGTGTAACTTTTTGTATTTGCATTGTGTGTCCCATCTGCTCCCCTGGACAGGGGTGTGACCAAGGTGTATCTGCCCGTGTCACCAGCTGTCCTTATGCTCCAGGTTGTATGGGTTACTAGTTAAGGAAACCACTTACTTATTGATAAACCCATTTAGTTTCTTTATTGCAATATATAGAACAGCCCAGGAAGATTTTATTATTGAGACCAATCTGTTTGTAAGCCATTGGTTTTAAATAAGTCAGTGCTGTGATAATGCTCAGCAAAATAATTGGTCCACTTTGATGGTAGGCCCACCAGGACTCTATATTATTATTATTATTATTATTATTAATAAACAGGATTTATAAAACGCCAACATATTATGCTGCGCTGTACAATAAATAGGGGTTGCAAATGATAGATAGATACAGGCAGTGACACAGGAGGAGGAGAGGACCCTGCCTCGAGGAGCTTACAATCTAGGAATCTTACAATCTATACTCGCCTTCCTCGTGATTATGGTGGTTCTGTTTAGCTGCAGAGGGAAGGGAGTTAGCCATGTGAGGGCTGCAGGTTGCTGAAAAGTAAAGGGGTTATTCATGAAGGTCTCCAGCCCCGAACTTATCTGTCTTATATGACGGTTCACTGGTGATTGGGTGCCTTAGCATCCAGACATCAAGAACCATCACTATGATATTGGGTACTCCTAAGCATGGGACTCCTTTCTTTCTCCAACATTTGTTCACTCTCCGGGTTGAATGGAGCAGTGCGCGATCAAATAGAGGACTAGTATAGGCTTCTAGTGGTGCTTCCATTGCCGTATATGTAATACATAACAATCAACCTAAATCTCTTATTTGCGTCCTTTTGGTTTGAAAATGTTTTATTTTCCAATTAAAAATTTAAAAAAAAATGTTTGATTCTGCCAGAAGAGTAAGTGTGCAGATCCCTTGTTATTTAGAGCAGTGAGAAATAAGCTGCAAGGACAAGAGGATACCCCTCATGTTATTGGAATAGGGAGAGAGGAAGATGTTCTGTACAGTACAGCTAGCAAGCATTGCCACCCAATCTCCCAAAAATATGAAGGTGTCTCTTCTCCAGACCCAAGTCCCTCATTCTGTCATCTAGCATGTGTGCAGCTCCGTGTACGGTGCTAGGTATCCTGGTTTACCCGTCTGCCAGTTAAAAATTAAAAGTAAATAAATTAAATCTCATGCGTATGCTCAATAACTTCGTTCCCACATGGCCTTAACCCAAAAGAGGACTGGGTGAAGATGGCGATGCCGGAGCCAGGACAATGATAAAAAAAAAGATCAGGCAGAAAAGTTTATACATCGTCTGTTCCATCCAATAAAGCAGAAGTCCCCAACCTGTGTGAAGGGGTCCTGGCCGGTGCACCCTCCAGCAGGGGCCTTCTCCTGATGCACCGGCCAGAGCCGTGGACCGTGTCTCCCGTATGCATCGCAGGCTCAGGGTGGTGGGTGGGCGGGTTGTGCCCTTGGACAGGCTTGGACCTGCGATCGGAGAGTGGCCAGGTTCTGGCATCATGATGTCACTCTGGGGGAAGTTTCTTCCCCTTTAAGTGAGACAAGGCTCCCCACGCATTCGCGGTCCGGAGTCTGTAAATTTAGTGGTTTGTGACATCCAAAAGGTTGGGGACCACTGCAATAAAGGATCCGCCTGCTTGCAATTTTTTATCTTTCCACTTTAAAAGATCGTCATATTTTAACTTTTTTCACACAATAACATAACAGATGCTCAATATTCTGAGTTTTTTTTCCCCTCATGTAGAAGTCCAACGTTGGTTCACAGATTTTTGCTGCTTACATATTGCCAGCCTGTCACTGAAGGTATTTGTAAATAGTGAGAATACCGAACACGGTTAGAAAAGTTTGTTTCCTCCCAACTAATCAGTCCAATCATTCTCCTCTGATTATCGCCTCAGAGCTATCAGGCGAGAATCTGGCGAGCATATGTACGGCGCTCGTCTGCCATCATTCATGGATCCGTCTTGGCAGATCCACAAACCATGAACGACAAGTGAAGAGAGGAGAGCACAGCGGGGTGCCACTCCATCGTTCCCACTCCTCTCCATAGAGCAGAACGGTGCTGTATGTACAGAGTTCGTTTTTGCATTTTTCAGACTTTTGACGTTGGAAAGGATCGTGAAAGATAATAATCGACAATTCTTGCAGTCTAACACAATAAGAATCATGTATATAGTTTTAGGAATGTTTATTTAAAGGCTTATAGGGTAAGTACTACTCACCTTTGCCACCTTTACCGCAGACGCCGTATCATTAAGAACCAGTTCTGCGGTGCCAGTGAATGAGCGGCTGTCACGGTGCCAGCTGTGGGGAGACATACGGGATCACTTGATCCCAAAGCAGGTCTAAATCCGCCTATAGAGCTGCATGTTGATAGTTTTGTGATGTTGGTAGATCTGTAGTTGGCAGATCTTTTTCATGTGTGCAGAAATTCTAATTGCAACTTTTTGGCCTTACAGGAAACAAATCTGACAGAGAAGATTTTCGAGAAGTCTCACAACAAGAAGCAGAGAATCTCTCCAAACATTATGACATCATCAGCGTCATTGAGACCTCTGCAAAGGATTCCAGTAATGTGGATGCTGCTTTTGAAAAGATGGCCACGGAACTGATTATGAGGCACGGAGGACCAATCTTTAATGACAAATCTACGGATAGTATAAAACTGGACAGCAAAGACTTGGCCGACGACTCCTGGGGATGTGGCTGCTGATGACCGTTTTTTGTTTTTTTTCTTTTTTGTTTTGTTTTTTCTAGAAGAATACATTTAGTTCTAGAAATATGTGATCGGTTTATGGGCTTTTCCACTTCTAGTCAAACTACAACTCCCAATATGCAACTTGCATGCTGAGAGTCTAGTTGAACTTGAAGGCAGCAAGTCTTAAGCTTAAAAGTAGAACTCTGGACAAACTTTTGTGTTTTAGTTTTGTGGAAATTTGTGTCCTTACCATGAATATTTCTAATAATGGAAGTGGTGGAAGCTTTTGTTAAACATTTGAGCCATTCAACATATTTACTTTCATGTAACTTGGACTGGAGGTGATTTGTATTGTTTTCTAAGTTTGTCTACTCTACTCTACTCTACTCTACTCTACTCTAAACTAAATGAATAGTTTTCTCCAGAGCTCTTACATTTAGGTACCTGACAGACAAGCTGCTCGTAAAAGCTGATCAGGTTCTTTCAGACATGAAATAGGGGAACCTGATTTGTTTTTGCCAACATTTCTTCTTTAGGCCTTGTTCACGTGGGCCTCAGCTTATAAAAGAGCAGTGTGTTTGGCTTTTGATTGTTGAAACCTTTAAGGAGTTTAACGTTTGGGTTATTGTTGTGTTTGCCCTTGCTATCAGCGGGTCAGGGCACCCCACACACTTAGGTAATGCTGTGCCTTTTGGTGTATATACCGCAATGGCTGCGAGAGGACGGGCCAGCGGCTATTCGTACCAT
Source organism: Pyxicephalus adspersus (assembly GCF_032062135.1). Taxonomy (NCBI): domain Eukaryota; kingdom Metazoa; phylum Chordata; class Amphibia; order Anura; family Pyxicephalidae; genus Pyxicephalus; species Pyxicephalus adspersus. The sequence continues at coordinate 67,369,434 of NC_092865.1, read as the reverse complement.
AGCGGAAAGTGTAGCCTGACATGGGAGCGGCAGGGAGATGTTTGCATTTTATGTGGAACAACGACTTGACCGTGGGCAATTATTAGTGACATATTACCAGGAGTCGGTGACTGTTCATATGCCGAGCTGTCCAATAACTCTGTACAACGGTGACAAGACGTGGTATTGTGTCACTGCCCATTATCTGTTCCTCAATAATATAAACATTGTACTCCCATTGCTGCTTCCATCCCCGTATTTCACACACTACACACCTTCAGTGTGCCATCATTTTATCAATATATTTGCATCCCAAAGATCTCTTATTTAATAGGTGGATGATGGTGCTTTTTCCCCCGTTAAAGTGGGAAACTCCATTCTCCTGAAAGGGCACTGCCATCGTCTCCTTTCATGCATGCCTCTCTTGATTGGCTGGCCAGGATAACATAACTCCCGCGCAGGCGTGTAAGAGTTCAGTCATCCCAGGCCCGTGCAGAGGAAACTGGGATTCTGGCAATGCTGCTTAAGCTTTTTCACAAGTAACCCAAAGCGATTAGGCAAGTAGGATGGATAATTGCAGATGGGACATCGCCTGTCTCTTTCTGCAATATTGACCGGCCAGATTGTGTATTCCTAAAAGGAGAACTTTAGCTGTTCTGTACTGGGAGTGCAGGAAACGGATACCAGAATCTGGTAATTAAACTGCTCGATATGCATTTATTACCATTTGTGTAATTCCTTTTTGGTTTATTTTGTTGCCCTACTGGGCAGGGATTTATTATTGAAATGTTAGCGTCAATTTGAGAACCCCCTGCTTTCCAAAAATTTGGAAAATTAAAATCCAGCACTGAAGCATGCTAGCAGTTTGTTTAAAGAGGAACTAAATTCAAAACAAAAAAAAAAAAAACACACCTTTATTCCGGCAGAACATCTATCCGTCGGATTGGGTTCCCCGTCGTCCCAGTATCCATCTTCCTTTGCACCGGGCACCAACATCTTCTTCCGAGTTCTCTTTCCTGCGTCATCCGATCCCACACTGTGCAGGCATGGGATCCGGAGACGTAGCGGGGGGAAAAGATTGCCGGTCTCATTCTGACGCTTAGAAGCCAATCGTCAAAGTGCAATCACAAGAGTACACTCTATGTCAGATTTACAAGGGAATCATTTACAAATATACTTTTTTGTGCGTATACATAAATATTTTTACTAAATAAAAATCATGCAACATACCACTTAAAAATATTTAATATAGAGGGGGTTTTAGTTAATTTATGGCCTAAATTAACTTTTGTTAATGCAGTCAGCACTCCTACTAAGATCTGAATATCTAAAAGGTTTCAACAAAGCAAAGGCAAAGATCTGCAATAGTTTTCTGTACAAACTACTCTTATATAAGAGGATTATATGTGAACAAGGCTTTCTTTTTCCTTTCATTTTTACCTTTCAATTGAGCAAAAGTGGAAATGGGAAACCAATGGCCAAAATTGTGGAACTGGTGTCCACCTATGTGAGCGATGCAGAGATGTTGGTACCGGGATCTGTGCACTGTAACTTCTATATGAACCACAACGATTGCCTTGAACTCATTGAGATCCTTAGCCGATTCCTGACCATGCTATTGCGTGATTTTTTAATAACATTTTAGTATGTAGTTAGAATGTAATTTTTTTTTTCCTTCATAAGGCGGGAAGCCTATGACAATTTGTAGGACCACCTGGATTTTTGTAGATATTTTTTTCTAAACTTTGGAACTTGTTTTCTAAGATTTGGAACAAAAAAAAAATCTATTTTATGAATGTTTTTTTTTCATGCTTGCTCTTTGGACAATTGGCCTAATACTTTGAAGTCATTCCTAAATTTTCTGAACTTTTGGGTGACCAAGTGAACATTTCAAAAACAGGGAGTGATGTGCAATGTCTCAATTGTCCTGGATTGACTTTTCAGAGGATGTTTTGTATACTACTCAAAGTGTTTTCTCTTAAATAGAATATTTATCACCAGCAAATAAATTTCAAATAATTGTAGAAGTATGAAATAAATAATTTTAAAAGTATGAGTTTGATTTTCTTGTCCACATTGACTGTTTAGTTGTGCCTTTATCACAATAAATGGGTAGTCTGTGTGTGTGAGTGTGCCTTGGGCTGCCATTGCTCAGTTATATAATTCTGCCACAATGGTAAAATTAATAAATCTTTGATTTTGTCCTTGAAGAGAAGCTGTCTCTAATTTATAGCTCTATTATATATTCCCCTTATCCTATTTGGTTGGAGGTGCTGCCATCTTCTTGCGATCTTTAGCTAGCTTGATTGGCCAGGCTGGGACGATGTAATTCCTGCGCAGGCACATGGGAATTCATTTAGTGCCAGCAAAGAGAAGCATGTGCAACTCCGTGATTTTATTAGCTTATTGTAGTGATCGGGCTGGTAAGAATGCCTATTACAGAAAAGACTTTGCCTGCCCCTTTCTCCAATAAAACTCAAAAATCTCAAATTTGTAAAGTGGAACTTTAATTTTGCTTTATAGCTGAATTACAGCTAAATACAAAGGTGCATGTATATTATTCATTGAATCTTAGTGTGATTTGTGCATTTCTTCCAGATCCCTTCAGTATTCCAGTATAAAGGTAAGGCAAATATAACATGCAATAATGAAGTGGGAAAGGGAGAAATTGGGGGGCTGGGTGACGGAGTCCTTGCCAAGGCTACTATGCAGAGAGTAAGCAATGGAGAAGTGCTCAGCACCGGTTGCCACCAGAGTAGGGAGCAATTGTAACTGTCAATAGGGAATCTGTCTGTTATTGAGATACTGGTCACTGGAGTGTCTGTTACTGGAGAATATGCCTGGCACTGGGCTTAGGGGGCCAGCATTTTGGCTGAGCAAACTAGGCAACTGCCCAGGTTCCTCACATTTCCATGGGAACAGAGGATCTCCTCTCTCACCTACCAATATCTCACCTTTCCAGACAAGCTGTATGATCTAGAGCAGAAGAGCAATACAGAGCATCACACATTTTCTCTGTCCATACTATAGGCTGCAGGATACAGAAAGTTTTACCACTTCATATACAAGTATTGGGAATAAAGAGCAGAAGGGGGCCTGTGAATTGTCTTTATGCAGGCACAGTGTGAGTGTTACAAATGCTGTGTTTGTTTGTAATGTGCAGTAAGGATTTATACATTGGATAGAAAAAAAAGTGTATGCACCCATAAAAAAAAAAAAAAAAAAAAAAGCATAATAATTTCAAAACTTTTCCACCTTTAATGTGAACCTATACCCTGCACAATTCAATTTAAAAACAAATCTGTTAAGGGAAGAAATTTAAAAATTGTAATATAGGCTAGTTGCATGTGTATAAACCAAGGGTCGGCAAACTCTGGCCTTTAGACCAGATACGGCCTAACCGGTAGTTCGTTCCAGCCTAATGCCGGCCGGCAACCCATGGCCCAGGAGCCGCGGGTTGGCGGCAGATCGACCAGGGGGCGTTAGGAATGCATACGGAAGAGAGAGCTGTCACTTCAGGGGGCATTCCCTGGTGGTGGGCAGGTCTGGCCTAGTGTGCTCCTACCCACCCCATAAATGGCCATTAAACTTTGCTGACCCCTGCCCTAAACCTTTTGATTTAATTACAACATTCGGTCTTTTTGGGTAAACACATGACTTCAATTAACTCCAAATAGAATTCAGCTATCCTAGTAGGATTTTCCTGACATTTCCGCAGTTGCCTGCTTCAGCAAGATTAAGACCAGCTTTTTTCAATTGGCATTTTAACGGGTGTGTGCACCTAAATAGATATCAAAATCCCAATATAATAAAATAGAACATTAATACTTAATAAATCATGACAACAATACAAACATGTAACAATTATTTTAAAACCATTGGATCAAGATCCTAATGATAACAAATAAATTCCCGAAGGGAGATTGTACTTGACGCATTTCGCAAACTTCCTTAGCTTCATCAGAAGTATGCTGGAGCAAAATATACAGATAACTAGGAAAATGATCCAAATCAACTATAAAAGAAACCATTTCCTCTACCCATCTCTCATCTACTAGTAGAAAGTGAAGGCACAACAAAGCAGGGGATGACAGCTGAGAGGAGCAGAACAGAGCACCACTAAGAGTTCATTTTCAGTAAATATTTTCCAACTGTGCAGCCAGACCTAAATCCTAAATTCCACCTCATCTATAGAATCAGTTATCTAGCAATCTGTATATTTTGCCTCCGCCTTCTGATAAATTGTATTAGGGAAATCTGCAAAATGCATGGAGTAGAGTTTAATCCCTTTTGGGGGATTTAATTCTGTTATCATTAAGTAATTGATCCAATGGTTTTAAAATAATTGTTACATGTTTGCATTGTACTGTCCTAACTTATAAAAAAGTATTAATGTTCTATTTTAATATATTGGTGTTTTGATATTCATTTAGGTATTTGTTTTTGCACTCACTAGATCATTTTTATACCATCCCGTTGCCACCGGTATATCTGTTGCCAGCTTTGTCTCCTAATCCTCCAACTCCTTCCTCTCACAAAATAAAAACTTATGGTGTATTATTCCAAATTTTCCTAAAATATGAACCTTATGAATATTTGTGAAAAGTCTTTTTTTGGTTAGTTGAATTACATCAAAATGGTGAAGACACAAATGAGTATTTTGTTCCCATCAAATGGCCTTCAATACTCCAGCCAGAGGGGCTTTTATTTGATCCCTGCCCTGGGTGCCAATTTTTTTATTTATAAAATTGCCTACAACTGAAATACCCTTTTACCAGGAATCTGGTCACCGGGATATCGGTTATTGGGGAATCTGCTGGTTACTGGAGTATCTGTTACTAGAGAATGTTTTGCTTGCTGGGGATATGCCCAATACAAGGAAATGTGAAAGGCCTGGGCATTTGCACAAAAGGCCCCAGCTTCCTCCTATTCTCAAAGCCTCCCCTGTGCATGGTATATTTATTTGTCATAATAGGCCCGATTTATTAAAGCCCTCAAATCTGCAGAAGATACACTTTCATTGGTGAACCTGGGTGTCCAAGAAAACCTGAAATAGGATTCTTTAAATTAATTTGCTGGCAAATGTTGTTAATCCTGAACCAGATCCATTCCAGTTTAGCCGGATCACCCAGGTTCCCTGATGAAAGTGTATCTTCTCCAGCCTTGGAGAGCTTTAATAAATCAGACCCTACTGACAGTTGCTGGGGATTTCTTTTTAAATATTGTATTACATTTACTTCTGCAGGGGCATGTTTTACTCTTGCTGATGCCTGGTTTACTTTTACTGAACTCAGACACAAGAGATTTTTTTTAACTGATGCACAGGCATATATTTTTTCCACAGATCAATGAAGCAGAAGCATACTTTACTTTGACCATTAAACCAAGGACATTTATCACTTCCACTAAACACCAATGTAAGAGCGGTTTTATTCTTCACTACCCAGAAGTCTGCTCCATAAACAGTGTTCTAGGCTTTGAGTATTGAACATATTCATTGAAAAGTATGGGGACCCCTGATTAATACCCACTGGCTTCTCCACCCTGGAAATATTTCTAAAAACCTAATTCTCAACTCATGCAGTATTTAGAACCAAATAGATTTATGAGACTTTTAAACTATTACCGCAGTGCATGGGAAATGGAAGGCAGCTGTCATAGAATTAGCATTTATTACACTGACTTTTGAAGTGCCTGGCTTTAATTTTGGAAAAAATAAAAAATATGTATACAAAATGTTGTAGAGAAGTTTTTACTAAAAGGTTACTATCAAACCATCCCACTTCTGGTGTGGCGGATCATTACAACCAACCAGGGATGTCCGCTTTCCTATGGGGGAGGATACAGCGGGGTGGCTCCCACCTCCCCTCTCTATAGAACTGAGCAGTGACGCATGTACAGCAAATGTCACTGGAATTGATCATGAAAGAATATTTATAAAGATAGCAATTTGAGGTTTACCTTATAGCTAAACTGGGTTAGCAGGGTTTTATTTAAAGTATATTTTACCTAGTCAGTAACATTTCCTACAAGTGAGGCGATATTTATTTTAGTTCTCAATTGATTAAAATTTAAATTTTTTATTATATTTGAATCTTCAACCTTCCATTCCCAATACCTGTGATTATACCATGGAGGTGCCCATACTATACCGAGACAACACCTTGTCCCCGTCACATCCTCGCATGTGATGGAGATTACAATAGGCTATTGCAACACATATTATGCAATCATAATAGGAAATCTGCGCTGAGAGATGATATGCAGCAGTTCTGTGAACTGTGCACAATGTAATAAACTGTGTGAACACATTTACCATGGATCATTGGTAGCATAAGGTCTTAAAGGACAAAAAAAACTCACTCTGCTTACCTGCATGTGCATCTTATCCATATATTTACCTGGATATGTTTCCCATGGCTCTCTTGTGCGATTCTCCTTACCAAGTCATCAGCAGTGGATGTCAGGATAGACAATGGGAATTTTTGGCTCCTGCACCATCTGCTCTGGGGAGTATTTCCGCCACCGACAGCCCCCAGCTATGGGGATGGTTTCTGTCGAGTCCTGTTAATAAATAGTGGGGATTTCCAGCAACCCTGGAATGGATTTCTTAAAAATCATTTGCTATTAGTTTTCAGATCTATTCCAGGTTCCCACATTTTCCCCATGTAAAGCTTTTATAAATCAGGCTCATTGAAAGAGGGGCCCCATGTACAGAGAATGAATAAAGCAGACATGTTGCTCAGAGCAACCAATCAGATTATTGGTTTCCATTCCTGCAAATTTTAGGGCGGTAACAAATTCAATATTCCATTCACTCCGATATATCCATGCTCTCACGTCAGACTCATTTCAAAATGAAAACAAATCATAACCAACTATGCTGTAAATCACTTTAATAAAACTGTAAGGAGGAAATAATCTGTAACAGACATAAATAAAAGAACAATACGAGCTCCTTAATGCGTATACCAAATGACAGACATTAAATACACATGACAAATGCAGTCACAACAAAACACATTTCAAGTCACAAAGTAGGCAGATGGCGCCCATTTAGTGTAAAACAGTAGAAAAAAGTTATTTGTTTCAATACAGTTTAAAATGCCCCTTGAAAAATAGTGGAAATGTTCTGAATATAAAAAGATATGTATTTTTCTTAATATTGCACTGAAACATAGTTGCAAAGATTTTCTCTACCCTGGATCACACAGTTTTATTGAACATAAACAGAACCATTAATCCTGGTCCCCTCCTATGTGGTGGAAATATAGAAATGTGAGGGAAGTGATGCCCTAAGCAACCAACTTCATATTCCTCAGTGGGTATAAAATGGCATCAAGAATTGGCTTGCTTTGGCCTCCTTTGCTGTGTTGATATAGAAATAACCAGCACTACGGACAATAACCGGATGTTCAGCACAGATCTCACTTGTGTGTGCAGCCTGAAGCAACCACAAATCATTTTACAGCGGACAATATGAATGTGGTTGCAATGCAACATTTCAATGTTTCAAGACATTTCATTAAAATAATACACTTTGCTCACTACACGGGACGTTACATACGGTCACCTTGCCCACACATAATAATGGCGTCTCTGAAAAGCATCCCCCCAACCCCTAATACTCCACATACCAGCTTGTAATGTTACCGTTCCAGGTATGACCCAAACACGTCACATGGCCTGAGGAGTGATGGGTGCCAGCTGCATAGGAAGAAACAGAGCTCAGATTAAGCAGGAGGTTCAAAGGATGAAGGGTGGGTAGACTTTTCCAGGGACACCATCATTTTGCCTGGCATTGGTAAGGTAAGGGTGTCTCTTTATTCTTTTGTTACTGACAACACACCTCACCCTGGCATTACTGGCAATAGCCTGTTTAGGCTAGATAGCTTAGTTTGGCTGCTACCATGTACTGGCAATCAACTCCTCGATGATCAAACTATATTTCAATCATGCGCAATGGACCTTTGCATATGCTATTAGATGTAGCTTCCTCCACATGGTGTTGCATTTGTGGTTTATTATCACAAACATTCTATCTAAAAATTACTTAGGCTGCGTACACACGAGCGATAATTGTCATTGGAAAGGATCTTTCACGATCCTTTCTAACGACTGCACAATGCATGGATGAGCGCTGTACATACAGCACCGTTCTGCTCTATGGAGAGGGGAGAATGATGGGAGTGGCACCCCACTGTGCTTTCTCTCCTTCACTTTGATTACGATTGTTACTCGTCCGTGGATTCACCAGTTGTTTGAACGACAAGCGCTGTACACACGCCAGATTCTAAGGCAATCAACAGAAAAGAACCATTGCGCGTTTATAGCTCAAACTTACCTATGAAACTGTGGCAAAAGTAACAAAATGTAAAGCTTGGCTGGACAAACCAACGCTAAAGGGCACCTATACCTGGAAAACGAAAAACACACACACGAAAATTGTACTATTTGACAGAAGAGAAATGTAATGGCAATTTTGACTAGATAAATAACTCCGCGCAGGAGTTACATCATGAGGGTGATCGCCATCTTCACAGAAGTTTGCTGTGAAACTGTGCAGGGAGGCAGCACAAGGTAAATACGTGCCATGATCAGTAAGTATGCTGTGAGTATTTGCTGAATATAGCAGTAGCTCACTGCCCACCAACTAGTTTAGTTCTGCTTTAGACATTCCATGGCAGGAACACATGTGACTAAAACCTATAATGTTTGGTCATGTGACCTCTGCTGTAGACCAGAATGGCTGATCCTCATTTTGAGCAGAGATCACATGACCCAAAAAAATAAAAAATAAATGTGAAACTACCAATGCCAACGGTTTTCAAAAGCACCACTATTTCATCACTCACCTGCAACAAGCATGCAGCCAGTGGCATCTGAACTCTTGTCCTGCACTCTTCGGTTATGTACACACACACGTCAGATGATTCTCATCTGATAAATCGCCTCAAGGCTAGTATCGGACGAGGATCTGGTGCGTGTACAGTGCTCGACGTCCATTGTTCATGGATCTGTCCTGGCGGATCCACAAACCACAAATTGTAAAAGAAGTGAAGGGGAGAGAGCTCAGCGGGGTGCCGCTCTGTCATTCCCCCTTCTCCATAGAGCAGAATGGTGCTGTATGTACAGAGCTTGTTCATGCATTGTGCAGTCTTTTGTCATTGTAAAGGATTGCGAGAGATCCTTTCTAACGACAATTACTTGTACATAGCCCTAATCCAGTCAGTGACTTGTAGCATAGTCAAGATGATAACCTAACCTCTGCACAATAAACAATAGAATGATAGCTCAAATATTTCTATGCTAACAAATTCTCTTTAAAATAATCAAGGTAAGCAGGGGACAAAGTATCTTGCTTTAATGAGAAGTCTTTGAAACACCACCTATGATTATATAATGTTGGCTATGGATTGTTATTAGGCAACAGGTGAGCAATTGGCTTGTACGTAAAATACTAAAAATTAGAAACTAAAGTACACATAAAACAAAGTCACAAACACTACAAGAAAAATAGGAGGGGAACTAATGTGGTTTGGCAACCGTTTCATTTACCAATAAAATAAAAAAAAACACATGCGCACATTTTGGACCCTCAGACACGCCTAATTTTTCAAATGAAACAATATAAATATAGGATAAAACTATTTAAAAGAAAGTGAGACACCTATTTTTTTTAAAAGGCCTGAAAGATCAAATATTTTACATTTGAAAAAGAAGGAAGAAAAGAGAAGGAAGACAGTAAAGTGCTGTAAAATTAACATATATGAAAGAAATTTGAGGTTAGAGGAGTCGTAATATCCTGATAGTGTTAAATATATAGATATATAAATAATATATATATATCAATCTCTAGTGTGTCCTGTTGTCATCGGATGGCAAAAACTCTTCTAGTTGGAAGATCAGATCAATGGCAGCATCAACATCAGAAACAATATGGTCGGGTTCTACCAAGGCAGGGTCGATCCTGAAATCTCTATGACCGTGAAATACTGTTTCAGTAACTGACTGCGTGGGGTCAGCAGGCACTTCAGCGTGAGGGTTGTAGATCCCAGTGCAAACCAGAACAGACTTACAGTTAGTGGCACTGGGGCAGGACAGCTCATTTTCCCATGCTGCCTCTACTTCTTGAGAAACAGTTGTAACTTGGGCTCCGGAGCCGGTCTGCACGAATGTCTTTGAGCCTTTCCTATCGGTTCTCTCATGAAGGTAGCGATTGTAGAGATTAGCACCATAGATATCAGTCATTAGGTTGTCCCTGGAGAACGAGAGACAAAAAAAAGTCACACTTCAGCTGAAAATCTACGCTAATAACCATCACCTTTAAAACTATACAGGTAGTCCCAGGTTTAAGTACATCCGACATACAGACGCCTCCTAGATACGAACGGGCTTCCTTGCTTGCTGTGTGTAGGTTGGAGGCTTGATGGGGGCAGTTTGCATGACTTGCAGAAGAAATCTTTTGCTAAACACAGCTGAGGTTGTGGGTGATCATAAGGACTGAGCTCTTTCTGCAGCCTCTTGTAATTCTTTAAGGACCAAGACAAAATTTGCAGTTTCTTTTTGCATATCAAAGCACAGCTTGCTCTAGAAGTTTTTTTTGCTTCGTTTGTGATTATCTCAGGTGAGGATTTTATACAGTAACTGACACCATGCTGCCTAATATGTTGAGACAAACATTTGTTCTAGTTGCATTTATTAAAATAATGTACCTGTTCCGACTTACATACAAATTCAACTTAAGAACAAACCTACAGTCCCTATGTAACCTGGGGACTACCTGTACAAGCTATTCTAAATGAAAACATTTTTTTCAGGTATAAAAAGACAAAACACATTTATATAGCAATTAAGGGGTTAATTAGCATCAGAACATCACTCGCCCAATACTTACACATACAATAGATTTTTTATCACAAGTCAATCAGAATAATAGGTGTAACATTTCATGCCATTACTGCTCCTATATTAGCTGTAGCTAAAAGAATACCTTACCCAACAGCATAGAGTGTTTGGACAGGTTTATTCCACCGCATCTCCGCTGCTTTGGATCGGATGAGGTATTCTGCATAGTGGTATGTAACTTCGCTGGGCTTGCCCATTAAAACCTCATATTTCAGTTCCTTTCCTGTAATCTTCTTATAGATGCTTTCAAGACAAACCATAAATATTCCATGGCCAAACCTAAAAGATACAGACACAAAAAAATCCATGTATAATTTGAAAGATTTGGTTCCCCAGAATTGACTGAATACTAATAAAACAAGCATTATACTCAGGCTACAGTTTTCCAGAACACCACTAGGGGGAGCAGATATTTCATGAACACAAGCAATAAAATAACTCCCCAATCATTGCCTATTGTTATTATTACAACAGAAAAACTTTTTGGGCCTTCTGATAGCACGCCTGTAATTAAAAAAAAAAAAAAAAAAAAAAAAAGTAGTGTTTTCTTTAAAATGTTCTACAATTCAACCTACCTAGCAAGTTTCAGAGCTTAGAGGTGAACTTTTGATACCGGTAGGAATAAATAGCAAATAGTAAAGCAATTCTGTATCCATTATTATATCCTTAATATGCATTTTAAAACACAAGTATTTCAAGCACTTGAATCTGATCTAATATCAGCCTTTTGTATGCCTGTACAGCAGAGCTGAGGGAGGAAGAGGCCTGGTGTGCTGCAAAGCAAGGAAGATGCTGGTAGAGAAAATCCAGGTCCTCTAGAATGCCAGATATGGCTGCCCTGCACTGAAATCCTAATGGCAGGGATTTACAGTGATGTCCTTAGAAGTGAATTGCCAGCGAATGTCACTATCACTCCTGCAGCGAACACAAAACTCTGGTAAACGCAATCACTGAATAACTAAAATGCAAGCTAGCAATTCCATAGCAAACAGTCATATTCTAAGTGAGAAAATGATTGCTGCAATGAATTACCCCTAGATTGGAGCTGTACACTGGCTTTGGCTTTCAGGTTCATGTTAGCCCCCCCAATAGCATTGTAACCAAGGTGGTTACATTTGACATTTAAATCCCAAACATGAATTGATAAGTACACACCTTGGTGAGCGGGCCTCCGCCATCCACATCAAATCCATATTACATGCCAGCAATGGAATATGAGGATATGTGGTGAGTTGATGGGGGTTTGCAGGATAACCGCCTGTCAGTAAAACATCAATAATAATCTGGAGATTGGTTTCCCATCTGATAGGTTCTCCAAACAGGATCACAGCTGCAAAAAACATACAAAGATTTTAGCACCTGGTTACAATGACACGTTTTTGCTCCATATTAGAGCAGAGATCTCTCCCCCACAATATAATACCAATATTGCTTACTACCAGATATAGTCATAGCTCTTGGACACAAATACTTCAATACAAACATCTTCTTTTTGTGCTATAAGATTTTAAAGCGGACCCAAACTCAAAATGTGTAATTTACATAGAACAAAAGACAACCCTTTTGTTTAAGGTAAAACATATATATATATATACACATTTATATTATTTATTTTAAGTGCAACACCCTTTTTTGGGCATGCGCGGAAGAAGCCCTTTCATTAATGGATAAAGAAAAAAAAAAAAAAAAAAGAAGAGTTGCTGATCTCGCACATGTGCAGTGAGATCAGCAATCTTTTCCCCCCCATCTAGAAACCTCCCAACAGATAGGCGGATCTGTGGGATTAAAGGAAAGTGTGTGTTTTTTGAGTTTTGGTTCCACTTTGAGAAAAATCTATACTGCTAGCACTAGTACCTGAGAGCTTCTTACTGCACAGGGGAGAATCTGTGACTATTGAAGATCCTGAAGTCCAACTTTAGCCCGTTAATAAAGTTTTCCTTAGCAGACTCCCTCATAGGGTCCCCGCTCCACCCCAAAGCTTGACAGAAGCTGCATGGGCTGCTATGGCAATTTTAATGCCAGTGGTCTGGTCATCTTTTGACAGTATTAGGGTTTTGAAATGAAGCATTAGTAGAACAAGTTTGAACCACCAGGAGAGAATGCATATCAATTATAAAACACATGAACAGACCGACCAATTATTGCACATGTACAACTAACCCATGTTAAAATTCCTACAAAGTTATACTTGAAGGCAGCCGGCTGTCCTTCTGAATTAGGTCATGTTGGGATTGATTTACTCTGTCTGAATTGGGTCATGTGGGGAATGATTTACTCTTCATCCCCAAAGGCATAAACATTTACACTTGGCAGATCTGAGCATTAAATGAAGAAAAGATCTTTCACCTACCACAATTTATTGTATTCTAATCTTACACCAAAATATAATACTTACCATCTATCTTTGGCAGATTCACAGCTGTAGAAGGCTGTAAAAAATAGAAAAACACAAAGGTTAGTCACCTAAACACATTGGCATTAAGGCTTAAAGACTACATATGATAATTCTCAATCCACCAAGAGTCAGCACAGTTGTCAGATCTTGCTGCAAGTGTAAGCATCATAAACTTGATTAAGGGTCATATGGACACACAAACAAACCTGGCTTACAATTTTGCAATTTTCAGTCCTGCCAATTCTTTGTTCTTCTGACTGACTGACTAACCAACCAATCTAAATGCTACGGGGAATTTTAACATTGTAATATGATCGCATGTAGTGCAATCTGCAGTTATCCGGGGGATATTCTACGAAACGACATTCCTAAAAGGAGTCGAATTTGCAAATTTAGAGGCACATTGAAAGCCCCTTTAAATGTCGCTTTCCTAAAAATTCACTTATCTGCATGTTCCTGTGCATGAACTTTATTATCTCTAATTTCAAATCTAAGCCGATTCAACAGCTGAAATAAAGGTCAGCGATTTGGATAAAGCAAGCTGCCCGCAGTCCCTCCAGTTGGTGCTATCAGTGTGTCACAGTGACACAGGACAGAACACGGCAATGTAAATAAGTAAATACATAAGTCTTTTTGGAGTTTATATCCTGACCTATCTAACATATCATAACTATACAGAATTCAATGTGTTGAGGAAAGCCTTTTTTTAAAGTTGGAAAATATGATGCTTTTTAAAGCAATTTACAAAACAGTTGTACAGTAAATACACCTTTATATTTGTCCATAAAGCTGCTCTTTTGTTCACCATCCATATACTAATATACATTTATATACAAAAGTTAATAAGTAGTTTGCAGTTACCTATATAGAAAGCTAAATTAACTATAACCTTATTTACCTAATTAAAAATAACATAAAACTGATAGAAACAATTTACTCAAATCCTTTGAATTGTGGGGAATCCTTATCCTGGGTCACAATGACCCAATCCCAGAACTCAAAATCCCAATATCAGGGATGTTACTAGATGCCAAGCTATATAGCAGAAAGGCTCTGCAGGGATTGAAGCCAAGGCAAGCAAAGGACTGATGGGGACCCTTTCCAAAAACTAGAAAATAAAAAGTAGTATCAAGCTCCTTCAGATGTCTACCATTAAATCATATTGTTACCTTATATGCTTCTATATATTTGACAGTCACCCTTTAATAGAAAACTTTTATGTTATTAGGCAAGGTTTGCTTGTCGGCAGGTTCCACAAAGACTCTACAATTACTTTTAGCACACGTCCCCATCATTTTACACAACCAGAAACTGCTCAAGGTTGTCTGAAGGGCTACCGCTCAACCCATGACAGTGATAAAGTCTTACCAAATGCATTTCAAGCACTGCACTATGGGAAGCAGAAGAAGCGCCACCTGGTACCCCATACCCATAAACAATGAAGATTGGGACAACATCAGAAGTGTAGGGAACGCAGGTATTAATGTCTCTCAACCATTTATTTCTGTAGGACTGAACATGTCTCTTCTGCACATCTTCAACAAGCTATAAAAATATTACTAAGATTAATAATTAATTTTACTCACCAAAATTGTAGGTCTTCTTCTGTGGTCCACCATATCTAGAAATGGATAGGACTCGCACACGGAGTCCACCGTTATAGGATTCGAAAATCCTAAACTGTTTTTATAGTCAAGGAAAAATCATGGCAACACAGATATTTGATTTATAGAAACAGTTGTAATCTTTGAATTCACTTGCCACTGGAGCATACTGGAGTATTGTACTATATAATACTATAAATACTGGAGTAATATTACTGAAGATAATAGTCACAACCTGATGAAGCACCTTTTTCTAAACACTGGTGCAGGAAGTATCATATAAAAACCCAATCCATTTTGTTTGTATTTCCACTTTTACAAATTTAATGATTAGAATCACCTCCTCCCCACAATTTGGGACCCTTTCAGCCCATGGAGACGCATGTAACCCAGTTACACACTGGAGGTACTCTCATAACAAAGAGAGGATAAATTAGAACGTCACCTCATCTAGCACCAATATGTAACCTTTGGTGTGATAACTATATATAGCAAAATTTTACCCCATAGTAATGTCATCCTCTACAGATAGCTTCATAGCATAGAAGCAGCGGTTGAGAAATGGCTGCTGTTAAGTGACAAGACACTTGGCAATTTTACATCTGTATTTATAAACTCAATATCTACTCTAAAACAGAATAGAATATAGGCAACAGCAAAGGATGAAAGGACTTGAAATAATGCAATAAAACATTAAAATGCACAAGATACCCAAATATGAAAGGGTACTGAATGCCTAAAAACTGTCCAATAAACTATCGGTATATCTTTGGTGCTACTGTAGTACAATGAATATATACAGTAACAGTGTTTCAGAGCAACCAGAAATGGGCCAAATTGTCATAGGGAAGTCCTTTCAGACAGCCAAAACTAGATTTCTTCTTAGTGACTATCCAAAGCAGTTTGAATGCATAGGCATTAGCTTTTTTTTTTAGCTAATTCTGTAAGCTAAATATGAAAATATTTTTGAAATGAAGATACATGCTGTGAAAAGTGTCAGCAGAATTGTAAGCAGCAAAGGAAAGGATACTATTTAGCAATGTCTAGAACTGGGCCTTGTCCAGACACCAAGACGCACTTGTTGTGATACTGTCTGAAGATACGCAGTGGACTGTGTGACATCATCACTTGGTCCTGTGAGATCTAGGAGAAAAAAAAAAGAAATTCTTTTCTAAATTTTAGGACACTTATTTAAGGTTTACAGATTTGAAAGCAGGCAGGGCTCCTCCAGGCCAGAAGAAAATGATATGATGTGTAGCAAGCATGTGAAACTCAAATCACATGTCGGGCAGAACTTTTTATTCAGATCCATAGTGTTAGTGGAAGTATAGATCCTTCCTCACCCTGAGACACCATATCACACCCCATCCTCGTGTATTAACCTGAAAATAAGAACACGCTTGTCTTCGTGAAGCATGAACATGAATTCACTTTCCCAGCTGTCATTAAATTGTCTCCCTTCTGCACCAACTTTTCTCTTGTTGGACATTTTGGGAGTGATTGGTTTTTGTTGTTAGCAGCTTTTTCTGAGGTCGGTGTACCTGACCTATCCTGGTATATGTGAGGGGAGGCAGTGACTGAGGTGGAGGCCGGTGTCTCTGGAGACATTGCTATCATCCCACTGAGATTCCATACCTGGAGCAGCAGCAGCAGCATAGTACTGGCAGCAGGATCGGGACTCTGGTACAGCCGTGCTTAGTGCTGGGTCTTGGCGGGAGTGTGAAGAAGCAACTGGGGTCCTTCTGCCTGCAGCACTGTCAGGCACTTGTATAAACCACCCTGCTTCTACCTAGACCGCCCTGCTTCTACCTAGCTTTGTGGGACGGGTCCTCCTGCCTGCAAATGTCAGGCGCTTGGATGCAGCAGTCACCCCTTGGCCACATAAAATGGACAGACGGGACAGATTTGGCCCGCGTTTTGTATAGGAAAGTAATTTTACATGTTTTACATATGAAGACTTAAGGGTATTCTAAATTGATGTTTTTGGGAATAGTTGCTAATTAACCATTCCACATCTTTGTATATGGCCAATGTAACATGCTTAGATTATGGAGGAGTTCCGGGAGGATGCAATCATTTGTATATGCCATTTTGTATACATCACTGAGCCTGGCTTTAGAGAGC
This sequence comes from Pyxicephalus adspersus, assembly GCF_032062135.1. Classification (NCBI taxonomy): domain Eukaryota; kingdom Metazoa; phylum Chordata; class Amphibia; order Anura; family Pyxicephalidae; genus Pyxicephalus; species Pyxicephalus adspersus. Next base: position 67,352,424 of record NC_092865.1, on the reverse strand, counting down.
TCAGATTGCTATAAAACAAAAAAACAACTTATTTTCATTGGCACAAGTTTGTTAAATTTGATTACATAGAAAGTGTTCAATACAAATATAGCATTCTGCAACAAAATGCACTTTTCAGCATTTTTTCTATGGCACATAAGTAAAGTAATAGGAGCAGCTGATCCAAAAGAGAAAATTCTATAGTGCGGATTCAGGAAAATTACAGACGATTTATAACAACTGGAACCAGCTACTGGTAAAATTACTTATTGCCAGAAAATCTTTGTTGTGACAAATAAAGAAGAAAAGAATCTGAATCTACCTCATAGTAAAAGAAAAAAAATGACTAGAAAATCACAAGACACAATGGTTTGTTTCCTTGAGACGTTTATCAAGTTGGGAGGAAGAGGGATGTGGATATACTCACTGGCACTCCAAGTATATTGGATAGCTGGTCAGCTTTGGTCTGACGAAGGCAGTTTCCAGCATTTGTAACAAACACGACTGGCACCAAGAACTGGCCATGGTTATTCACGAGTTTCTGAAAGGCTTTCTTTGCGGAAGGGATCGGGGTTTTCCCTCTAACAAGCACTCCATCAATGTCAAAAAGGAGCCCAAATGTCGGCTGGAAAAAAAACAAACACAAAACATTATGGAATAATCCTAATAAACATTCCAATGTTATGTCAAATATTTATTCACATTAACCACAAAGTACAGAAAAATCCACAATAAAATGAATCTCTATGGAGAATAGATGACTTGTCCCATAGATGTAGAACATACCCATCTTCATTTTAGCTGCTTTTTGGGTGATTTTCTTGGTCTCATTAATTAAAATGTACAATAATTCTTAACACCCACTCCCCCAGTTAGTATTTTATGCCACCAATTGAAGAGTTTTCTAGGTAGTGGGGTGTGGTAAAATCTAAGAAACTAAACAAAACGTATTTCAATTATAGGGCTCCATTAGGATAAAGCAATTATGTAATGATAAAGAAGCTCATACACCCTATTTTTAATTACAGTAAAGGAGAAGATCGTGACAAGAGCCAAGCTATGTATTCCAGGCCACACGAGAAGAAAATGTTCTGGAGTCAGGTAGTGAGGGCGTTCTTTGTTAAACAGGTGAACCTTAAAAGAGGTCACTGGGGTAGTAATACAAAAGCCAGCCAAGACGTGAGTAAGCCAACAATAATTATACATGAATAAAAATCAACTAAACTTAGTTGATGCTCTCATTTCCCAACTGTCTTTTTCGAAAGGTCACAAGTAATTATATGCTTTGCTCAGAACTGGCACACAGAACTCTGAACATGCAGCTTTACAATACATTTTCCCTTTTACTTGTTGCAAAATATGACAACCTAATGAACCCTTTAAATCATTACACAGAAAGGGAACAAGATCATTTAGTGCAGGGTTCCTCAACAGGGGCCCTGGCATGGAACAAATAGGGAGCTCACAAATGATAACTTTCATTTTGATACCCTACTGGTGTTTGGACCAGAATTTTATTGGGCCCATTTAGGCCTTGGCACTGCATTGCAGTACATTATTAATAAACAGGTGGCCAATGCATTAAATGGCAGTCACATCTGGACTTAGCCCTACATAGTTTAGTAAGCATAAGAATTATATTGATCAGTCTGCATAAAAAATGTCCATTCCGTCAGATTCATATTCACAAATGCATTTTGATTTGCTTGTCCCAGGAGTCAGGCTACGTACACACATGCAATGGTTCTCATCTGATAAATGGTTCAGGGCAGATATTGCAGGAGAATCTTGCATGTATACAGCGCTTGTCATCCGAACAACCATCCTGGCAGATCCACAGATGATGAACAATCATAATGTAAGTGAAGAGGAGAGAGCACAGCGGGGTGTCGCTCTGTCGTTCTCCCCCCTCCATGGAGCAGAACGGTGCTGTATTTACAGAGCTTGTTCGTGCATTGTACAGTCCCTGGAAAGCATTGTGAAAGATCCTTTCCAATAACAATTATTGCACGTGCGTACGTAGCCTTAGTCATCTACTGAAAGACCAAGGAAACTTGAGAGGAGTATTAAATGAGGGTGTCAAGATTTTTTGGAAGCCATGTACAGCATTCTGTTGGCCCCTCCCACCAATAACAACCAGCTTGCATTTCACAGAGAATATATTAATTTTGTGAAATCTTTCAGTGAAACAATTCCTAAATTTCTGCCATTGCAATTACTTTATTATACTCATTTCTTCCATTTTAGAAGTTTGCAGATGGCTGTCCATGCACTGAGCCAGCAACCATGCCAAACACATTCAGACCGAGGCTGTCTACAATGCTGGCCCCGGGGCTTTCCCTTATAATGATGATGGTGGATCAGAGCTAAGTGCCCTGGCCCTTTGCAGCGCTAAGTCCCAGGTTTGAATCTTGGCCAGGACACGATCTGCATGGAGTTTGCAGGTTCTCCAGTGTTTGCGTGGGCTTCCTTGTTGTACTCCATATTCCAGAAACATACAGCTAGGTTAATTGGCCTTGGACTGTATTATTGACATATGACTATGGTAGGGCCAGCTAAAGACTTGACTATGGACTTTGTACAGCGCTGCACAATATGTTTGCGCTATAATAAGTGTAACCAACAACCTTTGTTTATATTAAACAGGGTAAATGTAAATTTGTTGGAGTTGTTGTTGCCGTGTGATTATTTCCTCGGCAAGCTATTTATGAGGTGAATCACCACATTTCTTTAAAGCTCCAAAACTGCATATAAACGTAGCATTCTTCTCCTCTTACCCATTTTATATATAGCTTTATTTTTACTATTCATTGACATCCGCTGGTACTGGTGGGTGTGTGTAGTCTGTCAATAGATTACTAGCAGGAAGTCAACTGTGTAGGAAAATAGCTAAATATACAAACTTCCTCTTGATTATATTCAGTTCCCATAAGCTGCTCTTTAGGTCAACTTATCAGTCAATAATACATAAAAAGGAAAAAATATGAGTAATTCACAAATCAAAGAAAAAGATAAAAGAAGCACCACAGGACTGCAATAGTAATATGCCACGTACTCCAAAAACTTACCCAAGGGTATCTATACCTTATTATTCTCAGGCTTTACCAAAAATCTTTTTTTTTTTTTAATTTTATATTTCATATGCAGAGTTGTTCTCCAGCCCTGCAGAGCAAATAGCAAAGATCAAACCAGACACAAGACACGTCCTCTAAAGACTTTGATTTACCCAGTTTCAGATGCCTGGTAATGGTCCAGGAAAGAAAAGATTTCAAAGCTGACAGAAACATTGGCTAAACCGATGTAATAAAACTGCATGGTCAGGTCAACCAGCCGCTGAGAACTACAAGAACTAGGATTCTAGCAGGTTCTATTCCAGAAGTGTGCTCTCTCCTTAGATCTAGAAATATTTTTCAGCTTGTAAAAGAACTCAGAACCCAACCTCTGTCCATAACTCACCATCTCACCTATTTAGTGGAAAGTTTTATTTAAAGTAAGAATACTTTTCCCTTGCACATGCTTGTTTTAAGATGAAGTCATTGCTGTGGTTGGGTTAAAGCTTTTCCCACGTCTCAGCTCGTTTCCATTGCTGTATTATTATTAGGATACAATACAAATGTCCAAACTTCTTAAATAAATGAAGATTTTTTTTATTTCTTGTAGGCAATTATCCGGTCACAAAAATGTGCTAACCAGTTACATCTCCACCTGTTAACCATTTCATTCTACCAACTGAAATGTTTTTGGCATAGGATAAACAAGAAAGTGACCCCGAGGTCAAATCTCTCATGCCAGAGGCTCCTTTTCAAGGAAAACTCGGAACCCTTCAGGCTAAAAACACAACGACTGACACTGAGGTCACAATCTAGTGCATATAAATAGAGCGATATATAAATAGATGGGAGAAGATTAATGCTGCTGTACTCATGGATAAGCAAACCTGGAACCTTATTTCTGGATGTAAGCAGAAATAAAAGGCTCCCTGGCATCTTAACGTAACCCTGTAGTTTTTTATTAGCACATTCAAACTTGTGCGTGTTTTTCCCATTTACACTTTTGATTCATTTTTAATGTCACAAGTACTGAATTTAAGGAATAACTTTCCTGTTTCTATGAAGTCATTTATTATTTGTTTTTGTGTCATCAACACCAATAATGTGTTTACACCTACCACCATCTATTGGTTTTAATTGTATACAAGTCATCACATGTTTTAGCAGCGGTCGCCAACCAGAGGTTCGCAGGTCTGGCCGGTGCGCCCCCCAGTGGGGTCAGGAGAAGGATTCCACTAGGGGGCGCACCGGCCAGAGCCGCAGACCATGTCCCCTGTATGAACACAACCTACCCCCTGCGATGGGAAAGGCTGGGTTCTTGCACCATGACATCACTCTGGGGGTAGTTTCTTCCCCTTTAAGTGAAACACAACTCCCCGCGCATGCACAGTGCGAAAAGTTTGGCAACCATTGTTCTAGAGTGTATGAAAATACCTGGGTGTCCGTTTCCTCAAAGGGCAGCAGTGAAGAAAAGACAAGTTTTGGAATAGTAGAGAACCGCACAACCTGGGGCATTCTTATACTGCTAATCTCAATTAGCTCAGCTCTGCCCCTTCAACCATTTTCCTACAAGCTTATACCAATGATAGGCCGTCACATTGACTAATATGGAAACTAGTGAGGGTAGGTATGTCTTCCTAACCATAATAACTTCCCTGGTGCCAATATAGAGACCCCCTGTTCACAACTGACCAATATACGCCATTAACAGTGCTCATTAGACTACGTACACGTCAGATGATTCTCGTCCGATAATCATCTCAGGGCTGATATTGGACAAGGATCTGGAGTGTGTACAGCGTTCATTCGAATGCCGGTCCTGGCGGATCCGCAAATGAGGAACAATCGTAATGAAAGTGAAGGGGGAGAACGCAGCGGGGTGCTGCTCCATCGTCCCCCCCCACCCCACCCCTCTCAATAGAGCAGAACAGTGCTGTATGTATGCCACTCATTCATGCATCATACAGACTTTTGTCATTGGAAATAATGATGAAATGTCCCTTCCAACAACAATTATTGCATGTGTACCCAGCCTTACAATCATCAGTCACACAGAAATGCTTGCAATGTCCTTTTCCACAAATTTTGAATAAACCAATTACAGTTACCACCCTGACCTATCCAATATTGTCAGATAATCTGTTTGGACTAGATCATGTGAGAATAGTTATTTCCTTAGCATCTGGAGTAAAGCCGATATGTTTTTGTATGAATGCATGGTAGAAATAAATCCTTATCTTAATAATGCCTATAGAAGAGTCGGATTTATTGCCCCAGCTCAGTATGGGTATCTCCCTTTATCAACTAGATAAGAGAGCAATCATCTTCCAAAATACATCTAAAGCATATCATCAACCAGCAGACTTAGGAATGTAAAATAAGCTTATCTATTTGGGAAGGGTTGGATTGCAGTTTGTATCCCACCCTACTACTACTGCTGACCGCTGTCACTAAGAATGAAAGCAAGGGAAAGTCTCCAGTACAAGGGGAAATCTTACATGATGGGAACACCTGTTCAAACAACAAGCAATGTGGTTTGTGGACTCCAGGTATACAATAATTGCTTCCAGCTCCCCAGTCCTGGGGGAATCCCTCTATTCCCGTTATTGGGGCAAAGTAAGGGAATGGTTTCTAATATTACAGAGACAGCAAAATAACCTGAAATGCACCTAACTCCCCTACGCCAAGCATTTTTTTTAAATGGCCATACATATACATTGTGTGTGTGTGTAAATTATTTATATATATATATATATATATATATATATATATATATATATATATATATACTATATAAATCCTATATAACTTTATATAGCAACAACTATTTATTATTAGTATAAACAGGATTTATATATATACACATACACACACACACACACACACACACTTGTGAGGTCTACTGATAAATACAGTTTTCATAGCAAATGAAAATACAGCATGTGTCACACAAAAATGATCACCGATCATCAGATTAACTGGCTATTAAATACCTGAACAGGAGTCACCATGCCAAGGGGGACAACTGCAGCACCCTGCTAGCAATGCCAGATACAAAGTCTACCACTGATCAGGTCCTATCATTCTTACATGAAGGCAGGGCATGCAAGAAAGATATATATTATATTTTCTAAATTTATTATAAAAATAAATGACAGTGCCATGCTAGAACCCTGAAGCTAATCTCCATCTTTTAGTGGACATTCTCTACCTAGATGAATATGGGCCAATGGTGGCTGCATGTCAGTGCACAAGGCAGGCTTACTGATGGTGACAACAGTGTAATATGTCTGTATATAACAATGCAAAGTATTCAAATACACAAAGACATTCACAAGCAGGTGAACCTTAATCTAGCCTATGAATAATAAGGCCATGTTTAAACTGGTGGAGGTAACAGCACTTTCAGCTTACCAGCTACTCCAACCCCGGCAATGATTCTAAAGAGGAAATTTATTATTAAACAGGATTTATATAGCGCCAACATATTACACAGCGTTGTACATTAACAAGGGAATGTCTCTGAATTCCAACAAACTTCTTACTACCGCCTCTATTCTATGGACAGCCATGGGTGAAACTTCACATACAGTATTTCACCCGAGGGCATGGTTCAGGTAGTGTAAAGGAGCCGTAACCACACCAAAACCTAACTGCCTGTCTGAACAAAGCCTAAAGAATTTGCATTACAAAAACCTAACATTTTGTAGAAGCTTTGACCGTTACAATTACAGTAGCTGGGGTTTGCTCATTTTTACTGCTTCCAATACATCCTCTCCTCCTCCCGTGTCAGTGTCTGTATCTGTCATTTGCAACCCCTATTTAATGCACAGCGCTGGGAAATATGTTGGCGCTATATAAATCATGTTTAATATTAATAACTAATTTAAAGGAACTGACTGTACTATAAATAGTGTTGTTCACTTCACCCGTCATTGGTTTTCATTTTTGGCGGATTGGTTTATGTTGTAGTTGTCCCCATCTGGTGAGATATCCCTGACTAGATCACACCAAATCTGCCCGGCTAGGTCCACGCATACCCCCTGCCCTCATTCACCGGGATAATCTAACACCAGGAATCAATAAATAAGTGCATGAGGCGCCAGGTTAGGAAGATTTTGTCATGTGGTTGTGCAATATATTCAGGAATCAATTACTTGTTTATAAGCACTTATTAAAGGAGCGAATATAAAAAAAAGGTTATTGCACTTTTAATATTAAACTTTTAAGTTACATCACATTGGATAGTGAATCCCTCTGAGGGACAACTAGTCACATGACTATGGACTTTGTACAGCACTGTGTAATATGTTGGCGCTATATAAATATTGTTTAATAATAATCTGCAGAACATGATACTGCTAGGGATATTGATTTATTGATGTTTTGGGATAAATATTACATATTTGTTGTATGAAAATGTTTGCTTGTTTAGAATTTAGATGTTTTGCAGTGCTGATCCGAACTAAAGATGATGTACAGTGATGAGAGGTTTATATCTTGTATTGTCATAAGGGTTACATCACCGTGACAAGTCTGAGTACAGATAGGACAGACAAGCAGCTTGCAGTATTCCAAGGTTTTAGTAAAATCAAAGACACAAATGTATTGCTTCTCCATGAAACATTGACGCGTTTCACACCAGCGGACACCTAATCCTCATTTTTTTTTTTTTAAACACAGTTCCTGCTGCAAAAATGCATCAAGGTACTAATTAGTATTCGTTGATTCTAATGAACCCATTACTGAAAATAATAATTTGTAAAGAAAATAGGTTGCTGTCCAGGAATGTAGACAATCCATATCTCATGGATTCCCACAGACCTCACCTTTGTATAGACAGCTAAAAACATTCAAAATATCTGAGGAGCAATTATCAGTAATGGGTTTCATTAGGATCAATGAATACTAATTAGTACCTTAATGCATTTTGCAACAGGAAAAGCGAAAAAAAAAAACAATTAGGTGCCTGCTGGTGTGAAACGCGTCAATGTTTCATGGAGAAGCAATACATTTGTGTCTTTGATTTAACTAAAACCTTGGAATACTGCAAACTGCTTGTCTGTCCTATCTGTACTCAGACCTGTCACGGTGATGTAACCCTTCTGAGAATACAAGATATAAGGGTTTCATGATGAATAAGATCTGCAAATCTTTTATGGTGCCTGGTCTAGTATTACTTCTACATCTATAGAAGAGAATTTATATATATGAATAGATGAGATTCAGAGAATAGAGAGAGAGAGATCTGCCTTAGGATCTCCAGGGGTCATGTCAGGTTACAGAAATGTAAATATATGATGCCAGCAGTCACGGTTCTCCGAATATCCCTTTCCTGTGATCCCATATGTGGTTGGTATGGAATAATGATAAAGGATTGTTAGGTAACCGGGACTGCAGACATCTTTGCAGATTGTATCGTGCACCACTGATGTCCCCATACACCTGTGTATTATGGAAGGAATTCCGGATGATTTAGGGTATAGAAATTGTCACAATATCTGATTATTTCAGCCAGGTGCACAATAAATAATCTTCATATACCACCTCCTAGATTGTAAGCTCTTTGGGGCAGGGTCCTCTCCACCTCCTGTGTCACTGTCTGTAATTTGCAATCCCTATTTAATGTACAGCGCTGCGTAATATGTTGGCGCTATATAAATCCTGTTTATACTAATAATAAATAGTTGTTGCTATATAAAGTTATATAGGATTTATATAGCACCAACGATTAATAATTTTATTATTATTATTATTATTAGTTGGCACTATATAAATCCTATATAATAATAATAATAATAATAATAATATTAGTTGCTGCTATATAAATCATATATAATAATAATAATAATAATAATAATAAATAGTTGGCACTATATAAATCCAATAATATTATTATTATTATTGGATTTATATAGTGCCAACTATTTATTATTATTAATATATAGGATTTATATAGCAGCAACTAATATTATTATTATTATTATTATTAACAAATAGTTGTTTCTATATAAATCCTATATAACAACAATAATAATAATAATAAATAGATTTTGCCATATAAATCCTTTATAATAATAATAATACCAACAAATAGTTGTTGCTATATAATTCCTATATAATAACAACAATAATAATAATAATAATAATAGATAGTTGCTGCCACATATATCCTATATAATAACAATCCTGATGTTTGTATTGGTGTCCCCATTCATCCTCTAAGATCTGGGCCATTCCTGCACCTGATGGGCATCTCAGGCCATTCATTACACCAATCCTTGGGAGCCCACAAGGGGCCCCTGGTAAGGCAGGTGATGTTGGCAGCCATTGATGGGCTCCCCTCCCCCAGCTCTCAGGCTTACCTGGCGCTCCTCGGTGGCGGTACACAGGCCGGCCCGGGGGTCTCTCCTGACACGTGTCCCAGGGAGCCGGAGACCCCGAACCAGCGGCCATAGTCCCCTCATCCTTCCTGGCTCCTGGGCTTTGGCTCCTCGCCGTGTCTGTCGATGAATCCCGCGGTCTCCTCACACCGGAGCTCGGCTGGGGGTCTCGGTTCTGTCTATGAGCTCGGCTCCTGGGCTATATCTCAGCTGTTCAGGGAGCCCCGACCACTCACAGACCGGCAAGTCTACGCCTGGCCAATCAGAGGCGAGGACGAGATCCCGCCCCGTCTCAGCCCTCAGACGAAGACGTTTCCGGTTAACACAATAACACCAGTCTGACCAGTATATCCCAGTATAGAGAATGCCAGCTCACCCCTCCCCCATGTGTCGCCATTATTATCACAAATACAATGTAATGTGCATCCTACCTGAGTCACCAGGAACATATTCCCCCTTCTAGCCCACACATTCCTCCATTGTCACAACACCATCAGCATCATACAACCCACACACATAACACCATCATTCTGGAACTGGATCAGATTATACTTGTGTGACACTTCCCCTCCTCCTAGATTGTAAGCTCTTCGGGCCAGGGTACTCTCCTCCTCCTGTGTCACTGCCTGTATCTGTCTGTCATTTGCAACCCCTATTTAATGTACAGCGCTGCGTAATATGTTGGCGCTATATAAATCCTGTTTATTAATAATATTGATAATAATAATAATAATAATATTTACAAACATATTATTACAAAAATATTTATAAATAACCAATAAATAAAGGAGCAACAGCAGAATTAACCAATATTAATAATTTAGCACCAGGAAATTTAAAATTAGAACATTCTTCACAGATAAATCAATAGAAAATAGCATGCCATTGAGACTGCAATCTTATCATTCAGCCATGAGATAGAAGCATCTGAAAAGCATTGTTTTCTGTAGATAAAACTGTAACCATATATACATTAGCCTTTCTTAACCTTTTATTCTTAAAATACATTTTGGCTCTCGGGACCCCGATAAATTGAGTTGAATATCGGTGGGAGGAATCCCCCCAATACAATGATAATCAGGAAAGAATGCCCTTTACAGTGTGAGGCAACATGGAAAAAAAAAAAGTACTGGTGTCATCCTACTGGTTCTGCCAGAGGTGCTGAGTCCAAACTTTGCAGGCACCATCAGGTGGAAGGACCATTCTCCTCAATGGAGAGGGGAGAATGACGGAGCGGCACCCTGCTGCGCTCTCTCCACTTCACTTCCATTACGATCGTTCCTCGTCCATCATCCGTGGATTGGACGTGTGTACGCAGCCTTGGAATTTAATTTGTAGTTTTTGCTTGGCCCCTCCCATTGGGAAGTGAATAACCAAGAAAATTCAAGCTGGAAAGTCAACATTTTCAGAATAGGAAGTCAGCAATGGCAGCCCCCATGATTCATGAATGGTTTCCTGCCAATTCAATGCAAATGAAGCCAGGAAACCTTCTTAAGGTGCGTACACACTTCCAATTTTTATCGTTCCAATCGAACGACGAACGATCGATTGGGCAAAAAATCGTTCGTAAAAAAGTAACCAACGACGCCGACGAACGAGGAAAGTCGCTGGAAACGAACGACCGGACCGACGGATCGGATTGGACGACGATCGTTGAGCATCGTTCGTGTGTACGGTCGTTCCTTGATCGTCCATGTTCAGAGCATGCGTGATGAACGAATGTCCGTTCACTTTCCTGTCGTGCACATAGTTCCTCTATCGCTCAAACGATCGTATCTATTGTGTGTACAATATCTACGAACGATCGTGTCGTTAACTCTATGTGCAGGATCGGTGCTATACGATCGTTCGTATATATCGTGCAAGAACGTTCGTCGTTCGTTTTCCAACGATGATAATTGGAAGTGTGTATGTAGCTTTACAGACTGAAGACATAATGCTTTTTCAGTGTGCTGTAATACTAAGCAAACATAACTCCCACACATTATAAGGAAGTTCTTAACTACAAAGGTAAATTTCATTTATTTCCCAAGAGCAATTACATAATTTACATTAAATTGATTTCAATGTTTGCAATTTAGGTGATTGGCAACAAGTATTATATATACTGGGATTAAAGTTAGTAAAATAGTTTAGCCTGGTAGATTTGCCATTTATTTACCAAATATGATATAATTGTGTTTCTGTGTCTGAGCAATGTAGCGTCACAGGGAACATTTCAGGCTGCAAGACATCGCTTCAGGACTTGTATCAGACGGGAATCTGACGTGTGTACAGAGGCCGTCCGATGCCGTTTGTGTGTCTGTCCTGGCGGATCCACGAACAACCTCAATTCAAGTTAAGGGGAGAGAGCACAGAGGCGTGCCGCTTCTTTGTTCTCCCCTCTCCCCTCCTCATAGTGAAGAATGGTGCTGTATGTACAGTGCTCATTCATACAACTTTCAGTCTTTTGACGTTGGAAAGGATCGTGAAAGATCCTTACCACCGACAAAAGTCTAACGTGTGTACATAGCCTTAGTATCTGAACCCAGCGCTTCTTTTGGCCTAGTCACATCGTTGTGCAGGAGCATACACAGACTGGCTATGCTTCTAGGAGTTAGAAAAATGGAAGCCTCAGGTTATGACTGGTATTCTTCCCGAGACGTTCACCTTTATATAAAAAAGCTTATTTATATAGTCAAATCAAGCCCATCCAATACTGCAATATTTATATGACACTGCAATGTAGAAGCATGTAGCACAAACAAGAAATAAGTGAGTTGTTTTGTATACAAACAGAGCAAAAAGAACAATAGCTAAACTGCTAAAGGTAATGAACTAAACCAGACCCAGTGTTTGTCCTTTGATCATTTGCAGTTAAATATATTTAACATAATTACTGTTTCACAGCTATTTCAAATGTGCTGCTGCACAAATGCACACCTGATAAAAGGTTGAGCTAACACGCCCAATGATTTTTCTCCTCTCAAATACAGTTTTACTTTATCAAATGCGTGATCTGTCAGTGCATATAGCAATTAGCAAGTCTAAGGCTATGTACACAGGTGCAATAATTGTTGTTGGAAACTAACGATTAATGACCGTTGCTAAAATTGTAATAACAAAAACAGTGCACAATGACGCCTATGAATGAGGAATAGCTACCCTGGCAGATCCGTTTGGGTGATGATCATTTGGTATCTATAGAATGTACGGCCGTGTAGTGATCGTGTCGTGATTGTATCTAGTGTGTGTACATTATTGGTGGATGATCGTATCGTTACAGCATGTACAGAATCGTGCACTATACGATCGTTCAAAACAATCGTGAATAATCGTTGATCTGTCCTTAGTCGTTTGTTTTCTTTTTTTTCTAAACTGAATTTTTATTGAAATTTTTAAACAGGAACAACAAAAAACAAACAAAGCAAAATAAATATGAGATCAATATACATAGGGCAGGACACGTAGTAAAAACAAAGATAGTCCAGTAAAAGTATATGTCCATGTCCATTGGTAGCAAGTGCTATGCTCAAAGTATGTGGAATCCAGAATAAGTAGCGAGATCCCATATGTTAGTGCTGGAAACAAGGATAAATACAGTAAACACAGAACATACCACAACTAAAGTAAAAAACAGACAATTTACATAAACAGCAACGGGAGATTAGAAAAAGGTAAGAAAACGAAAAAAAAAAAAAAAAAGCCGGGGGGATAAATGGGCAATAAGTGTAGAATATCCTAGATCAGTTGTTTGTTTTTCTAATGACAATTATTGCACGTGTGTACCTAGCCTAAGGCTAGGTACACACATGAAATTATTGCCATTAGAAAAGATCTTTCACGATCCTTTCCAACAACAAACGACTGCACGATGCATGAACAAGTGCTGTACATACAGCACCGTTCTGCTCCATGGAAAGGGGAGGGGGAGAACGACGATTGCGATTGAGAACGACGACAAACTGTCTTGCTCCTCTGACGTGTACAGCGGTCCCTGACATCATTCATGGACTCACAAACAAGTGCTAAGTCAAGTCAAGTCAAGTCAAGTCAAGTCAAGTAAGGAGAGCACAGCAGGGTGCAGCTCACTCTTCTTCCCGCTCTTTCTCTAGAAGAGAAAAGGCAAAAAGAATTTCATGTGTGTAGGCTGGCTTACTCACCTCTATTGATTAGTTATTTGGATAGACACATTTTTGAACCATTTCATATAGTCATAGGGGAGGTTAAAATAGTTTAAAGTTGCCAGGTTACAAGGTTAATAATGATCTCAAAACCTAAATATTTTCTACTTTTCAGTACATAAAAATCCCAATATGAATTTAGAGTGACATCATCTACTGGTTCCCCGATCCTTAGCTTGCAGTGATACAAGGTGAGGAGACCGGTCATCAAGCACACAGTGAAGCAGCTTGGTTGACTGGTCTCCATACCAGGAAATGCTGCTACTACAACAAGTAGCACCATTTCTTGACTAATATGACTAAAATTATGACTGGTAGCTGCAGGAAGAAGTTACCCAACAAAATAAATGAGGAAATTCACCTATTTCCTGGTCATGCTGATCTATTTAAAATACTCTATTTATCACTGATCTTTACCATATATGCAGATCAGAAAAGTCAAGTGTAGTCTAAAGTCCTCATGTGCACATATATTTGGGATCTCACCAAGAGCAGCAGAAGGAAAGCTTCTGTTGGATCATAGTAGAACTTTTTTTGTTTTTGGAATGTTGCAGACATGAGGTGTATTTTGCAATAGGCTACCAACTCCATCAATGATTTTAAAGCAAGGTAAAACAAATTACTCTAATTAATTGATTAAGTAGATTGGCTTATATTAGAAGCACCCCAATCCAAGAATAGTGCAAAGTGTGCTGCCGCACAGGGGCCCCATGTAAGCTTGCTGTGCAAATTCCCTAGTGACCTGCACCGGCTTTGGTTCCATTTTAAATATAATCAGTACTAGGTAGCCCATCAAAGTGAGAACTTTAATATTAAGTGAATATCTACATTTTAGGTCTGCAACTAAATTATATAGGGGAGGGTTAAAATATGGAACTTCATAGGAGTATTCTTCTTTAAGTTGGCCATTGACCAGATATCTGTTAGGAAGAGGCTGTGTGATCACACAAACCGAATAAATACTACCCGTTTTTTACCTATAACACACATACTATAATATTAATGAAGGTATTTCAGATCAAGGAATAATTACTCATAGAGTTCTTTTTTGCTAACTGCAACCTTGGATCCATCCTTGGCTGCTTCTATCCAGATCTGCTCCATGTCAACCGGCTTGAGAAATGTTTCTTATAAAACATTTAAAGTTTAAACATGTAGCGTGCGAAGATTTCTATGCTTCACTCACAATGCTTGCTTCAGAAGCTTAATTAGCAGCTTTATTGGAATTGAAAATCTTTAACAAACAACTTTGTATCACAGCCAGGTCTGACTGCTTCAGGTAATTCAAGTTTATTATACCTTACCCATTAAACATGTGGACCCAGCTAAATCCACATAGGAAAGCTGTTGTAATATAAATATTACACTAACATTGGTCCATATGACAACCGTTGAACAGATTCTGGGGGCTCATTGAGATCCCTGCAGTGTGGTATGTTGTGTGCTGCAAAAAGGTAATCAACTGAAATTTACTAGGATTTTCAGCACTATCTAGCTCTTTGCTTCCCACATTTACTTTTTTACCTTTACTAACCTTGGCTCACCCTTTGAATTCAATGGATTCAAATTTATGCATTCATACAGGTCTGTTTATGGTGAATCCGACATTTTTTAAAACATTTAATGGTGGAGAATCAATCACTGCTATTGAAACACATGAACTTGGAAGATTCTTCACCAGCAACTGTTTCAGCGAAGACAGTGAATACACACGAGTTAATAATTGTCGTTGGAAAGGATCATTCATGATCCTTGCAAACGACTGCACAATGCATGAACGACTGCAGTACATACAGCACCATTCTGATCCATGGAGAGGGGCGAACAACGGATCGGCACCCTGCTGCCCTCTCTCCCCTTCACTTTCATTACGATCGTTCCTCGTTCGTTGATCCGTCAGGACAGATGACCAGCGCTGTACTCATGCCAGATTCTCGTCCGATATCAGCCCTGAGGCGATTATTGGAAGGGAATCATCTGACGTGTGGAAGTAGTCAAAAACCTAGTGATATCATCACTGGGTTTACCAATGAATATGTAATGTAAAAAGATATTATTGATAATTGAATATTTTATTTAATGATTGATTAATAATGATAATTTAATGATAATGTTGATAAGGGGAGGAGGGCAGGTAAGCCAACATATAAGCAGATTAAACTTGGACTATTGTCTGTAGGAGAGATAGGATGGGCCCTCATCTGCTCTGCATTCTTTGAGCATTACACCATCACAAATCTGCCACTGGAGAGGCCCAGCTATGCCAAAACCTGTGTCTATAGATAATGAATGTGTAATCACATCTGCCATAAATGTAATCCTTGTACAAGTTTCCTACACTATAAACTGGTAATTATCTTGGGCACCAAATGGCTTATATCTACCCATATTTACATAGTAAGTCAGGTTGAAAAAAAAAAAAGACATAAGTCCATCAAGTTCAACCACCAGGGACGTAAACATATCCCAGATTTAAAACCCTATAGACAGAGTTGGTCCAGAAGAAGGATTGATATTCAATTAGTTCAATCCGTAGCGCTTGGCACACATTTGCAATTTCTGTTGCCCAAAACTAACTTTTGTGACTATTACGTGATAATTTAGAAATGATGGCTGTACAGACAGTCTGCTTGGCCGTTTCTGTAGAGAGAGGATAGGATGAGTGTGAGCACCCTGCTCTATTGTTATTCAATAGGTAAACAACAGCTGCCATTA
Source organism: Pyxicephalus adspersus (assembly GCF_032062135.1). Lineage (NCBI taxonomy): Eukaryota > Metazoa > Chordata > Amphibia > Anura > Pyxicephalidae > Pyxicephalus > Pyxicephalus adspersus. The sequence goes on along the minus strand of NC_092865.1, from coordinate 67,336,134 downwards.
GCAATACAATATGAAGCATCTGTATAGTTAAAAAATGTACCTTTGTTGAAATTCTAAAAATCAATCACTGCAATCAGGAAAGTGACTTTACTAATGCCAAGATGAATGTTATCCCTTGGCATTTCCTCTCCCCAAGTAATGAAATAGTAACAATATAACTTTGTATAACCAAAAATATGCACAGGCACCAGAACTTTCTGGGCCATCAACTCTGTCCAGGAAGTAGACACTGGCTTTGGATGATGTCTAAATCAAGTTGTCACTCTCCTTCTGAACAAAAAAAACACATGGAAGAATTGTCAAGGAAGTACTGTGAACTTACATGTTAGGCTACGTACCCACGTTAGATTTTTGTGGTTGTACCAGTGCTGTTCTGTTCTTTGTATTTTAATCTTTTTATTGAAGTTTTAACAACTTTCCAAAAAGAATAAACAAACAAACAACCAAAAAACACACATAAGACAAGCAATATAGAATTCACCCTTATCAGGCAAATGGATAGAACACATATATAACGATTTTAGACAACAAAACTATAACAAAAATGAAAAATAAACAGGAAAATAATATAAAAAAACAGAAAGGACATTGAACGGGAAATAAAAAAAGGGAAATGGGGAGACTTACATATCTAGAAAATCTGTTAATAAAAAACTAAAACCATTTAGGACCCATTGTACGTTTTCCAGGGTTCCCATATAAGATCAAATTTGTCTAAGGTATGACTAAGAGTGTGACAGTTTGTCATTGACCATAATCCAATACAATTTTGAAGTTAATGGATAGTTAGGAATATTATCCTTATTCCAAGCTTTAGCCAATGTTATGCGAGCTGCCAGCAGAAAAAAAGTTTGGCTCATTTCTTTATATATTTAGGGAGTTGTTGGTAGAGCCTATTAAAAAGAGCATCTTCCTGGGATTTTTCAATCTGAATCTGTGTAATTGAGGAGAGAATATTAAACATTTCTGACCAATAGGTTTGGGCTGTGGAACAAGACCACCATATATGTGCTACATCGACTTCTTGCACCACACCCTCTAAAACCGAGGGCTTGTATTTGGCTATTCTATCTGGGATTAAATTCCAGCATAAGGGCATTTTGAACGAGGAATTGATGGGACACTTTTGACAGCTGTTCTGTTCCTTTGAGAGGGGGAAGAATCTGCGAGCGGCACCCCGATGCGCTCTCCTCCCTTCACTTCCAATGCAGTCATTCTTGGATCAACCAGGATGGATCCATGAAGGAGGTTGGACCATCATTGGACATTGGTACGTAGTAAGTAGCCTTACAGGTTAAAAAACAAAACAGTGTCTACCTAGCTATGCTTAGGATAAAAAGAAATATCTGATGCGAGATCTGCTTTAGGCAAAATATAGGAAACAATTTTTATAATAGTAAAACAGAACAATACCTACTTAGGCAATAGTCTCCTATTTGCGTGTTCATACAGGGAGATGTTCAGGAAAGTACACACAGTTCACCCATTTGTCATGATGCCAAAAACACAGCACTGCCAGGCAGGGAGGAATATGATCCAGAGAGCACTAATGATAACTGAAGCTATAAATTGGGGGTTACATCTGGTAAACAGACAAGCCAAGAACATGCACCACCTTTGCTCTGAGGCAATATTTGGAAATTCTTGTCATTTTCCTGAAAGTTCATAAAAAAGAACAAACAAAGTAGTTTATAAGGTTAAAATGTATCCAAACACAAGAAACAAATGTAGATTGTTTCTGGTTCTTAAACAGTTGTCATCATAATAGGTTTCCCCACAAATTTCCCCTCACCTCTTGTCCCTGTAAAAGCTCACAAAATGTTGATTTCCTTTTTCTGTACACAAATACTAGTTACCAAAAGCAACCCTCTAAATTGTCAGGGTGAATATAGTCAGCAGAGACACAGGCAGCAATAGGAATCAATGTTTCAACCCTTCCACATTCTTTTAAAGAAAAGAAAAACTGAGCATTACATATAATTGGAGATATAAATGTTCTACTTACCTACATCAAGATAACAAAGAACTCTTATAGCTGCACTTTCACCATTTAACACAGACCTAGGAAAATCAATGGTAAACTCCATTGACAGCTTTCTACAGCAATAGGAAGGAGCCACAGAATCTTCAGTGAAAATGGCCAACAAAGGAAACCTGTATTGAGACACATTTTCGAACAATTTTCACATTTCCGGAGACATATAAGGACAATTTTCGTCCTTATATTGCACTAAATTCACAAACTGTACTAGAGACCGAAAAACAAGGGAGGTGCAGTGTGACATTAGTGTAGTGTTAAGTTGTATGAGGGAACCGTTACCGAGCCGTACGCTTCAGTATTGTTTCCACCATTCCACCCTGCTCCGCGAAAACTGTTTCTCATACGATTGTTTTGTTTTATTTATTTCTCAGATGCTCTTTTAGGTAAGTATGACCTCAACAGTGTATTTTCTTTACCTGATATATTTAATGGCATGAAATAGTCTGACTTTGATAACTATCATTTCTCGTTTCCTCTTAGAATGAAATAAACCCATAATGAGTGAGAAAAAGCAAACAAATATTTTGCATTTCTTTAGTAATACCAAAGATAATACAACTAATGATAATAGTAACAATAGTAATACTTCACTTAACGGTGAGATGATCAATGAATCACAACCTGCACAGTCCTTGTCAGCACCATTAGGAAGATCATTGTTTTACAAATGTATTTATCTTTTCAAAAAGATTCAAATTAATGGTGCGAGTGATTTAAAATGATGAATTCATGTGGTCTGTGAGGTCCAAAAGGTTGGTGACCGCTGATCTAAATCTATTTAAATTTCTATATGAAATCTTTATTGAATGTAAGCTTCGCTTATGCCTTCATATGCTTAATTTGATTTTATTTGCAATATCTTGGTACAGGTTAATATAAATAAGAATGTATCATAAATATGGAAGCTGCTATTGCTGACATATTGACCCAGAACATGATGATGTAAGAAGTGACCTCATGTGTGCAAAATTGTTCAGTAAGTAATTATCCAAGTAGAACAACCACAATCTTGGTGCTTGCACCTACAAAAACTGGTCAGCAAAGTCACCATTCTTTATTTCTACCTTGACAGCTTTCTTTTAGAAGTACCAGCAACTGGCTGACAACAGAGTTAATAATTTAGAGTAAACCAGCTAGTATGAAAAGAATAATGCGGTCATAACAAGCCTTCTGGCAAAGCTAGTTTTCTGGCTTTAATACCTCTGGTGTCACAGTTCAAAAAGAAAGCTTCCAAAAACAAACAAAAAACAGATAATTGTAAGAAATTCATATGTCTATACTTGTCTTGGGTTAGTGGCTCAGAGGTTAGCACTCTGACCTTTGCTGTGCCTAGGTTTAAATCCTGGCCAGTAAATTTATCTGCATGGAGTTGTGTGGCTTTCCTCCCACCTTCCAAAAACAAGCAGCTAGGTAATTGGCTTATATAAATACTGTGTAATAATAATAATACTGAACTAAAGGTATCCAAATAGCCACTAAGAATCCATTTTCAGAAGAGGTGAGAAATGGCACCTTATGATGACAAGTTTACTTTGATGCTAATAGTTATCTGTACTATGGTAATATATTGCATAAGAAACAATGCAGCATCTAAATTTCAGCATTTACCTTTTCCTGCCTGGTAAGAAAAAGTACTTCAACATAATGCTGTAATCACAGTGGGTTCCATCACACCAACATTCCTCTTTTATCATGCGGAAATGCTAATGCATCCACATAGTTCAGGAGCCAGAAGAGCACCATCCAAGTACATTGTTCTATACAGTCCTATCATTGCTGTTTATTTGTATTTAGGTGACAAGAAAGAAACCAACTCAACATGCTGACTCTTCCAAATGCAATTTTTGTTTGTTAAGGTAGTATTGTGCAGAATAAATGTACTCCATTCTAAATTAATTTATTATAAAGGAAAAAATACAAATCAGTTGCTAAAACATTGTGGTTAAAAAATATTAAAAAAAAACAAATTAAAGCGCAATTAAACTATGTTATACTGACCTGTCCCCCTGTTCAGCAGGGCATTGCCATCTTCTTCCCTCTTTTCCTTTTTGTTGAACCCTTTGGCCAACTTTGATTTTAAGGGACATCAGCTGTACTGCCTGATCCCTATTTTTAAAGTTTACACCCATACCAACAAACTTTTTTTATTTGTGAAAAAGGACTGCCGAAGTAGAAACTTCCTTCCTGGCATTTACACCAGTGAGTAAACAATATAACCCAGCAATGGACATGGAGTAATGACGTGAATTGTGTGGATAATCTGAGACTATTCAATAAAATATTTAAAAGCACTCAGTCCACTATGTACAGCCTGCATAATATCCACTATCAGCTGTAATTTCATTTTAAAACCCATCATAGATTGATGACTAAAAATAAAACATGATACCAGAGAATTCAAAAATCAGTCTATATTTTTCTCGTGTTTCTGTACAAAATTTAACAAAAAATAGGTAATTTACAGGGATCTGAGGGTTTTTTTTTAAGTTTTTACAGTACTATAGGCCTAAAAGTCGCTTAGCATCTTCACTCTGAGCCATAAGGGCCTCGCTGGCGTACTTCTGAAGGAGTTCCATTTTCTTTCTTCGGATCAGAGCTTCCTCAATCTGTACAGAACAAACAAGAGCAATCAGTGTGTGAGAAGGAAAGAAATTTAGAAGGCTAAATAAGAACTGTTGCAAGGATTACCACTTACAAATAAAACTTCTGCCTTTAGAAATAAAATGTAACGCTTAGGGTGTCCTAGATGTGCAATACTCTTCCCATAAATGACACCTGGTGTGATTTTATCTCATACTGCCTGGATCCATCACAACCTTTTTATCATTTAGGCCAATGGATGGAGTAAAAATATGGTAAAAGCTTTAATAGTTCTTATTTGGGAGATTTTTATTGGGTTCAGTAAATAGTAAAAAAAAACAAAAACAATCTAAGCGAGGAACCAGAAAAACCTTTGCCATCACTGTAGGAGCAAAGATAACAAGGAATTATTAGAGGTCAGCCAAGCTCAGTAAAATTTAAGATTAACTAAGATTTGTTGACATTGGCCAATATACCAAGTTCAACCGCAGCTAATATTTATTTATAAATTGACAATTTTGTATTAAATCTAGTTGAAATAAACAAAAAGCACACATTTGACTCGTGCAAAGATATAAGTTATAATCTGTGATAGCAGAAGGTTTTTATTCTTTAAATGGAAGAGTGATGCTCCAGAGTTTGTCATCATGATTTAGGTAAAGCAGACCTACTATTAATGGACGTATTTTGTTTAACTCAACAAGGTACAAGTCAGAATCACTCCCTTAGTCTAATGGTAGACTATGTCAAATAATACACCGTACTCCTGTTAGAGACTATGTGACCTTTGGCTATGCTCACATAGAGAAGTCTGGGAACAGTGAAATTTTTTTCTATTTTGGAAAACATCTTAAAAAGGATGAGCAGGGACGCCATATTGTTGTGGCACTGTTCTCTTTTCAGTCAAAGAATTTTGATGTTTTGTATTTAAAATTGTATTCCTTTTAGTTAGGTCAAAAATAAATTAGAACTAGGAAGTTACACTCATATAACCACCATGCAACACTAATAGGCAGGACTTCCACAAGTTTATATGGCTGCAAAAAAAAAAAATTACGCTGCTAGAGTTCGGCTCTGTATGTGGCACCACTGCATTGAGAGCCAGCCGCCAAGGACAATGTACACACGCACAAGTTACATCATCAGTGGCCATTTGATGGCCAAAAAGGATCACCGTGTGGACCTGGAAGTCCATCATGGGGTTGGCAGCCACAGGATCTTGGACATGTCATCTCTGCAGGGTGCCTGTAATAATTTAATAATTCTGACATAATTCCAGGCCAGTTGGACCGTAAAGGATTCTTGGGCCGCTATCTATATTGAAGTTTACACTTCAGGGGTAATGGAAAGGCCATCAAACCTTTACTGTTATTAGATAGGCTGAAAGCTTTAGTAGATAACTTGTTTCTGCACAATTCAGAGAGGTGTGCCATAAAATAAAGTGAGTGAATGTTCCTCAGTAGAAACAATATTACGTGTGATAGGCAGATTATGATTATCATCTGACCATCATTTTATGTTTATTATTATTATTTCCATAATAGTGTAGAGCAAGAGTGTCAAACTCAAATACACAGTGGGCAAAAATTAAAAACTTAGACAAAGTCGGGGCCAAACTTGAAACTGAAATAGCACCGCTACTACAATTCCCTGCGTCTGTGAAACAGTCCAATGCGGGGCCACGACTCGAGTTCTATAGACTCGAGTCATGCTGGGAATTGTGGTAGTGGTGCTATTTCAATGCAGGCGGGCAAGCTGCAATTTCAATGACAGCGGGCCAGCTGCAATTCCAATTTAGGATTCCTTTGGGGGCCAAAAAAAAAAGGACGTTGTGGGCCAGAGTTGGACACCACTAGTGTGGAACATTTCCAACAAAAAATATTTGTTTGCTTTCTAAAAAGAATGTGGAGGGTGAATTAGCCCATCATTTTTCTATTCATTCCACAAAAAAGTCTCTTGCTACAGTATTTCCAAGTTATAAGCTAGAACATGTAACCAACAAGTAATCTTGTAGTTTGTTTTTGGTCAATTACTCTGTAAGAATTGAAGCTAAAGGCTTCCCATAAAGTTTTTTCAGGAATGTCAGATTTTTTGTTTCTTTCAGCACAACACAAGACTACATATAGCTTTACATCTTCACCAATCTAATGGAGCCATTTAAAGGGAACTTTACATTCTCTCTTGGATTATTCAATTGTGTTACATTATAAAGCCCTCTTCTGTCTCCTTTATGTATTTGTGTATATAATAGAAATTCATTACTAGAGTCTGTCAAATTTCATAAGAAATTGTAGAGAGTATGATTCTGACTCTATGATCTATTTGGGTGAAAAACCATGAATAGTAAAATACACAGTAGGTGCAAAATAAAATATGTTTACCGTTTTTTAGAGCCTACCTCTTTCTGAGATGGTACTGGTACATGAGCAATAAACTTCTGTTGTCCTTCATCCCCTTCTTGTTCAGAGTCACTGTCTTCTCCAGACTTAAACAAACAAACATAACACAATGATCACCTTAGTTAACAGTAAATTAACACTTCAAACATGTAACTGAAAGTGAAAACATAGAATCTCTTCGTCTTGTCTCCTCAAAATACAATGGATGTCTGACACAACCAGCTAAAGCTGCATACAAACCTGCAAATATTGGAAATGATCTTTCAGGATCCTTTTTAACGACTAAAGACTGCACGATGCATGAACGAGTGTTGTTCATACGGCACGATTCTGCTCTATCGAGAGGGGAGGGGGAGAACGACAGAGCAGCACCCTGCTGCAGAATCTCAATAGCCCATTAAGATCCTGATTTGTTTAAAAAAAATCTGCCCTGATACATACAAACCTCAGTACAGATGATATTATATAGCTGAAAATCTGTTTCTGACCAAAAAATTGCACTAGACATAAACATTGCTTAACTTCTAACAGATAACAACAAACATTGAGCAACAAAAGCATGCAGCATTTTAATGATCAATGTGTCCGTTTGTCTTATTACACTTTGTTCTGTTCAAGTCACGTGATCAATATCACAATTCCCTTGTCATGGGACCCCTGATCATGCTCACAACACGTGGACCACCTGTCGATTGGAACTACAGTGCTCCAGTGGGAAGCTGATACTGCCTACCTGACACCCATAAGCAGATAAATATTGTTCTGATTAGATTAAGTATTGCAAAATAAAGTGAACACATTCCAACTATATTATAGGACATGTCTAACAAATATTCAAGTAACAAAACACAAAAGAAAAAAAATTAAAAATAAGTAAATCCTTCCTTCCAAGCTGCCAATGCTTGCAAAACATTAATAGAGGGAATAAACATAAGGCAAAACCAATAAAGACAGATGCTCACTGATTATCGTGTGTACTAGGTCCTGGATTTAATAATATATGTCTGTTCCTAAGCCTTAGGCTATGTACACACGTGCAATAATTGTCTTTGGAAAGGTTCTTTCGCGAACTTTTTCAACAACTAAAAAATATACAGCATTGTTCTGTTCTATGGAGGGGGAGGACGACAGAGGGGGAGGGTAACGGAGGGGCACCCCGCTGCACTCTCTCCCCCTTCACTTCCATTAAGATCGTTTGTCGTCCATGGATCCTCCAGGACGGTCGTTTGGACGAAGGACGCTGTACACTCACCAGATTCTCGTCTGATATCGGCCGAGAACCATTGCACGTGTGTACGTAGCCTTGGGCTACATGCACAGGTTAGATTGTTGTTGTTGGAAAGGTTCTTTCAGGAAGGAAAAGATCTTTCCTTTCCAATGACAAAAGACTGAAAGATGCATGAACGAGCGCTGTACTATTCTGTTCTATGGAGAGGGGAGGGGGGAGAATGACAGAGCGGCACCCCGCTGCCCTCTCCCCTTCACTTGCATTGCAGTCGTTCGTCTTTCCTGGATCTGCCAGGACGGATTCATGATGGACGCTAGACGGCTGTTGTACACGTCAGACTCTAGCCCAATCCTAGCTCTGAGGCGATAATCAGACGAGAATCATCTGATGTGTGTATGTAGGTACACTTAGTCACTGGCACTGCATATCACATTAAAAGAAAATAGACGTGGCTTGAGAGATGTGTGGAGGGGGACAGAATGAATGACTACTTTTAATCTAACTTTACCTGTCTAGATCTGAATGTTCTGATCTTTTGACACGCAGTTTATACTGATGACAATGTTTGCTTTTGCTATTTTTCAGTATATTCTCTGTTTTGCCCCCCTGGCAATGCGAAGGACATACCATTGTACACTAGGTTGGCATTCATTAATAAAGAAGCCCAAAATACAACCCACTGCGGTATGTTGCACTTTTAAATGTACTGCATGCATGATGCTATGATTTAAATATGGCAGAACAGAGCCATACTGCCACTAAGTCTTAGAGGAGTCTTTCTCTCTGTAACCCGAGAGAGGGAGTTCCCGAGAGAGAAAACAAATCAGCATGCAATTCAACCCAGCAACATATACCAAGAACAGACATTTCAGTTGTGGACTAACCCTGGCTCAGAGCTCATAAAAGAACACTAACTGCCAGCATATTAGAAGCAGCATGTCCCCTATCATGTGTAGCTTAGTTTTACTAATCCCACAACTTCCTGGCTTTCTCTGCCATTTCAGTTTAATTAATAACTGACCTTAGATCCCCATACCCTCCATTTGTAAAGAAAAAAGAAAAGTTAGACTGTGATAAATTAGGTTCATGCTCTCAAAACATTATGATTTACTAAAGTTCTCCAGGACTAAAGAAGATAGACTATCATGGAGGAACCCAGGTGATTCCGCATACCTGGAATGGATTTCTTAAAAAACATTAGCTATTAGTTGGCAAATGTTTTTAATCCTGGATCAAGTTCATTCCAGGTTAGCTGGACCAGCCCCAGGTTTTCCCATCATGGTAGTTTATCTTATTTAGACTTTGGGAGCTTTAATTAATCAAGTTGAATATCTTTAACAACATTAATAAACTGAGGGGATACTAGTGAAGAGCAGGACAGCCTTTAGACAAACATCCATATAAGTGAGAGCTAAAAATCCATTCCAGATGCAGTGTTTGCACAGGAGCCATTTTACCTCATCAGCTGCAACTGCATAGATATTGACTTCCTCCTCCTCTTCATTCTTTTCACCAGATGCAAGGCGTGCTTCCTTCTCTGCTTTCCATTTCTCCACAGCCTCTGCAATTGCTGATAAGACAAAGATTACAAGCAAAATAAAAAACTCCGGGGTTACCACTAGGGAGGCTAATGTTCCTACCTCAGTCATATATCTTTATCAAAATCTAAGGCCAATTTAGGGGGAGGCCAGTTAACCTAACTGCATGTTTTGTGGAATGTGGGAGGAAACTGGAGTACCTGGAGGAACACCACACAGACACAGGGAGAACCTGCAAAGTCCATGCAGATAGTGTCCTGACCTGAAGATTCAAACCTGGAACTCAGTGCTGCAAAGGGGTGCTAACCACTGACCCACCTTATTACCCTACACTGCCATATAAGTACCACATGATGACCAATGGCACCACTGGAGCTTAAAGAGAGTTTATATTTTTTTTTCTTCTGATGAACCTAAATTTTATTCAGCCGATTTAAACTAAAAGTTAAAAAAGGCTTTACATTTCACACCTGTTTAAAACAAAAAGCACTTTTGCTGTAAGCAATGTCTTGGAATTAGTAAGCGGCCTGTGAATCAGCCAGGACAGATCCATGAATGACGAGTGCCATACACACTCCAGATTCTCGTACAATACATCCCTGAGGCGATTATCCGATGAAAGTTCTGTTCTCCCCAAGATATAAAAGAACCACTTCGTCATACAGGTATCACAGCAAAGTGGTGTATGGATATGATAGGTCCTGGTGGGTTTGGGGTGGATGTCTCCTTGCCCGATGTACTTGAAATGACATTTACCTGTCTATAGACAGCCTTAGAAATTTAGCATAATTCGTAGTAATTACTCCAATAAAGCATTTCAGTAGAATCACAAGAATCAGCATGTCATAATTAGGAACATTGCTTAATAAAATGCAATTAAAAAAACTTTGCATGTTCTATTATCCAAAATTGTTTCACGTGTTTTAGCGTGTGTGCTTATCCATTATCAATAAAACCACGGTCATGCGACATCCAGCTGAATGAACTGTTCATTCAAATACTATCTCTTCCATTTTAATTAAATTACATATTTCTCAGGATCTGCTCTTCTCTATGAATATTGAAAAAAGTTTCTAAAACTGCTTTTAACCAAATTAAAAATAAATTACATTACGATAATTGAATTCCATGTTGATTAACTTTGCTTAAAAATACAAATAGGAGCACTGTGCTGTGGGCAAGTGATAGTACAGAGAAAAAAAAAATCATCCCTAATATAGTAAACCGATGTTCTACATTAAATGCTAAAATGACCTTTCTGCTACATTTAATAAAAGGTGGGTATACGTGCAAAACTCCACCAGCTTTCAACTATTTTTCATTGTTTTCATTGTAGAACCCTACACACAATCGTTTTACTTCATATCTATTCCATTAAACATGATAGAGCTCAAATTACGAAAGATATATATAGTACATTGATCAAACCACCTGCCTAATATTGTTTAGGTCCTCTCTGTGCCACCAAAACAGATTCACACGCCCTCTGAAGGTGTCCTGTGGTATTTGGCACCAAGAGGCTCTAAGACACAATGCCTCCCCCAGCTTGCCTTCTTTCCAATGTGCGTATGGCCGTCATGTCCTCCCTAGGAAAAAGAGACAATTTTTATTATGATTTCTTGTATTTATTTGCTGTCTGCATGTTTAAAAACTCATCAAAGCAGAAAGAAACCTACAATAAGAAGTCAGTAAATACTTACGTTCTTTTTCAAACAGCTCACGGACACCTGGCAAGTCTTTGGCTGCTCCAAAATACTTGTAACCCCGGTTTCCTGGGACCTCTTTCCCTTCATGGTCCAACATTTTAGGACCTATACGCTAAAATCACATAGACAGGTCAATTTGAGATGCATGTCCACAACCAGAAATGTATGCCATACCCAATAAATAAGTCCATGCTCTGGGAAAAAAAAACACAATCAAAACTTTACTTACTCCATAATCTGGACCACCAAGTTCTTTAATGCGGACCTCCCAATGTCCCTTCTCTCGGATTAATTTATTTATTTCGTCATTTAAATCTCTGATTCTAAATTCTCCAAGACCAGCTGAAAAGAAAAATATAAGTAAGACACTAAGACCAATCAACTAAAAATACAGCAATACATTAGGCAGTTTTTGTTAAAATTCTATTACTTTTGCTATTAGACAACAATTAGAAACCAGCAAGTTAACATTTCAAAACCAGTAGCACTTTGCTTTGTATATTTTCATAGGCTGAAAAGATTAGTTACAGTTACTGAATATAGACTTCTGGCTTTTGCACTTCTGGTTCCATAAAAGTGTGCAGAAGAGATGGCATTCTCTCCACACATATATATATAGCACACTCCACCATGATTAAAAAAAAAAAAAAAAAAAAAAAAAAAAAAAAGGACAGGGCGCAGTTCAGACTGGCTGATCCCTAGAACAAGTGATCACGTGACCAAATGTAATTTTATGTTTTGCGTATAGCAATGGAAAAAACAAGTGGTATTCCTACAAGAAAATGTAAATATTTTGGCCCAAGTCTCTGTTTCAGCATCTTCTTAGGTTGACTTGTTTTTATTCCTGAAGTTACATTAAACTTTTGCTTTATCTAGTTTGTTAACAAAAACAAACTTACCATTTTGAATCTGCGCCACTTTCTTTGAGATTTCACCAATAATCTGTTGGCAAAAGGATTCAAAATATAAGACTTTTGTTTAAAATGTATTACCATCTAAAACAGCTTTTAGAAAGATCCGCATAGGATTCCATGTTCATGTGATGTAAACTGGAACAATAAAAACTAACATACTAGAAGAATTAATGACCAGAAAAATAGGATCTATAAAAAAACATGCTAACATTAACTAGATTCAGTTAATTAAGCCTTGCCAAGGCTCCAACAATTTTATTTTTAATAAATAATAATAATAATAAACAGGAATTATATAGTGCCAACATAATACACAGCGCTGTACAAGAGCTTACAAATTAGGAGATGAAGTATTCCACTAAGGATTATCTACTTTTGGACTGACTACATAAAACAACCAGACTGCAGTAAAACAACAAACCCTGGGGAGTGAAAGACAAAAAAAGCAGTGTGTGGCCAAAGCTCCTTGGCATATCATAAGCTTGTAAACAGTTAGGTTTCCAAGAGCTGGACTGTAATCCTGAGGAGCCCACTATGACAAAAGCACTACTATAAATTAAACATATTTTCCCTCTACACAGAAGAACAATTAAGAGGTGGTCGGGGTCACCTAAAGCCATTTCTGATGTGAATCACATTTTTACAAGTGTTTTCGTTTTTAAGTGTTTCAGAAAGAAAGATTTGTAGATTGTGCAGAACATCTAGAACATCTCAGTGGCTCAAAGGAATCTCTATGCACCTGCTTGCAACTGGTAAAATATTTTAGCTACATAAGGGCTGTCTTGTTTTCAAACTGTTGTAAGAATCACAGACTTGTATTGTAAGAAGCAATAAATAACAATCCTCGTGTAGCACCAAATAAGCATGATATGTATATGTCAAAACACAAACTCTTTACATTCTATTTACCTGTCTCCTCCACTTTTCTGCTTTTGGTAGTTCATTACATTCAGAAGCAAGAAATGGCCTTCGCTCCTGAATAAAGAAAAGAAAGCAAAAATGAGGTAACAGGACAAATATTATTTACAAACACACAAATCACAATAAAAAAAAAATATTCTGTATAAAGGCATCTTCTGCTACAAGATGGCTGAGCCATGGTTAGTTATCTTTATAGGTTTGTTCCATGATTGCCATGCCCATGCTTCGGACTTAATGCTGCCCAAGACTCTGATGAAAAATTCCTTATGTTCAGATACATTTATAGTTGTGTGAACATGGATATGTTTATTGCTCAGAGGTGCATATTAATCGCATTTCAGGGCAATGATATCTAAATCTTCAGAGTTGTATGTATATAACGTGTGTTTAATATGGTAATTTATACAGCGCTGCGTAATATGTTGGCGCTATATAAATCCTGTTTATTAATAATATTAATTGTAATTATGGTCATTTAAAAGCCATCATATATAGTCAGTTTCTACAGGTAGCAAATTTGCACAAAGAATTTTAGACCATACAGAATAATCTGTTGGCAATAGCAATGGGTAATATTTTTCTGCCTTTTATCAATGAAGTTCACCTTCAATGTAGGACTGAGTGCTTGTCATATTGACTTTCTAGTTAGTTCTCACTTCTCATCCCAAAACATAACAATGAGTTAAGGTATAAAGTGAACAATTTAGTTACGTTCTACTACATTTAGGTCCAATAAAAGTCCATTATATCTGAATTTCTATTTAACTATAACAATGAAACACAAATGTGTAACAAACGTTGGCAGATGTTGCTAAAGAAACAGATAAACTAGCCATTCACAGCTGAAGTTTGGCTAAAATACTTTTTTCCCTTGCAGTGGGGGTCCCCTCTCACCAACAAAGGTTAATAGGTTGTTTTGTTCAGGGGGTGAGGCTTTCAGAGTAAAATTGATCTCACTTTAGCTTTACTAGACCATTCTCACGCAGCCATGCCAGAAGCTTGATGGCTAGGTGTGTCATCCCATTCAGTAGAAGTCTATGAGCTATGTAGTGTATGGGATAACAAGAAGGTCCTTAATCACAATGCAGAGCACAAGCCAGAGGCTGAGGGAGTAAGAAAGAAGGTAAGTCTTTCTCTGAAATCATCATATTCTAGACAAAAGAATCTATGAACCCTCTACAATGGGGAGGGAGACCGCAGGGTGAGTAAATGGGTTTGGCCAGAGTTCAGATTTTAATTTAGTCCTGGAATTCATATTCTGCAACATTTCAGCATCTTGATTGCCTACAATGAGCAATACCCCTTTCACATCACAGTTAATGTCATACAGTTTCAATAATCAGACTAGTAGTTTGCCTAGAAATTGTTTTAAAGCTGAGTGGGAAGAAGTTGTAGGTAGGTGGCAGCCCCTGTATTGTGGCCCAACTATTCAGAAACCACCCAAAAATAGCCGGGTGGTTACTGAAAAGTTCCGGGTGGTGCACCTAGTTAAAAGCGGCTGGGGAGAACAGACCCACTGTAGCTTTAAAAATAAAGATTTGATTAAAAAAAATATTGCTTTTGGGGGAAACAGAACATTCTAATCACAAACACAAACTGCAATTACACAGCTAGAAACCTTTAAAATAACAAATTATCTTACCTTGACTTTGCCTTCCTCAAGCTGGGCCTGGCGAAACCTCGCCAAGGCCGTCCTAATTAAAAAAATAATATGTTTAGGGAAGAACAAAAAACACTATAGATAATAAATGTTGGTTATTACTGTACCTTATAGTACTTTACTGATATGAATTAGCCAGGTTATAATCAGATTACACAATATTACTTACTACTATGACATGAGAAACACTACCTGATCAATTGATCCAGCATAAGTCCAATCAGGTAAACTCTTACAATACATACTCCTCAGTAAACTGAAAGGAGCTAACAAAGGTCACCTATATGGTCAGTACTGGGTAGAGTCCGAGGCAATATCTTCTCCAGGAAAATAAAACGTTTTACAAGTTTCTTATGCTCTAAACATTCCAGGGATAGATTTTTACATGAACATTTCAGTACAACTTTACGTTAAAGTTTACATCTTGCTATGGGGAGTACAGTTTAACATGCAGCATTTTCTAATGAGAGCTAATGTTACAAAAACAGATAATGTTAAACATATTAATATTATAAAACATTCAGTTGTCCAGAAATGATCTCTCCCAAACACACCTACAACATAAAACCATATCACACAAACAACACAAATCTACAATGACATAGAAACATGATGTTCAAAACAGTATGCTAATAAAAGAGATGGGTATATTAGCAATTGTTTGCACTTACATTGCTTTCTCTGCATTACGAGCCTGTTAAAACAAGAAAGAGAAAGTCACTACATCAAAATTTAAATATTCATGACAGTGAAAGTAGTAAAGTCAGG
>NC_092865.1:67318061-67318719 GCF_032062135.1 Pyxicephalus adspersus | reverse complement strand
CAGGTCCATCAATCCGTCGGAAGGTTTCTTTGCTTGGGTCCTGCGCCGTTCCCGTATTTGTCTTCGGCACGGAGTAGAGGAAGCACCGGACACCAACATCTTTTCTTTTCTTCTGTGTTCTTCTTCCTGTGTCACCTGATCTGGCACTGTGCAGGCGTGAGATCGGCAATTTTTTCCCCTTTAAAAAAGGGTTCCTGATCTTGGGCATGTGCAGAAGGAGCAGCCAAGAGCTTTTTTTTCTTTTTTTTTTTAAAAAGGGTGTTGCACTATAAATAAATAAAAATTTTACTTTAAATAAAAGAGCCACAGACCATGTCTCTCGTACAGATCCCAGGGTGGTGAGCAGGTTGTGTCTCTGTGGATGGGTTCTGGCATCATGACGTCAGGGAGGAGGTTTCTTCCGAGTGACACACAGCTCCCCGCACACACGCGGTCTGAAGTCTGTAAGTTTAGTGGTCTGTGAGCACCAAAAGGTTAAGGACCACTGTTCTAGATGACAATCACCGGTACAAATAGGGGGGTGTCTCTCCTCAATGGGGGAATGGATAGCACAACCCCGCCCCTGTAACAAAGCCCTAATACATGCTGATCCTGCCAGCAGTATAGCCATGTGTCACTGTACCTGGGTGACAGTACAACAGCGATATCGCCCTGTACA
>NC_092865.1:67312555-67316534 GCF_032062135.1 Pyxicephalus adspersus | reverse complement strand
GCATCCCTTTCCCCAAGACCAGGATGCGTGGTCTCCCCGGATGCGTGATGTAGGTATACCGGGAGGCTCTGCACTTCCATTAAGTCTTGAAAATTGATTGTAATTAACCTATTGCACTATTGAATAAGTTTTTATATTTAGTGTATTTAAATAAAAAAAATGAAATTTTAAATTGATAGATTAAAGAATATTTCTTTTAGGTACCAAAAAAGTCCCCAAAGAATATGTATGATATATAAGTTTGATAGAATTGGGACATGGTACCATAAGCAAAGGAAAGGAGGGATGAAGGAGATAGCGGCTCTTAATGGCAAGGTCATAGATCTAAAATATCTGAAAATCATTTATTCAACTTAATAAAATACACAATTTTGTAAACAACACACATTTGTAAGAAAAAGCCAATACTGACATTTCTCAGCAGATTTGCCTAAACATTAGTTTTTAAAGATACTCTCACATATTCAGAGTCCAATATGTTGTAGACCAAGTAATACAAATATAGTTAAAGTCTCCCAATGGACATATTGGTCATATTGGACTCTGAATATGTGAGAGTATCTTTAAAAAACGAATGTTTAGTCAAATCTGCTGAGAAATGTCAGTATTGGCCTTTTCTTACAAATGTGTGTTGTTTACAAAATTGTGTATTTTATTAAGCTGAATAAATTATTTTCAGATATTTTAGATCTATGACCTTGCTCCTCTCTGGTATTCCACTAACCCGACTCTCTCCTCTACAATCTATTATGAATGCTGCAGCCAGACTCATCCATCCTTCCCTCCGCTCCTTTTCTGCTGCCTATCTTTGCAGTTCTCTTCATTGGCTTCCTTTTCACCTGAGAATCAAATTCATCTCCTGTGCTTTGCCTTCAAATCCTTCCACAGTTCTTGTCCCACTTACATTACTGACCTGATAGAAAAATACTCTCCCAGCCGCTCTCTCTGCTCCTCCAATGACCTACTAATGACTTCCTCACTCATAACCTCATCACACACACGGCTCCAAGACTTCTCTAGAGCTGCCCCAACTCTCCGGAATGGTCTTCCTCGTTCTATTCGGCTTGCTCCTACTTTCTGCTCATTTAAAAGAGCACTCAAACCCCATCTTCTCAAACTTGCCTACCCATCTTCTTCTGTCCACTAATCCTCACTACTTCCTACCATTCCATATCTCCCCTCCTAGTGTGTGATACTTCCCCCACCTACTAGATTGTAAGCTCTTCAGGGCAGGGTCCTCTCCTCCTCCTGTGTCATTGTCTGTATCTCTCTGTCATTTGCAACCCCTATTTAATGTACAGCGCTGCATAATATGTTGGTGCTATATAAATCGTGTTTAATTATAATAATATTAATTGGTAAAAACAAATAATAGAACTAATAGAACCCTTCTATTGTCTACAGAACTGTTTTATTAACAGCTAGTGATTAATACAAAAAAATAGCTGGAATACAATATGCAGTATAAACTCAAAAACATTTAGAAGATGACACAGATCTTGGATGTTCTTTGGTTTGTTTGGGTATTTTCTTCTGAATGTTCCTTTTCTATACAGATGGGCTGAAATTCATGCTGTGGGTTATTCAAAGTCAGGCTTCTGGGATAGGATATGTTTGCTCTGTCATCCCGCTCCATGTTCTGATGTAGAATGCTTCTAGATTTCATCAGTTCTTCTGTTAGGAAAAAGATCTCCTCTTCTTTCTTCACATTTTCCCTCTGAAGTTCTGCTACCTTTTCCTTTAGGTACTCAATAGTTGTCTCTGCTTCCCAAAGCTGAAAGATAAACATAACAGTCCATGAGGTTAGGATATGGTAACACCTATAATTACCCTCCCTAGCGGTTCATTTCTGTCCGGATTTATATGTCTAAAAGCGGTACATTGTCTTTCATGAAAATTTATTTTACAGTATAACATATGAGTATAATAAAGTTTGAAACACAAAATCATGTCAAAATAATAAATTAAATACATTTAAAAAAAAATGTAATAATAAATTTATTAATACATTTTGACATGATTTTGTGTTTGAAACTTTATTATAAGTAAAAGTAGGGCCAGGACCCAACCTACAGACCAGTATTTCACAAACTTTTTAACATGGGGAATTCCTTAAATTAACTTTTAATTCTTAAAGAACCCAGGCTATGATTGCTATAGCTCCAGTTCACAATATATTAGAGTAGTGGTCAGTAGGAACAATGACTTGCATTGCTGGCCATTGGGAAGAATGTCAACTTTTACAGATAGCAAAAAGATCATTGGTGTCAGAGAGATTCAAAAATTGCTCATTGTTCAGGAACCAAAAAACCTCTGGAGGAACACTGTTTAAGAAACACACCTTTAGCCACTGAGTTCTAGAGTTCTGGAGAACACTTGATTGGAGTCTTAGACAGTTATGATCTATAGGAGCGGTCGCCAACCAGTGATCCAGGGACCACTAGTGGTCCATGAGAAAATTTTGGGGGTCCGCGGCTCTGGATGGTGCACCCCCGAGCAGGGTCAGGAGAAGGACCCCGCTGGCGGGATGCACTGGCCAGAGCCACGGACCATGTCCCCCATACAAATCCCAGGCTCAAGGAAGTGGGCGGGATGTGTCCAGAGAAACACCCCGCCCACTCGCTCATCGCAGGCTAAAATCTGCAATGGGAAAGTGGGTGGGGTTATGCCATTATGACATCACTATGGGGGAGGTTCTCAAGCATTGCATGCGCAATCAGGAGCCAATAATTTTTGCGGTCCCCGGGACCACTGTTGTATAGGACCCAACACAGGCCTGTTTTTAAACTTTCTTACCCTAATATGTACAATAGTCATTGACAGGTAGTTTTTACCAAACTGATTTGCTGACTTTACATGTTAATTGCAAAGCCCCTGAACATTTATTATGAATGCTGCAGTCAGACTCATCCATCCTTCCCACAACTCCTCTACTGCTGCCTCTCTGGTGCTTTTTCTGCGCATACACTAATCTCGGACATGGGCAGAAGGGGCATTTTTTCCATTAAGGGAAAGAGATGCCGATCTCATGCATGCGCAGTGAGATCAGCTCTCCATTTTTCCCCTTTACAGTGAACTACGTCACCTGTTGTCGTACCTGCCCAGTGCGAGATCGGATGATGTGCCAAGAAGACAGAGGAAGAAGAAGGAAGTGAAGAATAAAGATGGCGGCGACTGGTGTTTCCTCAGGGCCGGGATAATGAGGAATTCCAGACCATGCGGGACCAGCGCCATTGAGTAACCTGCAGGATTGTGATTTTTTGTTTTCGGTTTAGTTCTGCTTTACCATAGTTTTACCTTAAACATTTATGGGGCAGTGAGGGGACCTCTGTGAATGTGACCCAAATGAAAAAAGCATGATTTTTTACTATATTTTTTATAATCTAACTTTGATTTATGGAAAACCTATGTGTGTTTTAAATTGTTTAATTCAGGTCATGTTCCTATAGACACCCCTGACCTTCTGCCCAGGAAATGTGGTGTTAATACTATGCTCAGGAGCTTTGCAATCAACTTAAAAAGATGGTAAGTGGCTTTAAAAGTTTTGTTTTAGTTACTATAATTTAAGTTTGATATGCTTTTTTAAAATATTTGTAATATGGTATGGTATGCTGAGGCATGTCACCAAAGCCCCCCTAATGTTGTTTATGGGATGATTTAGAAACACTTACTCTCCAAGCCAATTTACTGGAGTCAACTCTTAACTCTTCCATTTGCTCCAGCTTGTGGTGACACTGAGTAAGAAGTTCAATCAGAAATGAATTGTGGGCTTCTTCATCATTGTTGGTTTCCTCTACTGCCAATTCTGAGTATTTTGAATCACTTTCATCGGAGCTAGAAGAAGAATCATTGTTACACTCCAATCCTGGATTTTCCAAGGCATATTGGTGACTGTTGTATTTCAGCTTCATATCAAGGAGTCTAAGGTTCCTCAAAGTCTTCTTAAGTGGAAGATAAATCTGAGTATTGCCATTTGATG
>NC_092865.1:67309847-67310804 GCF_032062135.1 Pyxicephalus adspersus | reverse complement strand
ATACGGAGCGGCACCCCACACTCCCTTTACTTCCATTGCAGTCATTCATCGTCTGTCCTTCATAGATCCACCAGGATGGACCCATGAACGACATTGGACGGCCTCTGTACACATGTCAGATTCTCATCCGAAATGAGCCCTGAGGCTCTTCTGAGAATTATCCGACGTGTATACCTAGCCTTAGCTATCAATCTATACCAGATACCCCTCCCAAAATTCAATAAAACCCAATACATGCTTCACTGCTCCTTATTGGATGTGTTTCCTTCGACACCAGCACTCATTTTTTATTGTTTCTTTAAACCTACTTTTTTACATATTTTTGTTGTTCATATGATATGTGGTATCCTTTCTAGATCCCCCAAGCAATGGGCAGACCTCATTGTTGCATAGAGCAGTGCTGATATCAAAACATTGCAGGCACAAGATTTAGAGATAACTGGCTTCAGAAAACCAAGGACATCTTGTCCATGGCAAAAAATTATAATGCATGGCTAAACAACACTAGAATGAAGATTAGTATTGCAGTTGCAAGTTAGGCTTTACGTTTCAAAAAACATATTTATGAACGATATTTTATACTAAGGATTAGCACTTAGTTCTCTGAAGAACATCCATAAACTTGGTTTACCACCTATACCTACTAGTTTGGGCTTTAAGTTTACTAGGCTGGTCAGCATAATGTCTGTCTCAGTATATAACAAGCAAGTTCATACTCTTTCATATAAAATCATTAAAAGGCAATATGATCAACCTAATGTATTGCTGATGTTCCTGTCTCATTTCAACTATGCAGCTTATAGAGCATACAAGATATGCAGAGGCATGTGGTATAAAAGGTAGACAAAAAAATGAAACAAAAAAGAATCTGTAACATACTGGGCCTGATTTATTAAAGCTCTCCAAGGCTGGGGAAGATACATTTTCATCAGTAAAGCTGGGTGATCCAGCAAACCT
>NC_092865.1:67261737-67309510 GCF_032062135.1 Pyxicephalus adspersus | reverse complement strand
TTCAAATATAATCCACCAATAATGTACACACACTAGATACGATCATTTAAACGATGCAGGAAGTGATGTGTACCGCAGAACAATCCGCGATCACTGAACGATCGTACACACAATAGATTCGTTTTCAGCAACATTCCTCGTTCGTTAGCATTGTTGGCCAGTGGTTGTGCACTTTTTTTGTTAACAATTATCGAACGATCGGTCGTTAGTAGTTCCTTTTCAACGATAATTATTGCACCTGTCAATGAGTCAATGAGCCAAGAAAGGAGGCTAATAGTATACACTGATGGGTTGAGGGTGTGAACAGCACAGGGCAATGCATAAAAGTTACCTGCATATGCTATATCCTGCATACAAGACAATCATCAATTAACAACTAATAGGATTGTTAGGATTTATTGCTATCTGCTACCCAAGGTGGGGTAGCAGATAGCAAGAAAAACTTTAAACATTTCTCCTTTCTTTACTATTATAAAAGAACTTGTTAAAGTTTAAATACCTTGTATTGAGATATTTTTACATAACATTTAATGATAATACGGGGACTTACCTGGATTCTCCTGCACAGCGGCTGGGGGAAAATACCTGTTACAGCTTCTTAGCCATCTGCTCTCCTGTAGCTTTACAATTGTGATCTGAGGGACCCTCTCACATAACACGATCACCTTACACTTTCTACCTCTGGAAACAGAAGTCACATGAAGCTATCAAGAAACCATTAACTGTTTCAGGTCTAGTAATAAGGTTAAAACAACAGATATAGTTATGTATTAGAATTAAGTTTCATGGTAATATTTTAAGTAGGTAAATTGAAGATATTGCATAAATATATTTTCATTTTAAGCAATTCTCTGGTTAGGTTTAGGCTCCTTTTCCTATTTTGATTTCTAAGGCTTTTTTTTTTTTTTTTGTTGACATGAGCCTGTTTTGTACAGAACAGAAGAGCTGGAGCTGAAATTTGTACTTACAATGAGCAGAGGATGATTCATCCCATTTCCCTATTACTATGCTCGTCTGCAGAAAAGAATTCTGTTCACTGCCATAGAAAATCTATAATCTGCTGGAAAACTCATGTTATGTACCCTGTAGTTGATGTCTTTTTGCAAAAAAATGATTGTGCATAGAAAGATATACCAAACATATCAGAAAATGCATCTATCAGACAATACATCAATACACAGATAATATCAAAAAATACATCTAAATCCCAGATTTAGATGAAATTCCTGCCCCATATGCCATGTCATCCTTGCTCAGCTAATAAAGATGGCCGGAGATCGTCTCCAGGAATAGAAAAAGGAAGAAGATGGCGGCTCCCTGCAACAGAACAGAGATGGGTGAGTATCACGCATTTAGTTTTGCTTAAAACATAAAAACACATAATGTTATTTTTGTTTTTGACCTTGTTGACACTTTACGTTTCAGTGCTGATGGTCAAGGGTTAATCAAACATAGTAGGTTAAATGTTAGGGTTTGTAAGGATTATGGTTAGTTTTAAGTAGTAGGTTTTGGTTGGTTTTAAGTAAAGGTTTTCCCTATGAAAAGATTTTTTAAAGAAACAAGAACAAGGTTTTTGAGGCTCAGATTTTTATTGCAAATCATTAATTATGTATTTACACATTAAGGATTCATACATAATTACAGTGTACAATCAAAAGTTGTGTTCAATCCCTACTCCTGTTAACATTCACAGGAATGGGATGACTGTGCTATACATAGATAGACTACCGCCATTTAACATTTAAAATGTTGGACCGACTAGGTTGTGTATAACCCAACGCGTTTTGCTGATTAGGCTTCTTCAGGGGTACGATTGTGGCGGTTGTTTTCTGTATGCAAAGGTAATATGTAAGCGGGGGAATATATGCAGGTATAACCACAACAAAAAAATTAAAGGTAGTATCTCTGAACATCCAATAAAGTATATATATAAATATAGTAACCAAGAGGAAAGAAATTTTTTGTTTTCATTAGATATTAATGTTTTCTAACCATGTATGTGGGTACATTATAGGTGATGCAAATCCTATAATACAAATTGTTCTATGTGTAGTTGGCATCAACAATAATTCGCAAAATGCATGTTTCAAATACAAATATGAGCTCATAGTACATACAGTAATACGAAAAAAAAACTTGAGTATTAACACTTACTGTGATGCTGGTAAGTGAGCATTCCAAATGGAATATGGAAGGTCGGTATGTAGATAATCAGGCAGAATGTACCCTTGTGAATTATAATTAATTGTTAATATAAGTAAGGTTGTGGTAATATTAAAATAAAGGGTAATTAAAAGGTATGACTTACCTAGGGTTAAATAGGTTAGGTGAGGAAAACAGAGGCGATTATAGGTAAATCATTCTGGTAGAGACCTAAAGGTAATTGGAAGGAAGGAATAAATATACATTGAATTAAAAAAAACTTGGTAATGGATAAGGGCTTGTTCTAATAAAATTGTATAGAAAATCTTACCGAGCAGGGTGATCTGGTAAGGGTTTATTAAAGTGGTCTGCAAGACCTGCTCAGAACGTGAATTCAGAGTTGTCTCAAGGATCTACAAGGGGGTGCTGAGAAGTTCCTGGCTTTGCCGAGAAAGAAGAGAGCCAGAGTTATGAAATAACACATTTATTCAGCATATTCCTCCCTGAGACTGATGCACTTGGTACAGCGTAGTTGCAGCTTTTCTAGACAGTTCAAATAAAAGTCCTTTGGTTGGGCCACAAACCAGCTCTCAGCAGCATCTTTGACGTCAGAAATGTCCTCAAAACGTTGCCCCTTCAGGTGTGTCTTCAAATTCGGGAACAGATAATAGTCCGAAGGGGCCAGGTCAGGTGAGTAGGGGGGATGGTGGACCAATTGGAAACCCAGGGTGTTCAATTCGGCAGCCACAACGTTGGACGTGTGCGCAGGTGCATTGTCCTGCAAAAAGTCTCTTTAGTCAACTTTCCACGACGTTTCGTCCTTATTGCCTCCTTTAGCTGATCCAGGAGGTTAGCATAATACTGTCCGGTTATACTAGAGCCCTGAGGTGGGTAGTCCACCAACAGAATACCATTTTTGTCCCAGAAAATGGACGCCATTACTTTTTTGGCTGATTTCTGGGCTGGGAACTTCTTCGGCCACAGGGACCCGCTGTGGTGCCATTCCTTTGACTGTTCCTTGGTTTCAGGATCATAGATGTGGAGCCAGGTTTCATCCTCAGTCACTAATCTAGCCAAAAAGTTTTGTGCAGCTTCAAAATGGGCCAAAACGGCTTTGGATGCTTCAACTCGTTCCTTCTTCTGATCACTATTCAAACATTTCGGCGCCGAAAGCTTGCGTATGTCTAGGATAGTGGTGATAACAAACTCAACACGCTACCGTGAGATGTCAAGTATCTGGGCTAACTTTTTTGGGGGTATTCGCCGGTCCTCAATAATCAGCTCATGGACAGCATTGCAGGTTGCCAGGTCAGTTGAGGTTGGGGGCCGCCCACCGCGGAACTCATCTTCAAAGGTGAAATGGCCAGTTTTGAAACGAGATATCCAGGTTCTGACAGTGCTGTAGGAAGGACACTTCTCCCCCAGTGTTTGTGAGAAACAGAAACTTCATGTTGGCCCGTAACTCCAACGAAGTGAAACTTGCTTGTGCCTCTGCCATCACAGCTTCTCACTAAAAGAAAAAACAGTTTTAAGAATGGCAAAGACCTGTTATTTGCACAGAGACATACCAAGATATTAGGCTGTCATATGCCCCCACACTCATTTTTCTATTTCATCTAAAAGGGGGCAAAGCCAGGAACTTCTCAGCACCCCCTCTTGGAGTAGAGTAAGTGGGGTAGGATAAATATATGCAAATTGCGCATAGTGGAAACTTATTAGTATTCAAGGTAATAAAATTAATTGGAAATGTAAAGGTTTTTACCTTAATAGGTCTGGAATCTGAAACAAGTGGTTGCTGGTAGCAAAAGATTGTAAGCCTAGGGTTGTTTAGAAACGTATCCACCAGGTCCAGCTGGGAGGATGGGATAAACATGAACTTGGCGAATCCAGAAATGCTGGGAGGGAGACACAATAAGGTGCATAAGGGTGTTGGCACTTATTACTGCGATAAGATTTTTTGTTAATAGGGGTAGTTACATTAGAAAGAAGTATTGATCTTACCTTAAGTGTTCTGTAGATACATGTGAAAATCTGAGCCTCAAAAACCTTGTTCTTGCTTCTCTAAAAAATCTTTTCATATGTACCTTACGTGAGGTGGCTCAAAACCAAACCAAAAAGAAGTCAGGTGTAGGCAAAATATTGTGTTATTTTTGATGTATTGACAGAACCTTAATAAAGTGTCAACTATCAAACAAATGGACGTGTCTATTCTATTTTGTGGTTTACAATGCTCGTCCTGTAGTTCTTTTCTTTACAGAACTTTTTTGCAATAAGCCTCTGAATGTTATCCCTGTGTTTGCATGACTTTACACTGGAGTTTTGATTTCCCCTGATAGATAAACGGGTCTGGATCAGTCTGGTCTTGTTCAAACTTTTTTTTTTTTTGAGGGAATCCCTAAAATACCCTTCAGGTCTCCAGGGAACACCTGTTATAATTACTATTACAGTTTTATTAGCATGGTGGTCAATGGAAGGAATGCCTCTCACATTGCTGACCATTGGGGAGAAACCCTTACAGACCAAAAAATCATTGGTGTCATTGGTAACTACCCAAGGAGGCACAAATTGCCTATTGCCCAAGGAACCTCGGCCAGAAACCTGCTTGAGAAACACTGCACTAGAATATACATACGGTGTCACAGAGTTTTTCTAGAAATAGTGTGAGCGAAGGAGAATTTGCTGTGATCCAATTATGCAAAATAGTCTTCTTTGCTGCCGGAGAAAATATCATCAAAAATTTACTACAGCCTTTTGTGACCCTTGTTCCTTGAAGTGTCATTTCCCCAAAAATTGCCCATTCCAGTGTTAGCGGTAGGTAACTAACCAGGTTCGGAAGAGCGAATAGCACTACCGTTCTCCAGAATATCATACTTTCCGGCATCCCCAAAACATGTGGTATAAGTAATTGTAATTATTTTAAATGTTTTTATACATCATACCGAACACAGAGCCATATGTTTGGTGCTCTCTTTAAAAGTGAAAACAATAAGGAAAGCGGGAAATATGGGTAAACCCTATATAGTAGCTTCTTTGTTTTTTCATAACCAAAAGGAAACGAATACACAGCCTGTAATCAAGTGTGTGGATAACGTCTTCACACTTTCTTATGGTGGAAACTCATTTTTAGTGGCTACACAGATTTCTGAAAGTCAAACTGGATAAAACACAACTCATCATCTTACCCCCCTCAAATTACAAATCTCCCCGACATATATCTAACTGTTAACAACACTGGTATTCGGCTCTCCTCTCAGGCACGTAGTCTTGGTGTCACCTTTGACTCGGCCCTCTCATTTACCCCCCATATTCAGCACATTTCCAGGTCCTGTCACTTTCACCTGTGCAACATCTCCAAAATCCGCCCCTACCTGTCCCCAGAGACCACCAAACTCCTTGTACAGGTTCTTATCATCTCTCGTCTGGACTACTGTAACCTCCTCCTCTCTGGTATTCCACTAACCCGACTCTCTCCTCTACAATCTATCATGAATGCTGCAGCCAGACTCATCCATCCTTCCCTCCGCTCCTCTTCCACTACATCTCTTTGTAGTTCTCTCCATTGGCTTCCATTTCACCTTAGAATCAAATTTAAGCTCCTGTGCTTTGCCTTCAAATCCCTCCACAGTTATTGTCCCACTTACCTTTCTGACCAGATAGAAAAATACTCCCCCTGCCGCTCTCTTCGCTCCTCCAATGACCTACTAATGACTTCCTCACTCATAACCTCATCACACACACGGCTCCAAGACTTCTCTAGAGCTGCCCCAACTCTCTGGAAAGGTCTTCCTCGTCCTATTCGGCTTCTTCCTTACTTTCTGCTCATTTAAAAGAGCACTCAAAACCCATCCTTTCAATCTTGCCTACCTGTCTTCTTCTGTTTTCTAAACCCTCCCTACTTCCCACCACTCTATATCCCCCCTGTGTGATACCTCCCCCTCCTCTTAGATTGTAAGCTCTTCGGGGCAGGGTCCTCTCCTCCTCCTGTGTCACTGTCTGTATCTGTCTGTCATTTGTAACCCCTATTTATTGTACAGCGCCGCGTAATATGTTGGAGCTATATAAATCCTGTTTATTATTATTAATAATAATAATAATAATAATACACAGAAAAATGCATGTACTTCCTAAATACCTTATTTGATTAAAGAGCAGATAAACATTTGCTAAATTATCCATGGCCAGGTCTTTCAGAATGAGAGATAATCACACTAATACTACTAAATTAATCTGCAATCAAATATAGAGCCAATTTCAAAGCACTCCAAAATTCTCTAAATTAGAAAGTCTTAGTACAAATGTCAGTGCTGTGCATGCTGTGGGCAGTAGGTTTCCATGGACACATGAGAAGATCCTAAATATAGAAGGAAAAGTAAATTTGCCCACTTTTGGAATTTCGCTCGTGGTTTTGTAGAAGGAGAAAAAAACAAAATACTCTGCTGCTGTTGATTTTTAGGAGGCCTCAAAAAGGAATAAGAAAAACAACAGACATAGGAGCTGCTTTAAATTGTATTGCAAAATGCAAACTCTGCCATTCCGGTCCTCCTGACATGCAGACATTGCCGTTGTAAGTCTGTGATCAGGTAATAAAACTAAAATTCATAGTAATAGCATTAAGACATTTTTAAATACAACCGTGAAGAAGTTCCCATCTCTGTATCCCGGCAGGTTCTTTTGAAGGCCTCTTCATATTAGGCATTAAACAAAGGCAGACTGCAGACCAGGGGTGCCCAACACATGGATGGCAATGTACCGGTAGATCGCAATAACAACGCGAGTAGATCGCGGAGCCCGGCCTTTCAAAATAAACTCTACTGCGCACATGATTTATAAAGTCCAAGTTCTTATTGTTGGTAGATCATTTTGATTTAGTAATTTTAAAAGTAGCTCACAAGCCAAAAAATTGTGGGCAATACTGTAGATTAAGTAGCAGCGCATGAAAACACCCAGTTATTTTGAATTGGCTGGTAATGCAGCACAATGCATGGCATGATTGGCACCTCAATGCACTGGGCTTACCTGATAAATTGTGCAACACAATATTGTGAAGGGGGGTTTCGGAGAACCTATGAGGTTGTTACCTATATTACGCAGCTCTGTGTATTAAATAGGGGTTACAAATAACAGACAGATACAGACAGTGACACAGGAGGAGGAGGGGACCCTGCCCCGAAGAGCTTACAATCTAGGAGGTGAGGAAGTATCACACAATAGAAGGGGACTTTTACAAATCTTCTGATTGTGGCTTTACCACCTAGCAATATTCCTGGGAAATTCAAACTTCAATGGCAACAAGCTTGTTCTCGGCAAGTGGTTTTATGGATTTATAAAACAAGTTTTAGGATGGCAAACTTTTAACAACAGATCTGGGATTTTGAAGGATTTCAATATGGTCCGATGCCTTTTAAGATCCTTACGGATCCTCTAAGTTTTAGAAACTGAATTTAAAGTGTACCTAAACTGCAAATTTTTACTTTACATAAAAGGGTAGACAACTCTTTTATTTAAAGTAAAAATTTTGTTTGCGTTTTTTTAAGTGCAACACCTTTTTTTTTTTAAAAAAAAGGGGGCATTACCACCCTCTTAATTCTCAAACACCTAGGCGATCAAGAATAAATGGGAGCTCAGGGATGCTCAGGCATGTGTAGAAGGAACAGGAGCTGCATGACGTATGTATCCCGGGAGGCTCTTGGTTGCTCCTTCTGCACATGCCCGAGCATCTCAAGCATGCGTAGAAGGAACCCTTATATCAATAGGGAAAAAAATGCCAATATCACGCATACGCAGTGAGATTGACAAGTCTTTTTCCATCGTGCATGCACAATGCAAGATCGGGAAGAAGAACACGGAAGAAAAGAGGAGAAGATGGCGGCAACAAAATCAAAATCTATTAGTGTACTGATTATTTTTCACTGCCAATCATAATGCTAGGTTAGTGTCTGGGTCCTGCCATTACTGTGCCCATGTACCCATCCTTTGTCAGGTAAAACCTTTACTGTAGTTGTAGATCAACTCAGACATCTATCTTCACAAGGTCCCGATGAAGCAGAATTGTTTAGAAACTAGATGTGACTTTTGCTGGTTTGGAAGATAGACACAGACCTTGTTAACACAAAATTTATCCACTGAGTTGATTCCATTCAGCTGTAATCCTCATTTGTTGCTAAATGCTGAACATGGCATAATTAGCCAGGGTGCTGGAACCAAATAAGCCCAATACTGGCACCAGCATCTGTTGTTTTGTTCAACTGTCATTTCCCAGCATGTTTGGATGTTAAGATAAAGCAAACACAATTACACATCTCTACTCATAAGCCAGTATAAAATATATATTGTAAATATCATTGAACGTTTGAGAAAGGAATACTGGGGAAAAAGTAGGCAATGTGAAGTGCAGAAAATGTTTATTATGATCAGGAAAACCTCACTGAATTTAATATTAACTTGTATTTATATAGCACGGATATATTGTGCAGCGCTTTACAAAGTCAATGGTTATGCCAATAACTGTCCCTCAAAGGGACTCACAATATCCCTGATATCAGTGATAGGTCATTATTAAAGTCTAAGGCCAGTTTTTGGGTGGAGGTCGGTTTTGCTAATTGTACATTTTTTGGATGTGGGAGGAAACCAAAGTGCATTGAGAAATTTTCGGACCACCGGTTGGCGACTAGAGGGTCCCTGCACAAACCTAATTGTCTGGAGGTTTCAAATTTAGAGCCCCTCTACACACAGACACCTACAGGTGTAAGTACCACTACATGGTGTTCAGGAGTTGTAGGCCTGCAAATTGTCTACACCAAGAAAAAGACCACCACACAAGGCGGAGGTGTGTGGGACAGCATTTGATTGACCCTTTAGCCCAACTAGGCATCTTTCTCTCTCCTCCAGAAACATGAGCGACTTGTTACATCAAAATGTTGTTTTTCAATGTCTGGAATGAATATGGGCAATTGGGACTGATTTAAAGACTATTAGACCCAGGACTCTCATGCAAAAGCGGAAAAACACTCTGGCCTGGGCTGTATCGAAGATTTGACTCGGATACTGCAGTGGATAGTCTTTTCATCACCGATTTTCGGTTCTAGCAATTCAACCATCACAATTTTTAACTTTTGATTATTTTTGTTTTAGTATTTGCTCTCTTCTATCCATTGGGTGTTGAATTTGCTTGAGTTGGCATCCATTCTTATACTATATTTAGTAATGACAAAAAATTCAGAAGGCAGAGGCGATATATTAGACGCCATGCAGGATTTTTGGACTCAAATTTAATACCATTCTGAGCCTTCAGGTCCAAGATGGTTTGGATCTAAGAATAGTGTGGAATAAAATCCTTGAAAACATTCTTCAGTAGTCCCTGGTTTATTGCAGGGGTCACGTTCCAAAATGACCTGAAATAAACAAAAATCCCTGATACACAGATGCCACCCCTAAAAGCTTTTTAAGCCATAAATTACCCCCCAAACTGTCTAAACACATGCAAGCTTATAGCGAGATGAATATTGGGTAAATTTGTGAAATATCACATTTATAGTGAACACTATATGTACTGTACAGTAGCATAGCCTACAATAATTTAGTAGTTATATGAACCTCGATATAGAGGGGGATTACTCTACCACAAGGACTAGAGCAAGAACTTGTTGAGAAGGCCAAGGAGGACTAGAGATCTGTTAACCAGTGGAGGTAAAGTACCCAGAAGTGTGCATAAAGCAATACTCCAGTTTTGGCTTACGTGCTTATTAAAAATAACCTGTTATTCTTACCAAAAACCTTGTGAACACATAACATTTTTGTGCTACATTTTTCTATTATATTGTACCCAGGTATCTCCAAGTACTAAAAAAAAGCCTTGCATTATTTTGTTTGAATACTAAAGATTAAGTGATCGCTGTCATCCTAAAACAGCAAGAAACATGGAATTTTGAGGGTCCAAGCAAATGTAAATGACTCCAGGTCACAATGCAAACCGTCTGAACCAGCTCTCTACAGGGAACATGTTATTAGATTGGGGACTGGAAAGCAGTCATGTAGCAATCCTAATTGAAGAAAATTGCAGCTACTAAAAATAGGAACATTCTGTATTGCACAACAGAATGGTGGTAGAAGGGGGTCATCGAGGTAACCTGCATCCTGCAGAGATATAATCCAAAAGGTTAAAGACCTACATCCCTCAATGTAGTTTTCTTTTAATTTCTTTTTAGTAGAAGTGAATGCCTGGGGGGGATCAGCTTCCAAATGCTCTTAAAGTGTATATTTTCTCTTCATATCCTACCTCATGTAACCTTTCTCACCATGAGAACAGGCAAAGTGTGTTCACTAATGGAAAAAATATTGCAGTAATAGCCAACAGATATTCTAAATCTATACCTACTTAGTGTTATTAATGACCAAAAATAGCAACTAAAGCATGAAAAAGTTTGAGGTCATGTCCAGAGTACTCATTTCAGATAGGTATCACTATGATAATTTAGAACCTGCAGCACCAAAGGTGGCTGCTATTTGTTGATCTTCGGAACATGCCAGATCTTTGGCAAACTTAAGACAAAATCCTGTTTCCCCCTCCATCCTAAACTTTCAACATTATGAAAAAGCACGGCTGGCAGCTCCCTGGCACACTGCAATCTGTTTCTTTGGCCCTGGAGGTGACCAACTGCAGTGTGGGTAACGAAAAAAAAAAAAGCAGTTAATACAACAAAAACATTGTTTTTAGCAACTGTGCTGCAATCTGCCATGAAAGTTTGCAAAAGTATGGTTTACTTGTATAGGAGTGGTAGAGATCACAGCAAAATGATGTGACTCACTGCAGGTCTGAAATAGGCCTTACCCAGATTATCAATCGTTATGAAGATAGATGGCAAACAGGGTCAATATTGCCAGATCCACAAGACTTGTCATGCTTTACTGTACATGAAAGCCAGCCATGATAGACTTTTTAATACTAAATTTAAAGAGCAATTATTTTTCGCTGATTCATTCTATCATTATAAATTTCATCTGAAAAGTGAATGCTTTGCATAGAACAGTTTTTACTTTATGTAAACCTAAACTTAAAGAAGCTTCCAAAAGGCTTTAAATCTGGCATAAAGATGTCTGTGTGTTTCTTTAAATATCCTGAAGAGCAACCTGGGAACCCCAAAACAATACGTTTCAAATAGCCAAACATCTGCTCAAAAGCTGCCACCCTCATCTCACCATTGGTCCATATACTAAATTGAGGGATCAATTATGCTGCACAGAAAGCTAACTAAAGCTCTTCAGTGATTTGCACAACTACCCAAGATGCCACAGACCAATTGGTCCCAAACTACACTGAACTAGCCATGGGGGTTACTTTTGCTTTCAATGACACTAGTAATGGAGAACAATTATTAAATCGATACCAATAATTGGGAACTTGCTCCCATTACTGGCCAGAGACATCAATGTTTACTCTGACAGCTCACTAACTCTCCAGAAGTTTTAATAACTTCCATTGACCACTACACCTGTTTCGTTATACCCAAGCTTTCACAGGTCTTTAGGACAGTGAACTGCCCCTTGTTTAGTAGATAGGAAGACTCCTGATACAGCAAGTACCAGCTTTTCACCCCAGTAGTAGTTTATTACATTTTAAAGGTTATATTAAGAGGCAGCAGTGATAAAACACAAAAAGTAGCTTGTTGCAGTGAACAAGAAATGAAAGAATGGAAACAGACTTTAGGCAAACTCCCCTTCCTCCTCCAGCTTTATTGATAGTTTAAAATTACATTTCTATTTTCCAGGACTTCAGTTTCTTTAACCATCTGACTTTAAAAACTGATTACACGCAAATGAAACTCAAACAGTTGTCTAAAGTGATATAGTATACAAAAATAACATCTTGATTTCTGTGAAAACATTTCTCTGCAGCTCCTGAATAGCTTACTTTGCTTTATTCATTTATGCATGTTCTGGGTTTTTATTTTCATTACTTCCATGAAAAGGAACAAAAAAATTCCAGATCTTTCTGTCACCTGTATCTCCGACATAATTGCAATGGCCATTCTCACCGAATTGTAGACTTGGCCACTTGACAGACATTGACGCAATACTCTGCCCTAGCCCGATACAGATGTAGTTGATGTTACGAATAGCTGAGGTCAGACAACAAGACCACCACAAAATTAAATATTTGCAGAAGTTTTCATAAACTCTCCCAGTAGCGGATCTCCTTGCGCAGGTGCTACCATAAACCTGAGAAGGGTCTACTAGTCTGACTCAACTCTTCCCGATCATTTAATCCCAACTCACCAGTGGCACGGAAAGGGGGTTCTTTAACAAAGCATTATACATAACACCTCTACCAAACTAAACATAAACATTTTTTTTGTAGTTAAATGCAGGAAGTCGTTTTTTTTTTCCACCCTTTCCTCCTTTTGCACGTCAAGTAAAGCTCACTGGCCTGGGACTAGCTCTATCTGCCAACCTTTGGCCAGTGAAGAGGATTCAGAGAAAATAATACAACCATCAATCAGAAAAAGGAGGGGCGACAAAGGAAATTTAAGCTGTAGCTTCAATTGTGCATTCCCGTGCAAGGTGCCCTGACTCCCCGCAGCGGTAACAGTTGACTTCACTGGTCTTGCTGCAGTTAATGGCTACATGGCCAGTCTCTCCACACCTAAAAAAGAAATATTATACCATTATCACCTTCGAAAAAGTAAACAAATCAAGTTTAAACATTAAATTCTAAGTGTTTTTTATTACCTGTAGCATTTCACTTTGGTGCAGTCTTTCTGGATATGACCAAACTCTCCACAGGAATAACATTTCTGCTCATCAGCATGGTCACAGTCACGGGCAAGGTGACCTGGCTTGCCACAGTTGTAGCAGCACTGCTCCCTCTCCTTTCTCGGCTCCTTGCAGTCCTTGGCAATATGGCCACCTCTGCCGCAGTTATAGCAAGCTGAAAAAACAATGTTACAAATGTTAACAAAACCAGTCAACCACGGCAGAAAAAAAAATAAATATATGTTTAGGAAAACCTTAAACACAGCATTCACCAATGCAGACTTTTTTAAAATGTCCAAATTGCACCACAAAGCAATTGTGGTTGGTGGCCTGAAAAACGTAATATTTGGTCAGGTGTGCACGTGTCCATTTCCTAGGGTACACTAAACATTTAAGTCATTTTGGAGTAATGCGAGTTAAACACAAGTGGGCAGACACTGACTTCTTTTATGTTCACTATGATTACTGAACGCTCTGCTTTACAACCACCAATCCATCCTTATATTTCCTAACTCGAGGTGCATTATAGAAAAATAGACGCTTAAATACAGTGTTAGTTGCCAAAGGACAATGTCTAGATAGGACAAGGTTTTTGTTTCATCTATTTCTGGCCAGGACTGCTGCCTGACAGATCATTACCCAACCACTATTTATAAATTACAATATCATTTATCAGTAAAGGCTACAGTGAGTCCTATACTTGTAGCAAAATTTAACAACAACGCTAAAACACAGGCTTACAATAAGCAGTAAACATTTTCATGCCTAATGTGGCTACCATTAGTAACTTCTCACTCTGAATGCTAGTTACATTGATAGAAGCCTATAAACCTTTAGAAAAACAATGTCCGTGACCCTCATAGTAGATGCAGCCATCAACTTCCAGGTCTGAAGTCTTCGGGCATCTTGCTTGGCAAGCAAGGGTTGATTTTATGATTACACATGTGCACTACTTTGTTTCAGCGCCCATCCCATGCTGCAAAGCTGACGGTGCAATTATTCCCTGCATGTTAGAAAGCAAGAAGCTTGTTTCATTGCACAAAATACAACACTTGTGCAATAAAAGCCTTCCTGCAAGTGTTCATTATAGATTGTATATAAACCATTTTAATTTACCCTTTGTTGAGTAGAGTGAAAGGAACTACTGGAATAGGACAAAGATTGAGTTTTGAGCAACATTAGTTGCAAAAACACAATTAGTCTTGCAACAAGCGTCCTCTTGGGAGCCCTTGCTGCACACAAACATGATATTTTCTGATTGATTCAGTTATATGTTAAAGTAGTCCCCTATTTTTTAAAAGTGACTTACAGAAGGGACATTGATCATACTGGTGTGTTTCTGTGCCCATTTTCAAGGCCACCCCTTAAACTTACAATTTTGGTCCATAAGCAGTGATTCTGAATGACTGAGCTGCACCGACAAGAAATGTTAAGTTGTAAATGGGCCCCAAACAATGCAGTCCTGCCCTGGAAGAGCTGAATAGCCATACCAGCGATCTCCCCGGACCCTTTTAGTTGGGCCCACCACCCCGTACTTTTCAGGGACCACAGGGCTGCTTACTAATGAGTTGGGTCACAATACAAGAGCTGCCACCCACCTACAATTTCTTGCCACCCAAAAAACATTCTCGGTTGAGCACCTTGAAACACAGACGAATTGCAGGAGAGAAAGGGAGTTGGGGTCACTTTTACATTAATGAAGGCCCTGGGCCTGATATCATCTATTGGAGGGGTGCCCAAACTTTTTTGGCTTGCGAGCTACTTTTAAAAGGACCAAGTCAGAATGATCTACCAACAGTATTTGGACTTAACTCCTGTGCACAGTAGAATTTATTTTTAAAGGCAGAGCTCTGCGATCTACCGGTAGATCGCAAAGGCAATGCGAGTAGATTGTGATCCACCTGTTGGGCACCCCTGATCTATCGCATTGCGCAGGTATATTTAGACCCCCTGCAAAACTACTGTGACATAAAATTAGAGGAAACTTCAGAAAAGTGCATGCATCTCTAGCTTAGACAGAGAATGATCTACAAAATGCAGATTTTGAAGACATGTCATTTATCTAGCGCCAACATATTACAAAGAGCTTAAAAAGCCATAGTTTAGTCACTATGGAGTAGGAGCTCACAATCTCATGTCTCCACCATAGTCATATGTCATAAGTAACGACTAAAGCCAATAATTTAAGAAAAAGCTAATTACCCAAATGAAAGTTTCTGAGATGTTGGTGGAAACTTAAAAAAACACAGGGAGAACAGTAGTAGTCCTGGTCAAGACTGGATCCGCGGATCCTAGAACTGCAAATGCTTGAGAGCTAGGTAATCAGCTATTCTGTCTAAACTAGCATATTAAAAAATCCACATCCATCGGTTACATAGACAATTAGGTTGAAAAAAGACACAAGTCCATCAAGTTCAACCACTAGGGAAATAAACATATCCCAGATATAAAACCCTATGGACAAAGCTGATCCAGAGGAAGGCAGAAAAAAAATTCCTTCCCGATTCCCTGAGGCAATTGGATGGTCCATGGATCAAAAGTTTCTGATAACTTTACTTTAAAACTTTTAATACCCAGTGCAGTTTTCTCCCCGACCCCTTTTAGCCAGGTGCACCAGCCGGCACTTATCAGTTACCACTCGGCTGATTTTGGGAGATTTCTGAAGACTTACAGGGGCTGACACTCGCTTACAATTTCTCCCCACTCAGCTTAAAAAAATAAAGACTGCAGTTATGTTTAAAAAAACTGATCAACATGCCACTTTAATATATTGGAAGTCATAAAAGGCTGCACGTTTGCATGCGATTCTTCCCAACTGATGACTTTTCTAGGGCAGAAAGTGTTTGGAATTCTGATCGGCTATGTTTACCCAGTTTATACACAAGATACAACTTAAAGAGTAACACCTTCATTCCCACAGGGCAGTCCGATCTATCTGGAGGTCTCTTCCATCGGGTCCCACGTCGTCCCAGCATCTGTCTTTGGGCTGGCACTCCGGGTGCCGCCATATTTGCCTATTCTTTCTATGCCACCCAACCCAGGCTGAAAAACAAATTGTGGATCTTAATTTTTTCCCTTCACACAAAGGCTCCTTCTGCTCATGCCAAAGATGCTCAGGCATGCGCAGAAGGAGCACTAAAGAGCCTACCGGGATGTGTGAAGTAGGTAGGTGACGTAGGCTTTGCGCTCCCATCCATTCTCGATTGTCTAGGCAATCAAGAATTAGGGGGAGGTACTGCACTTTTTTTTTTAAAGGCTGTTGCACCTAAACAAAAACATAATTTTTGCTTTTTACATTAAAGGGTTGTGTAACCTTTTATGTAAAGTGAAAACTCTGAATTTAGGTACGCTTTAAGTTTTAGGCCATTTACTATCACTTATCATCAGACCCAAAAAATGTATCTGATGAAATCTTTTTTTAGATCTAAAGTTATATTGGTGTGGGAGTTAAATCTATCCACTAATCATTTTTTCTAAGATAAATGCAAAGAAATGTTTTGCTTTTTACTTTTAATGTTTGATTGCTGCAGTTTAGGTTTATACACATGATACAACATAAGTATTAGGATTAGTTATCTGAAATCTTTTTAGAACCAAAAGTAATATTAGTGTGGGAGTGAAATTAGTCTGCACTAATCATTTTTTCTAAGATTAATGCAAAGAATTTTCTTTTACTTTTATTGTTTTTGATTGCTACAGTTTAGCTTTAGATCTTAAAGTGTACATAAACTCATAATTTTCACTTTACATAAAAGTATAGACAAGCCTTTTATGTAAGGTAAAAATTCTTTTTTTTTCTTTTATTAAAAAAGGGTGCAGCACCGCCCTCTAATTCTCAATCACCTAGAACCAATGGGAGCGCAAAGCCTCCTGGGATATCTATATCACGGATCCCAGGAGACTCTTGGCTGCTCCTTCTGTGCATGCCCAAGCATCTTAACCATGCGCAGAAGGAGTCTTTTACTCATGGGGGGCATGCACAGTGAGACTGTCAAAAATTTTTTTACATCCTACGCCACCCGATCACGCCAGGTGAAATAGGATGAAAAACCTGGAAAAAAAGACGAAGGTGGCAGCACCTGGAGCGACGCAGGACACCCCCAGATGGATCGGGCTGCCCTGCGGGATTGAAGGCAAGTTTTTTTTTTTTGTGTAGTTTCTCTTAAACTGGAACAAACAAAAAGTTTGCTTTTTTTTCTTGATTGTAGCATCCCCCCCCCCCATTGATTTGCTACCCAGAAACTGCCTGGGAAATTAAAAAAAAAATCAGCAGCAAAATTATTTATCATAGCTAGCTGATCAATAAAACATAAAAAGTTTATTTTCCTGATGTATATTTAGCCCTATCGGGTCCCTTAGCGTTATTTTCACTCATTATGCAGTTTTTTCACCAGAATATCATACAGCGCTGTGCAATATGTTGATGCTGTAAAATAAAGATTTACACTAGGTGCAGTGAATATGATTTTCCCATACAGATCACAATAGGACACCTATACCACACACCATGGTACCGATCGGTATTGAAATTATAAAAGAATCTCCTGGGAAGTTGCAGCATTGCTCCAGACACGTGCTCTGCTCCCGGGATCCCCCAGCACGCTGCCCATATAAGGAAGCGCCGCTCAGGCCACGTGGTGCAGCGCAGGCCCCCCGCTTCTGTAGTTATAAATAGCCAGGGTGACAGGATCACATGACGGCAGCCATGCGGCACCAGGCCGGAGAGGCCTCTCCATAACGCCAAGCATGGTCCATAATACTCCAATATGTCGTACCGCCCCCAGCTCGGGCCTAGCACCGCGCCCCCTTGTCCCTGTATAGGCCAGGCAGCTGACAGCCTATGCTTCTCAAACATTTATCAGCAAAACAGAAAGCTACAAGCAGCCATAAACTCCAGCCTCAGTCCCCGACCCCATTCTATAAACCTTACCCGAGCTCCGAGCTTCTACTCACCTCCCAAGCGCTGTTTATCTACAGTTCCTCTCGGCTGCGCCACACGCGGTTTGCACACGACCCCAAAATGCCCGTCGAGCTGCGCACGGCGCACCCAGTCAATGAACCAATCAGACACTAGAACGCACTGCCGCTGCTCCGCTTCCCACCAATAAAACTCTCCGCAAACTAACACGCCCACTGTTAGTCAAGGTGCCAATAGGGACCTACCATCGTGCTCTGTAGAAAGGGGTGAACAATTCTCTACCTATTTAGGAGAAGAGCGAAAAATATATCAATACTACATTCAGAAATTGCAATGGGAATGAAATTAGACGCTAAATAAATAGATTTGTTACGAGTACGGTAGAATACATCTGTAGTTTGTAGTTCAATGCAAAGTTAGAAAGGACACCCCTGTTGCATTGCTTCTGCTCAGTCATTGGAGACAAGCTTCGTCAGATGGTACATTCCTTACACATGACTCAAGGCGCGATGCTGGGGAAGTTCCCGCCTTCCAGACTGTCATTTTACTGGCGTCAGGGAGCCCGCCATTTTCTGATAACCATTCTCTTATATTGTGCTGCAGAGTCTACAGAGAACACATTTTATTCCTGACATGAATTCAGTGCCCACAGATGTAACAGGAAACAATATATTATATGAGACTTCCCCTTCCTCCTAGATAGTAAGCTCTTAAGGGCAGGGCCCTCACCTCTGTCATTTTTACCCCTATTTAGCGTACAGAGCTGCATATTATGTTGGTGCTATAAAAAATACTCTTTATTAATTATATTAATATATTGTGACTATAAGTTTTTCACAAGGATACAGCTTAGGTGAATGATAATGAACTAAATCCAGTCTCATATCCTCTTTTTAGCATAATAATATCACTGGGTCCTGATTCTAGCAAGGCTCCCCGCCACCCCTATTCATTCTCTATGGAGCTTATGTCAGGAATCACCACAGCTTGAGGAAGCGGTGAACGCAGCGGAGCCTCACCTCCAGTGGCTCAGTGGTTAGCACTCCGGCCTTTGCGGCGCTAGGTCCCAGCTTTGTATTCCAGCCAGTACAATATCTGCATGGAGTTTGCAGGTTCTCCCCGTGTCTGCGTGGGTTTCCTCCGGGTACTCCAGTTTCCTCCCACATCCCAAAAACATGCAGTTAGGTTAATTGGCTACCCCCCAAATTGACATTAGACTGTAATAATGGCATATGACTATGATAAGGGCATTAGATTGTGAGCTCCTTTCAGGGACAGCTAGTCACATGACTATGGACTTTGTACAGCACTGCGTAATATGATGGGTCTATATAAATATTGTGTATTAAAAATAATAACACAGCATGAGGAAACTATTTATACCAGAGCAGATATCGCCATCTCTACATTGGTATGGACTGCAAGGTTATACCAGACCACACGTCATTCATAAAATGCAGGCCAGTGTTGTGGTGTCTGCAGGTTGTTACAGTGATTGTTATCAATTATTATTATTTTGTATTTATAAAGCACCAATGTATTACACAGCACTTTAGAAAGTGCTGCCATAATGGTCTTTGTTTGGGCATTTCCAGTTATCATGTGACAACACTATCCATGTCTCCTAGTTGCGGTTTTGTGTTGTCTCCAGGGTCATACAGGCCCAGCAGAAGCTGAAGAATCCCTTGGTGGGCGTTGCTGACATACCCTACAGATAACCTATTTTGGTGCCATATCAGGGGTCACAGGACAGCTGCCTAGACTATTGGTGTGGCCCTATTACCTTAGCTGTGCCAGGAACAATATGCATTCCCAAACTGCGTGCAACTGTGCTCGAATGCTTTTGGGTGGAAAGATCTCCTGCCCAACCAAAAAAATGTTATTTCTGGCAGAAGGATGGCAGGGAGGCTCCTAAGTGAAATTACTGAACACTAATGCAGGGGGTTATAGTGCTGGCCGGTTGAGGTTATTGTGCTGGGTAATATTATTATTATTAATAATAATAATAACAAACAGGATTTATATAGCACCAACATATTACGCAGCGCTGTACATTAAATAGGGGTTGCAAATGACAAACTAATACAGACAGTGACACAGGAGAAGGGGAGGACCCTGCCCCGAAGAGCTTACAATCTAGGAGGTGGGGGAAGTCTCTCACAATAGGAGGGGGGATATGGAATGGCTGGAAGTACTGGGGGTTTTAAGAGAATGAAGAAGATGGGTAGGCAAGTTTAAAAAGATGGGTTTTGAGAGCTCTTTTAAATGAGCAGAAAGTA
Source organism: Pyxicephalus adspersus (assembly GCF_032062135.1). Lineage (NCBI taxonomy): Eukaryota > Metazoa > Chordata > Amphibia > Anura > Pyxicephalidae > Pyxicephalus > Pyxicephalus adspersus. Next base: position 67,289,422 of record NC_092865.1, on the reverse strand, counting down.
GGAGCAAGCTGAAAAGGGTGAGGAAGACCATTACAGAGAGATGGGGCAGCTCTAGAAAAGTCTTGGAGGTGTGATGAGGTTATGAGTGAGGAAGTCATTGGTAGGTCATTGGAGGAGCGAAGAGAGTCGCTAGGGGAGTATTTTACTACTAGGTCAAATAAGTAAGTGGGACAATAATTGTGGGGGGATTTGAAGGAGCTTAAAGCGGAAGAGGAGCGGTGGGAAGGATGGATGGGTCTGGCTGCAGCATTCATAATAGATTGTAGAGGAGAGAGAGTCGGGTTAGTGGAATACCAGCGAGAAGGATGTTACAGTAGTCCAGATGAGAGATGACAAGAGCGTGTACAAGGAGTTTGGTAGTCTCCGGGGACAGGTAGGGGCAGATTTTGGAGATGTTGCGCAGGTAAAAGGGACAGGACTTGGAAATGCTCTGAATATGGGGGGTAAATACCAGGGTGGAATTGAAGGTGACGCAGAGACAACGTGCCTGAGGGGAGGGCCGAATAACAGTGTTGTTAACTGTTAGGAATTTATCCGGGGGGGAGAATTGGAATGGGGGGGGATGATGATGAGTTCTGTTTTATCCAGGTTGAGTTTCAGGAATCGGTCAGACATCCATGATGAGATGGCTGATAGGCAGCATGAGACCTTATCCAGGACTGAGGGAGACAGGTCAGGGGTGGACAGATAGATTTGAGTTTCATCAGCATACAGATGGTACTGTATGCCAAAGGAGGATATGAGACTACCGAGAGAGGAGGTGTACATAGAAAAGAGAACCGGTCCAAGGACTGACCCTTGGGGAACACCAACAGGGAGGAGAGTGGGTGAGGAGGAGTTACCATTGAAAGAAACTTGAAAGGAGCGGTCAGACAGATAGGAAGCAAACCAAGAGAGAGCAGTGTCACAGATACTAATGGAGCCATGATTTGTATTAGAAGGGGGTAATCAACAGTGTCAAAAGCAATGGAAAGATCAAGGAGAAGGAGGAGGGCAGTTTCCTTGAGACTTAGCTCTGATGGGGTCATTGTCCACTTTAGTAAGGGCTGTTTCAGTGGAATGGCCAGCTCTAAAACCAGACTGGAGAGGGTCAAGAAGAATGCATCTTGCGCCTGCGCAGTGCTAGATTGGGTGACGCAGGAAGAAAAACCCGGAAGAAGAGAAAAGAAGATAACAGCGACTGGTGCTTCCTCTGTACCTGGCTGAAGACGGATACCGGGACAATGCGAGACCCAAATGGAGAAACCTCCGGACGGATCGACAGACCTGCGGGATTAAAGGTAAGTGTGATTTTTTAGGGTTTAATTCCGCTTTAAGCCCATAGAAACACTATCAATCTTAGCAAATGATTTAGAAAAGACAAACCTAGTGTGAACAAGTCCTGCCCCATTGCAGTTCCACATGTGACTTCATCTTTTTTGTTTAAGGACAAAAAAATATTTTGAAGGGTGTATATATTGCACACTGTTTAAGATTTTTCTTCATATTAGTTGGGGTGTATGATTAATAGCGCAGCTTGAGATGACATTTTTGGACAGTATTGAAACTGTCAGTTTTCTTTAACACAAACACCACATATTTTGTCTTAGTAATTGTGGTGTATTCAATTTTGTATAAATCAGAAAAAAATATATAAATGATCACTAGATGTCACTACTGCTAAGCACAACATTGCATATACGAGGGGGTGCTGAGAAGTTCCTGGCTTTGCCCCCTTCCAGATGAAATAGAAAAATGAGTGTGGAGGCATATGACAGCATAATATCTTAGTATGTAACAGTGCAAATATCAGGTCTTTGCAATTCTTAAAACTGTTTTTTGTTTTAGTGAGAAGCTGTGATGGCAGAGGCACAAGCAAGTTTCACGTAGTGGCAGTTATGGGCCGATGAAGTTTTTGTTTCTCCAGGGAAAGTGAGCAAAGAACATTCACACTGAGATGTCACAAACACTGGGGGAGAAGTGGCCTTCCTTTCCCTGGAGAATCAAAAACTTCATGACGGCCCGTAACTCCGACGCGAAACTTGCTTGTGCCTCTGCCATCACAGCTTCTCACTAAAAGAAAAAACTGTTGTGTAAGAATTGCAAAGACCTGATATTTGCACAGTTACCTACTAAGATATTAGGCTGTCATATGCACCCACACTCATTTTTCTATTTCATCTGGAAGGGGGCAAAGCTAGGAACTTCTCAGCACCCCCTTGAATTTCTAAAACCAAAATCATCAGTATTACTTTGAAAATGTACTTTATTACTGGAAATTAAAGCAGACTTTGCACCACCAAGTTTATCTATTTGCGAGCCCCACCCATAATTTACAAACCAATGGAGAAAAGTAGTAAAAAAAAGTAACCCTTTCTGGCTCTTGGTGGGTTTGCTTAGGCGTGGTCATTTTTTTTCTCAAATCCCGATAAAGCTGAGGATCCCCAATTTCATGCAGTGCAGGGGTGTCTCCTTTCTAGATCTGGAATCCTAAACTTTCCAGAAATCCTGCTGTGATGCTCAGCAATGACTGTGGTGCCGCCTTATAAGCAAACCTTGGAGCTATCTATTTTAACTTTGAGGCTGAATCAAATGAATAGACAACTGAAGTTAAAAGAGCTTCCCATCATTATTTAACCTATGTGAATTATGCTGTTTAGAGTGATCATTTACTATACTTAGTGAATAACCTTTATTGTATTAGTAAATCAATGCATCAGTTGGTTTCTTACCCATGGTAATTCTTCCAATCAGTAACATTTAGGGTCTGATTCAGTGGATCATGCGATTTTATTTTTATAGGACACCGCAGTGTTTATTCCATACTTACATGCCATTCATAAAATGTAAACTGGATATATCAAAATATGGAGAAAACATTGTCCCTCAGAAGTGTTGTGTGTACAGGGGTCATTCTTTTATTTGTCACTGGAAATTATCATTAAAAATTGCTTTCAGCAACAATCATCTGATGCCCCTTGGAGGAGCCCTGTCGTGTAATTGATTTTCTCCTTGTCCTGGTATTTTTATTCCCATTCATTAACTTCAATAGACTTCTCTTGCTTCAGAGTCTCAAAGTACACAGCTGTGCTTTAAAAATCTGCTGGGAGATTTAATTTCTTTAAAGAAACTGTGTTGCCCGACTGTTCAATTCAACATTTTTCTCATAAGATTATAAGTATATGCATTCAACATATATTGTATATGCATGTTTTGCATGTTATGCTCTGGGTAGCATGGTGGCTCAGTGGTTAGCATTGTAGCCTTTGCAGTGCTGGGTCCCAGGTTTGAAGCTCAGCTAGGGCTCTATATGCATGGAGTTTGCGGGTTATCTCTGTGTTTGTGTGGTTTTCTTCTGGGTACTCCGGTTTCCTCCCAAATTCCAAAAACATGCATTTAGGTTAATTGGCTTCCCCCCAAAATTGACCTTAGATTGTAATAATGACATATGACTGTGGTAAGGACATTAGATTGTGAGCTCCTTTGAAGGACAGCTAGTGACATGACTATGGACTTTGTACAGTGCTGCATAATAAGTCAGCGTTATATAAATACTGTTCAATAATATAATATGTAGACATCCAAAAGGCCTGGGGCTGCTGTTGGGTGCCTGTATCTCTGATGTGATGTTAGAAGCTCCAGAAAACCCAGAGCTTGTATAGTATTTCCTTTTGCTCCTGTCCCGGCCACATTAGCAGGTATACAAAGAGATGAAGGAGGGCACAGGAGCTGGGTCAGCAGAAATTGTAATAGGAAGCTCCTATAAAAAAAGAGGGCTATGGCATAGCAGGGTAGGTTTGTCACTTTTAGAGTGCTGCTGTGGTGCTTGGAAAGTGTTACTAGAATTTGATTTTATGCTGTATCAATATATTTACTAGTGAGTAATAAAATATATGTTAAAGACAAATAGAAAATAATCTTTTAAGCAAATTTGCAGGATTTTCATGTTATATTTGCTGAATTTCAGGTCTCATTTAGCCTCATCCTGAAGAAGTGGTGTTACACCACGAAACGCGTCGATGGTACACTGGCACTTCTTGTGAGACTTGCTATATTATTTCAACTATGTATTTATGTTGATACTTTTATGAAGAAGTGGATGTATGTCTGTATATTGTATTATAGGGACACAGTGGTTCCCATTCTGGGACAGTTCAAAAATTAATGTCTCCTACTTTACTTTTTAATATGATCTACCAATAAAATATTTTAAGTTTTATATATAATAATAATTATTAATAATAATAATAATAATAATAATATTATTATATTATATTATTATTAAGTTTTTATATATGCCAGTAAAGTCCCGTTTCTCTGCACATATCAATTTATACTTTCTAGGGTGGTTGAATTCTCCATCAAACAAACAGGCGCATTGTAAGTGAATACATAAATGTTTAGGGAAAAGATTTTTGATTGCATTTCTGTCCATATTACTGCTTCCTTAAGCTGGTGATAGGAATCTTTTAGATTGGTAGTGGTATGTGGTATGGCAGCAATGGGGCCAATGTTTTATGTTGCCTCCAGAGTTTTCCCTTTCTTTTTCATCCTCATCCACAACACATTGAGGCGTCCTTCCTTCCCGGAGCCATTTATCTACACCATGCCACACCCCATTCATTCACCACCTTTTTTTGTTTTTTTATTAAGCTGTAATATAAAATCAGGAATCCTAGTTCAGTTTTGTTTTTGTTGGCAAGTTTGCATTAATAAAATCCTGACATGTCACAATTTACATTAATTTAAAATGTTTTAAGAAAATAAACCGTTTATCTTCAAAATACTGTTTTTGAGCTGTGGTTGCTTCTTTTAAGGTGGGCATAGGGTCTAATCTGTGGGAGTCTTTGATTATTTTTTCATGCTGGCAGGTGAAAGAATAATAGACAGCTGTATGAGGCTTGTAAATCTACAGCTAAGAATGTAAAGGAGTATATCTGCTTTATCTATGGTGAAGAATCTGGTGGAGAATCTATGGTGGAGAATGAAAGTAGTCAATTCTTAACCAGTGAATGTCAGATTTACTGCTTTCAATAGATCCCAAGGACTACTGCAGTAATATTTGCATGACAGTGTCATCTGAGCCAAATTCTCAGTCCTTAAAGGGGAAGCTTACTCTAAAGTAGCAGTCGCCAACCTTTTGGACCTCACACACCAGTAAATTTATAATTTTAAATCCATTAATATCAATTTTGTTGGGAAGATAAATACATTTGTAACATAATGATCTTCCTAATGGTGCTGACAAGGACTGTGGCGGCTCTGATTCATTAATCAGCTCACGGTTAAGTGAAGTATTACTATTGTTACTATTATCATTAGTTGTATTATCTTTGGTATTACTAAAGAAATGCAGAATATTAGTTTGCTTTTTCTCACTCATTATGGGTTCATTTCATTCGAATCTAAAAGCAAACAAGAAATTATAGTTATCAAAGTCAAATTATTTGATGCTATTAAATATACCAGTTAAAGTTAAAATATATAACAGTTAAAATAAATAACAGTTAAAAAAAATACACAGCTAAGGTCATACTTACCTAAAAGAACATCTGAGAAATAAACAAATAAAATAAAACAATCGGATGAGAATCGGTATTGGCGGAGCGGGGTGACTGTTGTAATGGTGGAAACAATACTGAAGCGTACGGCTCGGTAATTGTTCCCTCATACAACTTAATACTACACTGACGTCACGCTGCGCTTCCATTGTTTTTCTGTCTCTAGTACAGATCATGAATGAACTTAGTGCAATATAAAGGCGAAAATTGTCATTAGGAATATAAGAATGTATTAGAATATTATTTTTGCTTTATTATTTATTAAACATAAAAAGATAGATAGATAGATAATTTATTTAGATATTTTTTTATTATGAATATATAATAAGTAATATATGTAATAAGTACCCATCAAACAGTGTTATAAATATGCAAACCCAGACAGTAAGCAAAAGACTGTCACTAATTCTATCCCTCTGAATTGCAAAAGGTTTCTGTTTCTATGTTCTGGAGCAGAAACACAGATTCTTGATCCCAATGTAAATAATAAATGGCGAGAGGGGTCTAAAAGGCTCCAAGTCAGGGTAAAAAAACAGTTTACCGTGTTTTCAGAGAGTTCCTATTAAGCAGTGTCCCTGGTCAGTTCTACATGTTTTATAGGCTGCGTTTGACCTGCTTTACATTGTACTGCATTTCTTTGAACGCAGGATGTCCTATACTAGCAAAGCAGGTCAGACACAGCTTTCCTTTTGTCAATCGCTGTTTGCTATTCACACATAGATGTCTAAGCTTGAAACAGATATTAGAGTATTTGATGTTATTTTGAGTTTTTTTGAGAATTAATGCCTGTAGAGAACCTGTAGGTAGGTAGGTAGGTCAGAATAGTTTGTTTTAAGCCCTAACACTTGTACAAAAAAATACCATGGAAAGTGCAGAAAGCATTAGTAGTGTAGGACATGGTTCTCTGACACATAAGGCTGTCCAACTAGTGAGGCCTGTGGAGTCTTCCTTGGTGGCCTGCAGGGTACCAGGCAGTCAATGCCCAATGTTGGTAATGGCAATGGAGTTACCAATGTTGAAATTTAGGATGAGTAAACTATTAACCAACTGCAAGAGAAAAAGCAGATCAGGAGCATGTGCCCAGGTATTTAACCACTTTTTTTTTTTGTGTGTGTGTGTGTGTGTAGGGGGGGGGGGATTTATTGTTGCCACTGCAAAACAGTAGGGAGAGGGTATTTATTTCTGCCACTGCACAGCATGCCAATAAAAGGAGTGGGGTATTTATTGCTGCCACCGTACACCACATGCAAGGAGGAGTGATTATTGCTGCCAGTAAACACCATTAAAGGGAGAAGGTATGTACTGCCATTGCTGTCGCAGTATTTATTGCTGACAATGCCACTGACACCAATGAATGGGCGATAAATATTGCTGCCGCTACCAATATTGGATAGTTTATTCCTTAATATTCATGGCTTGCATCACCATGTCCGTGGCAACATGAATCTTTCTTACAGGTTGGTGTGATGAGGGATAAGCCAAAGTGAAGTATAGAGTTTCATTTAAAGGGCTGTTATAAATTTGTTTTATTTAGTTTTAGTATGAAAAGTATGGTTGTTATCTTATATAAATAAATTGGAAATTTTAAAAAATAAATCATTGAATAAAATGCAGGCCTTCCATCTACTAGTGGATTCAAATAGGGCCTCTGAGTCCTTTTAGGTTATGCACCACTGCTATAGAATTTCAGCAGGATTTGAAAAAATACATTTTGTAGTTGAAAATAAACAAGCTTGGCTTAGCTTAGGGTCTCAGCACATATGAACTCCTGGCTCCCTGCAAGTCTGTGTGGCAGTAATGTCATGCAGATGTTTTTTCCCTTTTCTGAAATAAAGGTCAAAGATAAATGAAGGTGTTTAACAAATATATTATTGTTTCAGCGGAGTGAAACATAGAGGTACCATTTGTACCAGATTGCCTGAGGTCTAAAGCTGTTTAAAACAGTCTTGGCAGCCAAAGCTTTGAACATACTGTATTTAAGTTTCCTGGTGTATGCCATTATTTATAATTCATTCCCTGAAATCATGGCTTTTGCATCGGTAATTTACAGCAAATGCTCATTTTATTCTCTTCATAGGAGAGAAAAAAATAATAAACACATATCCGAATGGTAGGTGGAAATGTTTTAGTGAAAGTTGTTTAGTGGATCATGTCTTTAAAATGTTTTTTTTAAAAGTAAATGAACTTTAGGAGGAACAGAATGGTCTCATGACACAACTCCTTCTTAGTGTTCATGCTTTGAAACCCTGAAGTAATACTTTTTTTGCATGTTTGTATGTGTGTACATCCAGTCCTTGAATCATAATTGGTATGGTTCATTGTTCTTTGTACAATGCAGAGGAATATGTTGGTGCTAATCAAATGAGATCAATTATACTTCATAATTATATATTTGGAAAAATCTTGGCCTGTTAGGAAAATAATTCTAGTCTGTTGTTCCAATGCCGTTGTTTCTTGTACAAAAATGTAAGCTTTAGTTTCCTGTTTAAGCCTTTTTTATAGTTGTCATTGAAACAGGGGATAAATATATTATTACGATGAGGAAACCTTTTTCTGGTGACAACTTTCTAGCAAAGTTTTTTCTATTTTAGCTTAATTTATAAAGCAGGGAGCTAGACATTCCCTCAAACATTCCCTGGTGAAGAATCTTCCAGGTCCATATGTTTCAATGGTAGTAATTGATTCTAGGGATGAGTGTGCGAGTTTTTAAAGCTCGATCTCACAGTGAATTCGTCCGATCGACCGATCGATCGAATAAAAAAAAAAACAGGCTATGCTGATCAATGATTGCAGCGCCGACTGCATTCATTGATCAGCTCAGTGTGCGATCCCCGGCACTAGAGGTTAAATGGGTTACAAGTTTCCCCATTCAAAACCTCTAGTTCTTTCTGATTGGCTGAGGAAAGCTTTCCTCAGCCAATCAGGGAGCACTAGAGGTTTTGAATGGGGATACTTGTCCCCATTTAACCTCTAGTGTCAAGGATCGCAAACAGGATTCCCAAAGCTGCAAGAATGATTGCAGCTCTGAGAGTCCACTGCAATCCCGAGGCACTAGAGGTTAATAAACCTCTAGTGCCCGGGGATCACAGTGGAACTGCAGAAGAACTCTCAATGGAGAATGGGGCTGCATTCATTGAGTGTGCAATCCCCGGGGCACTAGGGGTTAATTAATCTCTAGTGCCCCGGGGATCGCAAACAGGAGGATTCCCAGGGAATCCTGTGAATCCCCTGTGAATCCTTCTGTTATAATTTCCTCGATCTTCTGATGGTTTTGCAAAATCATTTCGCCAAAATTTAACGGAACCATTGGAAGTTCGAAAATTTTCACGAGAATGCCTGAGGCATTTTCGCTCATCCCTAATTGATTCTCAACCAGGGAATGTTTCAAGGAAGGTCAGATTCCCTGCTTTATAAGTCCTAAGTGATGAAAGGTGATGTTCAATTTTTCCTTTTAGGCAATTAAACACACTTTTACCCATTACCCACTATCCAGAACTGGTTACAAATGTTTGTTAGAGATATATTTTAGAAAAGCTCACTCTGGTATGCATTGCTAGTTTTTCCTACAGCTATCATATTACATATAATATTACATCATATTACTCCCCTTAATTAGCTCCACATAAATGCCATTAGGGTGGACAAACTCTCCCTGGTAAATATAAGCAATGAAAACAATGTATTAATTTGGTTTTGGAATTACCAACTGGTTGACAAACATTTTTAGGTGTCCGATACTTCATGCAGATTTTCTGACAAGGTGTTTAATGGCCATTCTAAGCAAGAAGGGATCAACTTTCCATGCCTCTGGGTCTGCATTCATGAACTGAGAAGTTTCTTAGCATAATGAGGAAGAGTATAGATCATCTGATGTCTGCTGTTTATGATAGAAGATTGGCTTGTATATTGGTACCAGCAATTTAGCAATGAATGTCACAGAGAGTGCCAAGCACTGAATATCTGCATCATGGCTCTTGTCACACTACCTTCCTTGTAGTACTTTCCTTTCGATATGTATCATATTTTTCCATGATGTCTGTCTGTATGTAAAACATTTTCTATATTTTTGGAAATTACAATTAGCTCCATAGAGGTGCATACAATTAGTCATTATTCTGCATCTAACTAGGGATTAGCATAAACAGATATTCCAGGAGTTACATTTCACATTACACAGAGTATTCAGCCACATTTTGCAGACCACAGGGAATTCCCCAGAAGCACAGGACAGTGATTCCTCAGATTAAGAGAACTTGTTTTTTTACTGGAAAATCTCAATTAAGCAATGATTGGGGCAATTTATACACTGATTCTGGATATTTGCAGCTAATAAACTATAAATGTTTTACAAAAGCTTTGAGTGCCAACACTGTTAGGGACAAAACCTTCCTTACACCATTGATTTAAAGTGTATCTAAACAATTAACTTCTTTCATTGGCTTCACTTCGGTCTGCTAAATATACAGAAGTATTTTGTTATATGTGCTTAAAAGGTGCAAAACATCTACGGATCTAGTCATGAATTCAGAGCCGTACTATGCAAACTTCCCCGTTCTTATCCTTGAACTTAAAACAGTTCATTACTATGTTGTGGAGATAAGGACATTGGAAAATCGGGGTCTCAGTAGTTTAGCAAAAGACAAATGAGCAGGGCTGATATTATTCAGTCCACAAAAATTGTTGTGTTGTCAGCAAAGTCTTTAAAAGCAAAATACTAATGGGATGAATTCAATAGCATGATCCATAGAAAAAGTAGCAAAGGTGCATTTGAAAATATAGTGAGTTTCTCTTTAAATACATGGCACGAAAAACATGTTAGGCAGTTTAAAAGCACCATTAGGCATGACAAGAGTCCAACTAGGCCAGCTGCTGTGTGATTATCATATGTGATTTTTCAATAACCCACTGGTTAGTTATAGTGTCTGTTCTGTTTCAAACATTGATGCTTTTTCAGGGCCAGACATGCATGGAGATGCACAGTGGCCCCTGACCCTCCTCATCCATCAGAGGCATCCAGAAGGGCCCCAAGTCAGTTCACAAAAGACACAAAAAGTCTGAAAGCACATTTCCTCTACTTTATCCATTTTGAAGGGATAACTAGAAGGGTCATTGCCATATTCTGCTATCAGTTGGTTCTGTTTTTGTTTGGGCCAGAATGGGTAAAGCTACATACACACGTCAAACAGTTCTCACCCGATTATCAGCTCAGGGCCGATATCGGGCGAGAATCAGGCGTGTGTACAGCACCAGTCATCCATCGTCCGAACGACTGTCCTGGCAGATCCACAGAGGATGGACTATTGATCCTAATGTAAGGGAAGGGGGAGAGCGTGCAGGGGGGTGCCGATCTGTCGTTCTCCCTCTCCCCTCCCCATAGAGCAGAACAGTGTATGCAGTGCGAGTCTTTGGAAAGGATTGTGAAAGATCCTTTCCAACGACTATTGCACGTCTGTATGTGGCTTGACTTTAGAAACACCGGAGGTGTAAGTGTTTGTGTAACTACCCTGTTCCCCAAGCTTAGTGGCAGGTTAGAAAGTGTGAGTGGTTGCCTAATTACTGGGGGGGATGTTAAAATGCCACCACATGTAGATAGCAGGTGGTGTTAAAGGCATCGATTTCTTGTACAGGGATAATCATTCCAAATGATTTAATTATGTAATTTGACCAGGGTAGTTTCACAAACCTTAATACTTCCCAACTTTTTCTTGCACAATCAACCCATGCAACTTTAAATGCTGGGGTATGTTTCTGATACTGATTAGAACCAGGGGTGTAATCGTAAAAAAAGAAGAGGGGGCACAGTACTATCCATGACGTGCCCACCCCACTAACCCCTGCCTATGTGTCACTCAAAAGGGAAGAAAGTTCCCCCAGAGTGATGTCATGATACCAGAACCTGCCCACTCTCCCATTGCAGGTCTGAGCCTATGATAGGAGAGTGGGAAGGTTGTGTTCAGAGAGACAACCCGCCCACTGCCCAGAGCCTGCAATTCCATACAGTAGACATGGTCCGGACCACCAAAGGCTTTTTTGCAAAATAGGAGTGGGTACAATAGCAAATAAGCGTGCCCAATACTTAAAAAAGTGAGGTTACAGCGTCCCACGCGTGCCTGCCCCACTACACCCCTGATTAGAACCAAAGAAGCTGCTTGAGTTAGCAGCAAAATATCCTTAACATTTCATAACAAGTCCAGTTGAATACTACCAACTGGTGTGTTTAGTTGGCTTTTGACATTCCAGACAGATTTTATTTAAAAAAAAGTGTTAGGCTTGTACTTCTGCTGCCTCTATTGTATCGAAAGGCATTCTTCTGTTACAGTTTTCACAGGTTTAGTGTCTCTATCTGAGCACTGCCTTATTAAGTGCTTGCTTGTGTACTTGACATATTCATATTTCTGTTTTTTTTTTCTAGGCAAAATGAAAACTGCATTGTGTGTCCTTAAATGCACCTATAAAACCTCATATGAGGTCTCCGGTGTCTTACAAACTGATCCTGCCATTTTCTAAGAACATTGCCATCACAGTAAAGGATTGTGAAGGTCAGCACAATTGTACCTTCTTTGTAAGAGAAACAGTTTGTGAACACGCACATCAGCCTTTTATACTTTGTGTCCAATTACAACCGTCTGTTCAAGTTTCACAACCTCTGATGACACAGACTATATTTAGAATCTCTGTACACATAGGTGTCAATATTTCAAGGTGTTTTGTTGACCTCATGGCTTTTGTCATTCTTGATGTTTATAAACTGCAACAAAGACTTATCTGATGACCCGTAGAGACTGAATCAAATAATCAAAGAATCAAATTCAAAATGCACCTTCTCACGGCACTTCTGTTTTAGTTCAGCAGGAACACGTGGCAATGGACTTTTGTACCATGCACATATACAAATATAGCAAGTCCAAATTTTGGTACGCTGGGAAATCCAATAAAATTAATAGGCTACCGTAATGGAATAAACAGTAAGCACTAATGTGAATAGGCCCTGTATCTAATCAGAGTATCTTACTTACTTAATCATAAAGAAAATCTGTTCAGCAAAAGGCTCCAGGGTAAATGAAAGTAATAATTTTTACTTTTTCAAACAATTGTTTTTTTTATTAGTACTTATTTTTAGAAGTTTTAAATGTGATATTAGGGAGAGTACTAAAGCAAGATCTCCAAGGCGTGGAGGCTATAGTCCCCCTTTAGGGCCTGTGACTAAAAATATTAAAAAAGGACCATAAATTTTCCCTTATCAAATATTTCTTTTTCTGACAACCAGCATCCTTCCAGACCCACTAATTTACAACAGGCATTGTAAAAGTTGGAATTTTGTGTGGCCAGGTCTCTTATATCTCAGGATCTGGCAGATAAGGGCAGTGGAGTGGCCTCTGAGCTGTATTTAGAAGCACAATTATAAACAATCCTCATATTTCCACTACACAGTTCCGTACAAAGTTGTAGTTGGTCAATTCATAGCCGGATCATTCTTGTGTGCATTTTGAGACCAATACCCAATAAAGTCCCAGACATGCCTAGTTTGGTTTCGTTGACCTCCATATTGTGTCCTAACTAATAAACTGAACGGTTGGCAGTTCCTAAAACCTAAACCTGGGGAGTTTTGAATCTTGCTAAAATTAGAGCATCCTAGATGTGTCCACAAGGCATCATAATCCATGTGCACATATCTCTCAGCCCTCCCACACCTTGCTGGCATTGGATAGCCCTATTAGTCCCTCCTTCAACATCGGCATTGACACATTAAGCACTGCAGGGAGCCCTGTGACTCTGACCAATAACTTGAACTTGATACAGCCGCCTGGACCAAGGCAAACCAACTCAACCTAAGTATTATTTCACAGTTTTCCCTTTATTTTATGCGGTTGCTATAGTTCTGCTATTATTCTTTGATTAATCCTTATTTTCTATGCACTGTGTTTTTGTTACGTTTTTACTTATTATTCACTATAAAAGTGTAAACTGCATCCCTGAATGCTCTAAGTAGAAATAGTGTAACTTGCTAACCCAAAAAGGCTACTATAAACATTGTCATTTCTGAGACATCCCTGTCTCTAGTGGCAGCGGGTGACAGAGATGGCCTGATTTATGAAAGCTCCCCAAGGCTGGAGAGAATACACTTTCAGAAGTGAAGCTTGGTGGTCCAGAAAACATGGAATGGATTTTTAAAAATAATTTGCTAGCAAATGTTTTCAATCCTGGACCAGAACCATTCCATGTTTGCTGGATCACCCAGCTTCACTGATGCAAGTGTATTCTCTCCAGCCTTGGAGAACTTTCATAAATCAGGGCCACAGAGTATTAAAGAAGCAGAATCATAACTGCAGTTGTCTAGGGTGCATGCTTCCCTCTAAGCACGTGGTGGCAATCCACTCATGGGTGTGTGTTTGGCAAGGGTAGCAGATTGGTTAACATTAAACAATTTCATCTATTGTGTTATCACTGTGATAATGAGTGCTATCATAATTTGAAGAAAACTACAAGCCACCAATGATATGTTCATAGGAATCCTGTACCCAAAGTAAGTAATGTGTCCGAAAATGTGCCTATTTTTTAAACTGTAGCTGTCATTTCATGGCTGTGATTTCATTATGTCTTTTTTTGACCTGGAAGCTTCACAGAACAAAAAAATAATACATGGTTATACATGATGGCAATGATGGGAAAACCCATAATGCAATGATCAGTTTGTGTAAAACCAGGCACAGATTTCTGCATAGCCAATATAGATTGTATCCAAGAACAGTGGAGCTGCCAAGGGTGGTATACAGCCAAACATCATGTTGTTGACTGTCAGTAATGTATTCCTTGTGTATGATAAAAGGTTTTTGACTGTCACCATCCCTGACAGTACAATCTAGGTCCCTTTCGTATTCTGTTTGTGAGCTTTGTTGATAGAAGTGTGTATGTCACTTTGAGATCAATGACTAGGCCAAGGGTGGACAAACTTTTTTAGTCAGGTGCCACAATCTGAAAAAAAAGTTGCCTGAGGAGCCGGGTCGATGGTAGAGTGGGGATTTAAAACCACTGAGATATATATTTTATATAATTCCCAATTATGACTTTTTATAATATAAGTTACACTTAAAAACTATTATTATCATTCAAGCATTTATGAAATATTTTTTCATCTTAATATATCTCAATAAACTTTACTACTCTTCATAATTTTCAAGTCATGTTTACTTTATGTACTATGCATACCATATTTATCATTAGTTTATTGTCACATTGATGTTATGTTCTAGGAGATTATACAACCCACCTTTTAAAATAGGTATTTAATCAGTAAATCATGAGCCTTTGAAACTTGTAGGGTATTTTTGTGCCTCCTTTTTTAAGAACTTTTTTTAAAAGAAAGAGAAATAAAACTGAAAATGGCTTTTAAATCATACAACAGCAAATAATATTTGCATAATATGAAAGGAGAAATACCATGTGCCAACTCCTGATTATCCATGAAGACAAAACAGTTCCATACACAATTACAAAACCTGCTAGGAGGTTAGACAATTACAGTGAGCATAAATTGACTATACTTCAATCTCTACTATTGCTGAGTAAAATTTTGAAATTTTTCCCTTCTCTGTAACTTTAACAGTTTTAATTTTTATATAGGGGAGAACCCAGTACTGTAAAAGGATAAGAAGAAGAGCAGACAAGGAAACGAAAAGAGATGAGAAGGAATATAGAAGGAAAACAATGGAGACAAAAGAACAAGAGGAAAGGGGCCTACAAATGAATAAATTAGGTAATATACTTTGGTCCAGGTTATCTATCCTGGACCAATGAATGAATCCAAAAACTCCTTTTAATAGAACAACATCTCATAGAATATCACCCACTTATCACAACTAGGGATGAGTGAGCGAGTTTTTAAAACTCAATCTCGTGGCGAATTCGGCCGTTCTCGCTTACCGACATTGTAAGGGAGAATGGCCGGTGTAAATTTGCCGATCAAGGTCAAATTTCAAAAAAAAAAAAAACTTCAAGAAAATAAAAAGATTGCGGGCTGTGCTGAAGCTCAGTGTGCGATCCCTTACACTAGAGGTTAAATGGTGACAAGTCTCCCCATTCAAAACCTCTAGTGCTCTCTGATTGGCTGAGGAAAGCTTTCCTCAGCAAATCAGAGAGCAGTGAAGGTTTTGAATGGGGAGACTTGTCCCCATTTATCTCTAGTGCCGAGGATCGCACACAGGATTCCCAGGGCTGCAAGAATGATTGCAGCCCTGAGAATCCACTGTGATCCCCGGGCACTAGAGGTTAATTAACCTCTAGTCCCCCGGGATCGCAGTGGAACTGCAGATGAACTCTCAATGCTGGATGCTGGATTCTGGATGCTGGATCAATGCTGGATCGTAATGATTTCCTGGATCTTCCGATGGTTTCGCGAAATTGGTTCGCCAGTTTCCGGACCCATCGGAAACTTTCACGACAATGCCAGAGGCGTTCATCCCTCATCCCTAATCACAATCACAATAGAAGTTCTGAAAATGCAAGATCCTATTGACCCTTTGTAACCACAGCTGAATGGGAGGAGGTTCTAATCTCCACAAAAACAGGGAGATACATGATCTAGCATCGGTTTTTGCATTTTTGTAAGACTTTTGTGAAAATTTAATATGAAAAAGAAGGCAGGGTCATCAAGCATATCGTAATTAGTATTTTTGTGTGAATGTGAATACTATGTCGCAAACTGTCAGGAAAAAATGATGCAAATGTTCTGTCCTTATATACTATTGGGATACAATTTAATAGCCCAGGTACTAAAATATTAGGAAAGGAGGACTTATGGGTCAAGAGGAGAAGTAAATGGGGTAAATAGATTCTCTAACTCTGATTCACATTCCTGAAAATAGGCCCCTGGGAGCATAGGTAAGGTGACAATTGAAGAGATCTCTAATAATCTGGGGAAAAAGGATGTTGCAGAGAAGAAAGTTCCATGAAAGTTCCAAGAAAAAACTATGTATAAATGTTAAGCATTGCACAGAATGGACTTCAACCATGGCAAAAGGTATCATGGGGTCCCACTAAATGATTGCTGGACCAACACTGTTTGTTTTTAGACTTGTGACACAACTTCACCTCTCCAGCTTAATGGTAAGCAACAAGGTACCTTAAGACTCTCAGCTATTCTCAGCTCCCAGCATTTCCCCAAAAAGGGTTTTTGTTATGCCATGTAAACCTAATAAAGTGATAACTGAAGGTTGTGAAATATGATCCAGGGACCTGTCAGCAGGAGGTACTAGATCAATAGTAGTATATTCATTTTGACAGTATGTTTCACCAACTACTATAGATTTCTAAGAAACAGCTGGATGATTTCTAGAAGCACAGAATATAACTGGGTATTAAGGATTTAACGTAAAAATAACAGACTGTTGATCCAGGGAACATGCGATTCCCTTATGGAATCAGGAAGGAATGTTTTTCTCCTGTTGAAGCAAATTGTTCTGGGGCTTTTTTTGCCTTCCTCTGGACCAACTATGTCTTATAGGGTTTTTTAACTTGGATATGTTTTATGTCTTTTTTCAACATGACCTACTATGTAACTATATAACTATGTACGTGGCAGGACTGACTTTATCCTAGACCAGGGGTTGGCAAAGTTTTATGGCCACTAGGCCATTTATGGGGTGGGTGGAAGCACACTAGGCCAGACCCGCCCTAATGGCTTGGCCCACCACCAGGTAACGCCCCATGAAATGAAATCCCTTTTACTCTGTATGCATTGCGAAGGAGAGGGATTTACCTTCATAGAGCTTTCCCTATTTACCGCGGCGGCGGAAGCATCAATGCCGGCCGCGCTAAATATGGGAGCAACTGCAAGGGGGTGGCACCGGAACTCCAGCGGCTACAGCTCCAGTAGTTCCTAACGCCTCCTGGCCTATTCGATGAGAACCCGTGGCTCTGGAGCCGTGGGTTGCCCGCCGGCATTAGGCTGGATCGGCCAGGGGGCGTTAGGTCAGATTGAACTACCGGCTGGTCCGTATCTGTCCTAAAGGCCGGAGTTTGCCGACCCCTGTCTTAGACAGTAGCAGAAGGAAGTTCAATTGGAACATCCAGGACAGGCCAGGTGGCAGTAATTTGCCTAGGTATTTGTTGGCTCCGTTGGCCTAAAAAAAAAAAAAAAGAATACCTCATGAGTTTCTGAAGATCTATCGGATGAAAAAACATATTTTTGTGACTTTCTTTTGTGTGCAGACTTACTGGCATACCATTAAGACTCTTATATTCTCTTTGCACTTATTATTGTGTTTGTACCTCTCTTGGGCTCATGACATTTGTAATCTGTCCATCAGCCTGTAATGTATATACATCTGCTCTAAAAATTATTGTTAAATTATGCTACACTTTTCTGAAAAATGTGGTTCAGAGAAATTATTACTTTGTTTATTTTCCCAAATTAAATCATAGCCCACAAAATGATCTTTGGCTGATATATTCATATTTAGGGTTTTCTTAATATAAACCTTGAGCGTAAAGATGAATTATATATATACTACAATATCAGTCCCATATAGGACATCTCTGAGGGTGGTTCACTAGTTTAGGCAAGCATTTATGCAGAACTGTCCAACACTGCAGTTTAAGTATAAGTGTGAGGTCTTTGAACCTAGCATATGGTGCTTACATTTATTCTGTGGTACACGAAGCAATGAGTGGTTTCTTTGCTAGTTGCAAGCCAATACTCATTTCATCAAATTGGCTGTCAGGCTTTTGTTTTTTGGTTTTCTTGGGAGAAAAGTTACTGTTTTCAATAGTCAATGCTTGGGGTATGGTAAATAGCTACAGAGGCCCTGTGGTTATCTCATATTTCCACACATCATAAAATCTAATTAGGGCATTAAAGGGATGATGAATGGAAAAGGTACTTACAGGAAAAATTTCTGTTACCTGTAGCAAACAATCAGTTTCCTTATTCCACGTTTGAATCAGGAATGCAGAAAATAATTATAAACTCATTAGTTACTATGCTGTAGTTCATTTATCATATTCAGCCCCATGGTTACCAGCTGTATCCAGAAAATTTAAAAAGTCTAAAAACCAAAGCAATGAATACTAAACCAACAAAAGATGTATTTACATTCTTTATGGATTTTTGTATTTTTTTGGGAAACTGGTTGTTTACAACGGTGGTCGCCAAAATTTTGGACCTCACAGACCACTAAATTTACAAACTTCGGACCGTGCATGCATGGGGAGCTGTGTGTCTCTCAGAAAAGAAACTTCCCCTAGAGTGACGTAATGATGCCAGTACCCACCCACTTAGACCTGCAATGGGAAAGTGGGAAGGTTGTGTCCATACGGGAGACGTGGTCTGCTGCTCTGGCCTTTGCGCCCCCCCAACGGGGCCCTTCTGCAGCAAATATGAATTGTTTTTAAAATAAAAAACTTTGAGGGTTGAAAACTTTGAGGGTTGAAAAGCGTTCAGACAAGAACTTCCCACAGTAGACGAACTACGCTGACTTCCTTTTGCAATTGGAAAAATTCTAGTGGTACCATTACCTCCGATTCAGCAGAAGTCAGCAGGATCCTGGTACACCCTCCAACAGTCCGGAAAATGTTGCTTGTTAAAGGCCTGGAGAGCTGTACAAAATATGTACCAATATTGAACCATGATGGAGGTTTCGGGCAGGTTTTGAGCTACATTTCTGTACATGTAGTAATGGATTTGGTCCAAATTACTGGTCTTTCCAAAGCTGAAAAGTGCAGCTAAATACTTATTCATTATACATGTTGGTGCTATATAAATACTGTGTAATTATAATAATACAATACCATTAGATTAGTCATAAATGTAATGTGCACCAGGACAATCACCAAAGCCAATCCTGAAAGTTTAGTACAACTTACCTGTAAAGTTTCTTAAATAAGGCAAATGATGAATAAACCAGATTTTGTTTTATTTTTTTTTGTAGTTTGTACATTGCCATTTGCTAATTAATATTTTCTTTCCTATTTATTCTTTATTATCCTCAATTTACATCATTCTTTTTTTTAAACTGCCTAAAGTAAAAACTTTTTTTTTTAATCTTTTCATCTTTCCACCTGTGTCTCATTAAGAAGACTTACTTTGCTTTCTTACTTACTTTCATTCTTGATGACATTGGTGATCAGTATAATTAAAAAGGGTTAATCTCCCTAACTAGAAATAGGCAGCAATAAAATCTAACTAAAAATTGTTAAAAAATATAACTAAAGTTTGTCTTTAGTTATATGTTACCCTAACCCTATCTCACAGCTCACAACATGCTGCTCAGCAGCCAAAGTGGAAAATCAGTTCCAGCAGAAAAGTCTGAAGACCTTTTATGTTTATAGAAACAATGCCAGAATTACTGATTTGAATTAAAAATTACACTGGGGAAAAATTCTGAACAAAATATTTGTTGACTTCAATTTTTAAGCTTTTTTTACACTTATGCTGAAGTGCAGTTATTTTTCTTCTATCAAGACAGGATTTTTCTCTACTGCTTATATTAATGCGATTACTGTATAGACTATTTATTTACACGCAAGACAGTGTGGTCAGAGGTTGTGCGCTGCTCTACGTAGTGAATAAGCTAAATTCATTTTTCTACATACACACGTATTTCCTTTCTCTCAGATTATGTCTGGCTGTGCTGTTTCTCATCATAAGTGCCCAAACAACACTGAATCATTTTGTTATATCTGTGGCAGTTTCACCATTTCCAGTCAAAGGGCGAACATCAGCACATTTTTAGAGCAAGCCTATTTGGCATATTTCAAAGTTAATCTTCGTGATCAAGATAAGTCTTGGGCCGCTCATAAGGGAACACGTGATAAGATGCCATTTGGTGTACCTATGGTTTGGCAAGAGCCAGGAGATCATTTCAGTCACTGTTACTTTTTGTATAGGGAAAACTTCAGGATATAACAAGAAAAATAAATATAACATAGAGTATCCTAGTCTACCATCGGCTACCAGTGGCTCATTCAGATGAAATCCCAGTGCCGGTTATCGTTACACTATCCTCTCTTGAAGAACATGATTATGGTTATGAACTAGGTGACAACAATGATGAAGAGTTGGAAATTGAAGAGGACACTGTTAGTAAGGGATTTAATCAGCATGAATTGAGTGATTTAGAATGTGATTTGGGATCGAAAAAGGCTTCAGAACTCTTAGCATCAAGACTGCGTGAGAAAAACTTACTTGAAAAAGGAACCAAGGTATACTTTCGAACCAGAGAAATTGCATTTCTGCAGTACTTTATACCTCATTTTGGTATTTCCTAGCCTGCCATTTGAAAAAGTAAAGCCCGGTGTGTTTGATGGTCAACAGATTCGGCAGCTCATAAAAGATGAAAATTTAATCAGGACAATGTTAGAAGTTGAAAAGAATGCTTGGTTATCATTCAAAGCCATTGTCAAGGACTTTCTTGGTAACACACGAGCAAATAATTACACAGAAATTGTCCATAAACTCTTGGAGAGCTACAAAATGCTTGGTTGCGTTATGAGCATCAAGGTGCATTTTCTGCATAGCCATCTTTCTAACTTTCCAGAAAACCTTGGTGCAATCGTTGATGAGCAAGGTGAACAATTCCTCCAAGATCTGAAGGTCATGGAAGGACGGAATCAGAGTAGATGGGATGTACATATGATGGCTGACTATTGTTGGAGCATCCGGCGGGATTGTCCTAACACTGAATACTCCAGGAAAAGCTATAAGCGTAAATTTTTACCTTAACCGCTTCATAGAGTAACAATAAATCATTTGTATGAACAAAAGAAATTTAAATAAACAATACATTAAGGTTAATATTTCATATTTTTTCATTGTATGAAAATGTTGTATGTTTTTTGACAAAAATGGAGGGTATCCTGTATTGTAAAAAATTGATGTGATTGCAAAAAAACTGTGGTCATTTCTGGATTCACCACCTAAAAATTAGTAAATAACAAGTGTAAGATCTAACTCAACAAAAAATGCATTCCCGGGTGTTATCATGATATATTCCTGGAGTAAATTTTAAAACAAATTCTAGTCTATGTCACTTTCCTGCCAATGCTGTAAGATTATTAACCAATTCGTAGGTTAAAATTATCTGGGAGTGTAAATCAATGTCTAAGCAGCTAAAAACACTGACATTTGCTAGTTGTCTTTTGTTTTACAACTAACATTTCACTTTTTGTGTTTGTATGTACAGAATTAAATTTTTTGGTATTTTGCTACATTGTTTACAGTCTTTTTAATGAGAATTTACAATATATTCTAAGAAGGTTAATGTTGGTGTAAAAGAGACTTTGGCCAAATCATAGATTATTGTCATCTAATTGTTTGTTATAAAGAAAAGTAGATTCTTTTGACAAATGAATCATACTGTAATGATGTAAAAGTCAGTACTCTTATATTCCTTTTGTGCTGTCCAATCTGGTTCACAATAACCATAGAGTCTAAATCCCATGTTTAATATAGCAAATGAAGCAATTATGTTGTGTGGCAGATGTATGCATTTATTCGAGATCATAACATCTGTGAACTGAACATGAATCATGCTAGAGAAGTGAAAAAAAATGATAAACACAGAGGATTTCAATTAAAAGAACATTAACAATATTTTTCACAACTAGTAAAAAGTCAACGTTTAGTTGGCTTCTCTGCTTGGAGAGAGCAGCTTGAATGTTTTTTTGAGGTCTCTTAGATTACCTTGGCAGTGAATACTAAAATGAATCACAGCAATTTAATTTAAATGTAAGCCAAGAATCTGTGCAATTTAGAAAATATTGCCAATATTTTAAAGGGGTTATTCTTTGTAGTAGCACCTCTCCCACTTAGTTAAAAGAAAACTACAATAAAAATACAGGAATATTATAGTATAAAATATAGGAAACATATAAGTTAAAAACATATTATAAAAGTACAAGAATAAATATAATATAGAATATAACAAAATATAATTTTGAATGAAAACAGGAATACCATTTAAGTACCCAGTAATTCATTAGGAAAGAAAGGGAAGAGAGTCACATGTTCCTCCATACTCATCAGTAATGAAGGAATTTGGAGGTAGTCATGGCTGATTTTCCATGAAAATGATTTTGCCTGTCAGGCTGATTGAGTATTGGGTGCATTTTAAATGGAGTGAAAATGCCGTGTTTTACTGTTTAGCTTACCAATAATGTTTTCCCTCGGCTTATGCGGAGCTAATTTTTTGTACATACAAATCCAGGATATTAAAGTCAATTGCATCCTTAAAAACCACCACACACCTGAAGGGACCTGGTTCAGCAAAAGTATCAGTCTCCCAATCTAACCCTGCACTCTACACCTATAGCAAACCTCCGCTCAGACTCGGGAGACTGGTTGCGTTTCCTAGCACATGGTTGCCCCTAGGACTTATTAAGCAAGAGATGCCAATAAAATACATCAAGCTGCACAGGTAAAGGGAAGCAAGGTCTGCTGCTATTTTTGTATTCTCTTTGCTTCAAGTGACATTGCTGGGCAAAATAGGCTGTGTGGGATACTGGGGTGGTACACAGCATGGTATCGCTGTCCCAATAAGCGTTTCCTAACAACAACATCTTCATTTCATCTTTTCACCTTAATTTTAATTTCAATTTAGCAAAATGGGGAAATTTCACTGAAATCTACCAATTTCTACTTGCAATGAACATTTTTAGGGACCTATTTATAAAACAGGGAGTCTGACATTCCCTAAACACTTTCCTTAGTAAGAATCTTTCAGGTCCATATGTTTTAATGGAAGTAATTTATTCCCACTAGGGAATGTTTGAGGGAATGTTCAACTTCCTATTTTATAAATAGATCCCTTAATGTCCACCCCACCTGTGATTGATTAACAGCCGCAATATTGCGGCTGGAATAGAAGATCAGTTTTTCATATTAAATTTTTGCAGCTCCACGACGAAAAGGGTATTAATATATACTGATCTTTAGTTTTTGCTTTATCACTATAATATATGATATTAATTGCCCACTCATTATGAATTATGGATTTGTACTGTCCCTGCAGTGTCTCAAAAAATAACAAAATGCCAACATAAGTTTTACTTAAAGCAGAACTAAACTAAAAAAAATGACACCTTTAATCTGGCAGGTCCCTCAATGGCGCTGGTCCTTCCCACGATCTGGTCCCGCGTCGTCTTGGAATTCCTCTTGGCCCCGGTGCACTGCCATCTTCGATCTTCACTTCACTAGAAGGCTTTTTAGCAGCTTGTTAGTCTTGTCAAGTGGCAACATTTCCACTATGGTGTGTCTACCCTCCCAAAACTGGAGCTTAGAGGTACTTTAAAGTCTCCCAGATATGTTCCTAAAGTTAGCTGAAAGCGTTGCAAACACGTTGTATCATATCAGCTATACCCTGGGTGTGTGCTCAAAGCCTAAAGATAACCAATCATACTGGCAAAGCAGGTCATCACAAATACAAGTTTGATAAACATGTGCACAACTTTCACAGGACTTGTCCACAGGACACAAAATTAAAAGTGAATCTTTTCCTTTTACTGCATTCATGAAAATGTATGGTTTATTGTAATGTTAATGTAAAAAATACCAAAATTGAATCACTAATACAAAATGAGAGCCAGAGCCCAGAAGCATAAGGGTTCAGAACATTATCATGGCAGGATGGACCATTATTATTTTAATAAAAAATTTTACTTCTGAAATTACATTAACATGTTAAGGCATATGTGGGTTTTTACTGACTGGGTTTAAATATACATAAATTAGCGTAAAACATTAAAAAAATAAAATGTACCAATATATACTGTCATGAAGCACCCTAATATATACATTTTCACCACGGTTTCACCCTTCTCTACGGCATGCAGGTGGGTTATTTTCTAATATATATATATATATATATATATATATATATATATATATATAAAACTAAATGGTACTGTAATAAAATGAAATGAATGTTTACTTGGCCGGAAATTTGCAAACTTTGGTAATCTATAGAAACCAAATATTTTTCATTGCACACGCTATTACCAGAAATCTTTTAGCCATGGATAATGGTATATTGCATTTTATTCCTAAAACTAACACTACCACACAGGCAATGTTCAAAGAAGGAAAAAAGATCTGTCTAATCAGGTAACTGAAAGATTCAGAGTAAGCTTCCAAGGTCACCACATGGCGTCCAGAGAGAAGAGTATAATACTTGTACTCAGCCCTCTCCAAGGATTTTGCCACCAGTTTAAAGGGCTTTTCAGATGAATTATTCATGTTTCATGTAATGCCAGATAGGCAACAGCCTCTCCTTGGCTGCGGACGTCATCATCCACTGAACTGATTTATACGAAAATAGATCTGGTTCTATAAATGATAAATTAATGACCACTTTAGAGGATGGAATGACACATTACCACAGTAAATGATATAGTCATGGATAGACAAATGGAGAATGAGCCAATTGAACTGCATTGAAGGTAGAAATTAAGCTCGTTTATTACATTCCTGCTCAGTGTTTTATTCCTTGGCTTTCCAAGAGGCAACAGTTGTGGATTTTAATGCTAAACAGCTATCATAAAGCATGCAGACATGTGAAAAAATATAGTGCCACTTTTAAATGGTAAGGTTTTGCATATCAAAACATAATAAAAATCACCTGGTCCTTAAAAGGTCCAAAAGTTAGGTAAATACAACCTCATATGAACAACAATGCATGATTACGCATATTACACCATGTCATTATTTATTTGTCTAAGGTTGCCACTAACAATATATTGTGTTTCAATAATGCAGCATGTAGAAAAATCTCTGGATTAACATGTTCTTCAAAAAAGGTCAGAAGCACTTAACAAGCCCTCTAGAGAACCATAGCACCATTTTCACCTGATCATTCCATATTGATTATTGAATATTGACAGCAATTCACGGTCACGTGGAGATGGGAAAGAAGACACAACACCAGCACTGATATCAGTTTGGAGTGGCAGAGAACGCCTTCTTCTTTTAGTTGTCAGCCTTTAGGCATCGATCACAGCAACTATTTGAATGGGTCTCTAACCAGAGGTTTGCAGTCATATGACATTGTGCCTAATGTGTTTTGGAGGGGGGGCCATTGGACCATAGACTTGATACTACTTTACTAGTGCCTGACCCATTTCAACTGAAGATTTCCCAACCGTTCTTTTTCTAGGCTTCCTTACATTTGTTGCCTGGTCTATTATCCTTCCCAACACTAAACTCTTGATTTACGTGTAGCCAAGATCATTCACCTTTTATTTTCAGAAGTACTTTTATTATTCTTATTATTATCCCATAGGAGCTTTTTATTGCGAGTAAGAAGTGACCACACTCACATTCCTTGCCCTCTGCATTGACACCCCCATGAATCACTCGCCTAAAAATTCTAGTCTACTTTTAATGCAACCATATGATTTTCCACAATAATCTATAGCAATGTTTCCCAACCTGGGTTCCTCCAGAGATTGCTGGGGGTTCCCTGAGCAATGAGCAATTTGCACCTCTCAGGTCAGTTTAAATGACACCAATGATCTTTTTGGCTGCCTGTAAGAATGATATTCTTTAAAATGGTCAGCAATGTAAGAGGCATTCTTCCCACTGACCACAAAGCAAATGTATTTTCAGCAGTGGATATAATAAATATAGCAGGGGTTCCCTAAGACCTTGAGGGTATTGCAAAAGTTCCCTCTTGTTAAAAAGGCAGAGAAAGGTTAGTCTAGAACATGGAAAAAAGAAAACACAACCCAATTATTCCAAACACCCTCACAATCTATTTCCTTGTCTTTTTATGTGAAAGCCACCTTCAATTAATAGCAAAATAGAGCTAAAGAGATTTACATTACAGATTTACATTGTGTCCATTTTTTGCATAATATAAACCTTGTTTCTCTGCAGTCTGAGACTAAGACAAGTAGAGGATTCTGGGAAAAGAAACACAGTAACCACAGAATTCCCATGAGAAGGTTGTAATCCTTCTACCTGATCCTGTGTCACTAAGCCCTCTGTAATTTGTTCCGTTCAGCTGCCTAATTATTTAGGTATATTTCAAGTGATGAAAATAAAACTTTTCATCTTGTTAGTGTATAAGTAAAAAAAAGTTGTTGTAATTAAGTTTTTGTAAATTATAATTTCCAGCCAAAGGTTTTATATGTATCTTAACTAGTGTTGGTAAAAAAAAATACATATTATACTCATACTATTATATATACTGTAAAATAAATGTTCTTTAAAACAATGTACTGCTTTTACACATATAAATCCAATGTATTGCATTCAAAACAGTTATTTTGTATTGAATGCAATACAAATGGATTTTGAATTTCCCGTCCGCCCCGCCTGCAACGTACACGCACCAATGTCACCGGGAACTCCCCCGGTGACTCATCTGATGCAGAAGCCGGCCGGAGCAAGAAGGTAGAAGACAGGGACTGCGGCGATGAACGGCGCGGGATACCGGCAGATCAGGTAAGGCTGTATTTACTATTACTTCCCATAGGATTACCTACCCCGAGTGTGACTCGGGGTTATCGTTTTCAGAGTCACACTCGGGGTTACCTCTAGGGAGGAAAATAGTGGCATTTGAAGCTATAAATCAGTGTTTTTTTTTACCTTTTCATCATGGCAGATCCCCAACCTATGAAATCTTTGAGGTCTTTGGGAATCCTTGCTATAATAACAAAATCCACGGCGCACAGTACATTAGTTAGTAGGAAGAATGTCTCCTACATTGCTGGCCATTGGGAAGAATGTCACCCACTTAAACTGACCTGAGAGGCACATTGCTCTTTGCTAAAGGAACCCCTAGACAGCTCTGGAGGAACCCTGGTTTAGAATAACTGCCATCGATTATACTCATTTTTCTTTTTTGACTTTACAAATAGCATATTTCCCCAATAAACTGTAACTAAGAAAGGAGCAACTAAATGCAGTGCTGGTTCCGGACCATTCACCACTTTCACAAATAGGAATAGAAAAACACAGTTTTTAAAAAAAATAAAAATGTAATCCTTTTTTCTTTTAATATACAGTTAGGTCTATAAATATTTGGACAGAGTCAACTTTTTTTAATTTTGGTTGTTGTGAAGGGGTTTCTCTTCACCATGGAAATCATCCACCAGTGTTGTCTTCTGTGGACGTCCAGGTCTTTTGGCGTTGCTGAGTTCACCAGTGCTTT
>NC_092865.1:67249676-67260287 GCF_032062135.1 Pyxicephalus adspersus | reverse complement strand
ATATTGTATATAACCATTGTCATTGGCTCACTATCATGTAACGTATTTCTCTAAAACCTTTTAGGAGAGGAATGATTGTCTTGTAGAATACTCCTATGGAATATGGCGGCAATCATCCACTTTTCCAACATTTTACACAAGCAATTACAAATTTATTTTTAGTCAATGAGCTCATATTCCACAACGCCAAAGTAGCTGGATTTAAATAGTGTCCTACTCTTTGTATTGATGTTTTATATTATTTATAGAATGCTTCTATAGATTACACTTAGCTACATTTAGAAGGGATAGCCCTAGTTATGTATTTGCTTTTGAAATATGGGGTTCTATAAGGACATAGCAACAGCAGTTGAAAGAAGTAATCTGGAATGTCAAAGGAAAATGTTCTCTTTATTTAGCATGTAATTATATAGAGGTGTAACATGGCATTATAAATGCAGGCTATTTATTTTTAGTAATGGTCACTCCCAATATAGAATGATCTTCACTGACTTAAATTGTCAGTGGGTGTTTCATGATAATATCTGCTTTAAAATAGAATTTCATGGGTGTTGCAATAATGATGCAGAATATTTAGTTCAATTTTACACGTGTTCACCTGCCCTTGACCTGAATGTTACATTTTGTAAAAAAACTTTTGCACCTTGCCTATCCAACAACCGTTGCTATATTAGGTGCTCAATATGGTATTTTTTTATAATAGTAAAATTTTTCATGTGAAAGAAAAGAAATAAAAACTTTTTCATTTAATATTTTACTTCTTTTTCAGTAACGTCCCTAATATTGAGCGTTACACTTCAAATGTACAATTCTAATTTTATTTCAGTAAACATTCTGGTGAATCTGTAAATTAATTGCAATAGTATGAATGTTTTACCTTTCTGTCTTCTCTTTGGGGTCATTTCACCCCATATTACCTATATTTTACACAAGTTTGGATGATAAGCTGAGCTATTATTATTACACAGTATTTATATAGTATCCACATATAATGCAGCGCTTTACAAAATCCGCGTACACACTTTCAATTATAGTCGTTGGAAAGGATCTTTCACTGCACGATGCATGAAAGAGCACTGTAGATACATGAATGTTCTCCTCTATAGAGGGGGGGGGGGAATGATGGAGCGGCACCCTGCTGTGCGCTCTCCCCCTTTTCTTGCATTAGTATCGTTCAATGTCCATCATCCATGGATCCGCCAGGATGGTCGTTCGGACAATGAACGACGCACGCTGTACACACAGATTCTCGTCCGATATCAGCCCTGCGCTGATTATCAGGGTAGAACCATTGAAAGTGTGGGTTCGTAGCCAAAGTCTATCGTCCTATCACTAACTGTACCTCAAAGGGGCTCACAATCTCATGTCATGGTCATGTGTCATTAGTGTAGTCTAAGGACAATTTTTGAGGGGAAGCCAATTAACCTAACTGCATGTTTTTTGGGATGTGGGAAGAAACAGAAGTACTCGGAGGAAACCCACACACACAGACACAGTAAGAACATACAAACTCCATGCAGATAGTGTGCTTGCTGGGATATGAATCTGTGACCTAGTGCTACAAAGGCCAGAGTGCTAACCACTGAGCTTCCCAGCTTTAAAAACCACAATGATCCCAACAGACACTATGGCCCTGATTTAAAAAAACAACACAGGTAGGAGAACAGGAAGATTTATTAAAGCTCTCCAAGGCTGGAGAGGATACACTTTCATCAGTGAAGCTGGGTGATCCAGCAAAACTGGAATGGATCTAGTCCAGGATTAAAAACCTTTGCCAACTGATAGTAAATGATTTTAAGAAATCCATTGCAGGTTTGTTGGATCACCCAGCTTCACTGATCAAAGTGTATCCTCTCCAGCCTTGGAGAGCTTTAATAAATCAGGCCTTTGTATCCTCATGTAAAGCCACATACACACATGCAATATTAGTCATTGGAAAGGATCTTTCACAAACCTTTCCAACGACTATTATTGCACGATGCATGAATGAGTGCTGCTCTATGGAGAGGGAAGGGGGAGAGCGATGGAGCGGCACTCCCTTCATGATCATTCGTCCTTCATCGTCCGTGGATCCGCCAGGACAGTCATTTGGACGATGAACGGCTGTACACACTTTAGATTCTTGTCCAATATGGGCAGAGTTGATATTCGGGCGAGAACCATTGGAAGTGTGTACGTAGCTTTAGCATAGTTCCCTCCCTAGGTGTCCTGTTTTGGGTTATTTTGCAGAATGCCAAGAGGAGGTAAGAGGCATCTCTTTATAATCTAGAGTCCTGAGAGGTCAGGAGGGTTGACCCATTGTTTGCTGACATGAGGATACACCTGTAAAGGAAAACTAGAGTAAGTATCTGATAACAATTTTCTGCCGACTGATCAGATCCATTCATGATAAATACGCTCCTAACCTCCAATTTAAAGTGACATTCACTATTGCACTGGGGATGAAGGTGCGGCATTCTATCAAGGCAGGCGGTGGCTTTGAGATATAGTTGTGTGTTTGTACAAATCAGCTGTCTGTATGCTGCTCAGGGCACTGCAGTGTGTAATATGAAAGAAAAATATCAAAGCATTTCAATAATGATCACTGCCTCGTGGCAGTTGTAGAGATTGCTGCATATATGTTTACATTTCTTTCAGAAGACCCCGGTGGCAATTAGCTGAATACCTAAGCCCCATGCACATTCTTGGTCAGCAATTGATACACTTTCATCAGTGCAGCTGGGTGATCCAGCAAACCTGGAATGCATTTGGTCCAGAATTCAAAACAGTTTCTAGCAAATAGCAAGTGATTATAAGAAATCCATTCCAGGTTTGCTGGATTACCCAGCTTCACTGATGAAAGTGTATCTTCTCCAGCCTTGGAGAGCTTTAATAAATCTACCTGTTCTCCTACCTGTGTTGAGATGGGGTTTTCTATATTGTTCTGACCCGTAACTTTTTAAAAAGAAAGCTTTTGAAAGCTATAATAAATCAGACCCTAGGAGAGAGAACAGTGAGAAAAAAGCTAACTTCATTAGTATTTAGTTTCTTCACTCTCCAGTTAGTAGGTTGGGGAGCTGAGACTATTATATTGTCTAATTGTGAAGGTAAGTGGTGTCATCTACCTGGCTGTGCAGTGCAAATCTTAGCACTGAATAAATATAAATATCAATTCTTTGCCAGGTAAAACACCTCCTGTTTATGTATTTCATCTTTGTGTTTAAATCTTTGAGATCAATATATTTAGTTGTAAACCTTTTTACAATTGCTATAAAAGCAAATAGTATCCTATATCACTAGCTTGATTAGAGAGAGAAGGGGGCCCCTTAATGGTTTTACTA
This sequence comes from Pyxicephalus adspersus, assembly GCF_032062135.1. Classification (NCBI taxonomy): domain Eukaryota; kingdom Metazoa; phylum Chordata; class Amphibia; order Anura; family Pyxicephalidae; genus Pyxicephalus; species Pyxicephalus adspersus. The sequence goes on along the minus strand of NC_092865.1, from coordinate 67,256,967 downwards.
TGGGGCCCCATCAAACATAGTTTTGACCTTGTTCACAAGTTCATTTTGAATTGAACTTTTTTAGCTACGAAGTAATTGCTACAGAATACAGAAAGAGTTCTTGTGAGCCATGAAAAAGACATCTGTGTGCCTGCTTACGCAGTCACAAAATACCACAGGCAAGATGAAAACCCATGGCAGAATGCCGGCTGCCAATTTCATGTAATTTGTGTTTGTTTAAGCCCAGTGACTGGATCGATGTGTTGTGCAATTCCATGGTGATGAATACTTGGTAGTAAAGGCCAGGGCTCACTGACATTTTTGAATTTTAACTTAAACTGCAAAGTCATTTTAAGTAAATACATAAGTACAAAAATTAGGGAGAACATGGAAAAATATAAAAATTATATATATATATTATATAAAATATATATATATATATATATATATATATAATATAGAAACCCAATAAAGCCAACTATGAGGTCCAGTTGTTGCAAAAAACAGACATATTACTTGCTTTTATTTCATTTTGACAGTGGTCCCAGTGGTTTCTTGATGTAGGAGTGGTATCGACTGCTGCAGCATATTTTGTATTTTGCTCAGTATTAGGCTTGTACTCAGATTGGGCTATGTTTACACGCTCGCCATGAGTTTGCACTTCATACCAGAGAACTGATGCCTCTGGGGAGATGCTACGTGCAGCTCCGTGTAGAATGAATAGGGGCAGCAGTGGGTGGTATTAGTACCGCTCACTGCCGCTGGATGTCACATGGACAGATGCTGGATCTCAAATCAGCACTCCAGTGCAGCCTCAGGGAGCCACATGGGATCAGTTGACCCCGAAGTAGGCCTGAAACTGGCCTTAGGCTCTAGAGTTTTGAAACCAACTGTGGTTGGTTTACTAAAGAAATAGAGACTATTTTCATAAAAATGTGAATATTCACTGGGTTTACTAAATAGAGTGACATTGTGATCACTTTGAATAACCAAACATGTTGTAGGGGAAAAAACAGTGAACTCAGCATCTATTTTACTGAGCTCAGTGAACATTCAGTTTAATAAGTGAATAGTCTTCTCCTTTTATGGATCAGCCCCACTAAGGTTTGGGCAATATATATGGCTGTACAGACCAACAAATCCCAATACCCTGTGTGATTGTAGCTTAGGGATCTCAGTCCGTATTCCAACGAAATGGCTAACAGGTATCCTACTGCCTCCGTAGCCCTTCCTATCCCTTATAAAGTGTTTATACATTTCTGGCAAGCTCTTACTCCCGAATGAATGAGAATATGGACTAAGCTGCGTACACACTTCCAATAACTATCGTTGGAAACGAACGAGGAACAACCGATTAGGCAAAAATCGTTCACAAACAAGGTGACCAACGACGCAGATGAACGAGGATTGTCATCGGAAATGAACGACACGGCGGATCTGATTGGCCGACGATCGTTCACTATCTATCGTGTATACAGTTGTTCAGTGACCATGCATGTTTCTGCAATATACTTTCTTCTTTACATGTCACTCCCTGCATCGTTTGAATGATGGTATCTAGCGTGTGTACAGTATTGGTGGATTATATTTGAACGATCATATCGTTACAGCATGTGCATATTCATTGATAGGTCGTAATCGTTCGCTTTCTAACGATAATTATTGGAAGTGTGTACGTAGCTTTAGAGGGAGAAAAAGGCTTAGGGGCCACATACACTTGTGTCATCTGTTGCATTTCATTAATGCACATACAATAAAATGCATTATGGAATATCTTATTATGTGTTGTGTTAAAGCGGAACGAAAGTTCCACTTTAAAAAATTGTGACCAGGCGGGCATTTTTGCAGAGAGGTCCCATATGCATTCTTACCTGCCTGATCGCTCGCTTCAGCTGTCAGAATATTTGAGATGTGCATGCTGCCCCCCATAACTGCTAGGACTGAACAATCTCCCTGTCCAGTCAATCAAAGTGGATGAAGATCACAGCAAAGAAGAGAACAAGGAAGAAGATGGCGCCACCCATGACAGATTGGGGACTGGTGAATATAACAGGGTTTAGTTCATTTTAAGGAGGCCCTTTCATTATAACTGGACTTCTGACAGTGAAAGAAAAAGAGAGAAAACCAACAAAGCCACCACATATAAGGACTTGTAAACTTAAACCTTTAGCTTTCACCCTAACCTGGCAATAATTACTAACACTTAAAAATGATCAGCGCCAAAATGTATTTTTTATTAGGAATTAGCAAATCGAGGAAACATTTTTTTTCTAGCTGTAGAGACACGTAATATTTTTAGTTGTAGGGACAAACAAGATTACTGGTTTTGCTAATGTGTAATAAAGTTCACCGGTCACAAAGTACACATTAAACCTGGCTTGAATTTCATTTTGTACACACGTTAACATCATAATAACTCTTCCAAGACAAACAGTTTAGGTCTCTCAGTGCATCAATCTTTTTTCTTATTTTTTTATTGGCCAGAAGTTTCATCCTAACACTATATGATAGAGAGACCACCTGTACTGTGATATATCATATGGGAAATGATGGCGAAGATACATTCATTTATGTTGGATCATTCAGTGGAATACATCCTAAGCACTTTTGCCTTGAACAGAAAAATCCTTTACATTTTGCCTGAATTCATAGATCAAAAGCTTAAAAATATAGAGAGTAGTTAAAAGTTTCCTCTCGCTTGTAAGAAAATGTAACAGATTTGAAATTGGCAGCGAATAATCCCACAAAGACCACCGACTGTTTCTCCCATCTCACATAGTTTGGCACACAAATTGCGGGTTCTGAACGAACCACTAATTGAAGCCTATTTCAGGCCATCAGGTGGGCCGACAAGTATGACTTGTTCGTTTAGGATTGGAAGATCTCACTGTCTGTTTACAGAAAAGTCACTTGGCTATAGTTGTACGTCTGCAAAGTTGAATGAGAAAACCTAAAGCCGCCACAGTTTGGTGAGTTGCAATGTCATTACGTTTTAATGGTATCTCAAGGCTACCTATTGGAGTTTCTTGCAACACACTGTAGCATTAAAAAAGTTTACATATACTATTTGAACTGGAAGTTGTTTTTATAATCCTCAGGTCAGTATTAATAGGATGATTTTAGGATATATCAGGATTCCCCGCCTTTTAGAGATCAAAGCTGGATCTGGAGTAAGGCTGCGACCCTTTCTCTCATCTATATAGTTGTCCTGGCATTCAGACTTGCAAGGAAGGCAAAGGAAAGTTGTTTGCAGTCTTCCCCTATTCAAGATGCCAGTCCATGCAAAATGAATTGGCTGCCTTACTGCAGCGTTTCTTAATACACAATACCACATTGTGTATTATTGTGTTTATTTTTTCTGTGCAAGGAAAATACAGTTTTTTAGGATTTCCTTAAACTTCATTGGGTAATTTGTAATTTTTCACTACATTCACTAAACTTAAGCTATGTACACACGTGCAATGGTTCTCGTCTGCAAATTGACTCAGGGCTGATATCGGACGAGAATCTGGCATGTGTACAGTGCTCGTCGTCTGTTGTCTGAATGACCATCCTGGCGGATCCACGGACAACAAATGCAAGTAAAGGGGAGAGAGTGCAGCGGAGTGCCACTCGCCGTTTCCCCTCTCCATAAGGTAGAACAGAACTGTATGTACAGAGCTTATTTATGCATCATTTGTCATTGGAAAGGGTCATGAAAAATCCTTGCCGTGATTGCAAGGTGATAATTCTCCTTGATAACAAAACAGCCTAAATTCCTTTAGTAAATCAGCCACACTATGATAATGCATATTAAAGAGGCCATGTTGCTGGATTATTCAACAGAAATTTTCTCATAAAATTATATTTGCATGTAAGTTATTTCATACACGTTACATGCCTGCAAAAAACACTCCTGTGAACAACAAAAGCCTGAAAACCACTAAAGGTGCTGCTATCATAGTGACTCCAAGCTGTCACTTAAGTTCAGCCAATGAGAATAGAAGGTTTTGGACAGTCAAGCAGGGGGAGGGGAAGGACATGGAGTGGCGCACCAGGGCACACTCTACGACAATGACAGAGCAGAGGGTCACCTAGAGGACCCAGTGTATTCACAGATATTCCCCTTTTAGGCTAACGGCACATCCTCCATACTGTTTTTGCCTCCAAAGCAGTACCCCCTGCTAACATTATTTTGCCACAATAGTGGCTGAGCTGGAGAAAACTCCCAAGAGCCTGGAGGTCCAACAGAAAAACTGATCAGACAGATTCTATAGCTCAGCGGTCACCAACCAGTGGTCCGTGGACCACTGGGGGTTTACGAGAAAATGTTGGTGGTCCACAGAAAAAATTTGGACATTATTTGCAATTTTTATGTTATTATAAAACAAAAGTAATATTCTAATACTTGATTCCCTGGAGCTACACTTCTGCTGGCGCCATTATGAGGGGTTCTCCGCTCCCTGTTTGGTTTATATTAATTCTATGATATGAAGAATGTACCAAGAGATGCTGAAACACATCGAGCTAGGCAAGAACACTTCTACGCACAAGAATAGAGCAGGGAATTATTGCAGGGAGTTCTCCTTGTTGGAAAATTCAGGATTGATAGAAACCTGGGCACCAGACTTTACCTAAATATCACCTAAAGAGGAAGTAAACTGAAAAATGCCCCCCCCCAAAAATACACTCACCCTCAATCCTGCATGACAGACGATCGGTCTGGAGAGGTCTTTTATTGGGTCCTGAGTCCTCCCGGTATCCACTTCCATACCGGCGCGCCGGGCACCACCATCTTTCCCTCTTCTTTTTGTTCTTCTTCCTACGTCACCAGACCCAGGCGCGAGATCAGATGACGTAGGTTGTAAAAAAACTGCGCATGTGTCAGATTGGCAATTTCTTCAAATTTTCATGAGATGCCCGAGATGCTCGGACATGCGCAGAGGGAGCCAAGAGCTTACTGGGATGCATGACGTATCCCAAGACGCTTTGCGCTCCCAATTATCGCCTAGGCCAGAGGTCAGCAAACTTCTTTGGCCACTAGGCCGTACACTCTCTCGAGTCCCGGCCTAATGGCTCCCCTCCCTACCAGGAACGCCCCCTGAAGGGAAATCCCTCCCCTCCGCAATGCATACAGAGGCGAGGGAATGTTCTCTATTTACCCTGGCGTCGGAAGTGTTAACCCTGGTCGTGGTAAATAGGGAAGGGAGCTACAACACACAGGCTTAAGAGCCGCATACGGCTCCAGAGCTCAGGCAGCTCTAGCTCCGGTAGTTTGTTCTGGCTCCACTGTGGTTTGCCAGCCGGGATTAGGCTGGATCGGCCAGGGGGGTGTTAGCCCGGAACAAACTACTGGCTAGGTTGTATCTGGCTTAAAGGCCGGAGTTTGCCGACCTCTGCCCTAATGGATTGAGAATTAGGGGGCGGTGCTGTACCCTTTTTTTTTTTTTAAAAAAGGTGTTGCATTAAAAAAAAATGTAAAGTGAAGTTTCTGAGTTTAGGTATGCTTTAAGTATTCAATATTCATGAAACACACTTTTGGCATTTTAAGGGTAGCCAGAATATGTTCATTTTAGGGAAAAAATGTAAGCAAACCTAAACTCAACTTTTTTCTTTACATAAAAGGGTAGAAAAGACAAGACTGGGTGCACAGAGCCTCCCGGGATACTACATCACGCATCCCAGGAGGTTCCTGTGCAGTGCAGGATTGGGTGGCATACCCAGAAGAAGCAAGAAGAACACTGAAGGTGGCGGCACCTGGATCTTCCTCTGCCCCGGGACGAAGAAAAATTCCAGGACAGCGCGGGACCAGATCGAGGAAAGGTCCAGTGCAATCGAGGGATCTGAGGGATTAAAACTAAGTGAGTTTTTTTTTTATTTTTTTTTTTAGTTCTGCTTTAAGCATTGACTTAGTACAAAGAAGTGTGCAACACATATGTTTCATTGTTGTAGACAGATACTTGTTATATTGTTATTAATTAAACATTTTATTGAAATGAAAAATTCAGTTTACAAAGGCTTGTTATTCAAAGACTTCATGAGGCATTAGGCATTCTTAGCCCAGTGTCAACAAGATCAGAATACAGAAAACATTACTGACATACATACTGCTTTTGCATGCAATGAAAATAGGATAAAAGGCACAACACACATTTGCGTTGACATATATTTGTTTTTGAACTGGCCACATAAAAAGGCTACAAAAGCAACAACAATTTCTCTGAAAACAAAAATAGCTGTTTATGGGGTCATATGCAGCAACAGGGAATAAAAAAATCAAAATACTTTCGTAGACTAAGGCTACGAACACACGTTAGATGGTTCTTGTTCGATAATCGGCTCAGGGCTGATATCAGAAGAGAATCTGGGGTGTGTACAGCGCCCGTCTTCCATCGTCCCTGGATCGTCTATCGTGGATCCGCCAGGATGGACGAAAAGCGTTATACACACGCCAGATTACAAACGATTGTAATGAAAGTGAAGAGGAGAGAACGCAGCGGGGTGTCACTCCGTCGTTCCCTCCCCTCTCCATAGAGCAGAATAATCTTGTTCATGCATCGTTCAGTCGTTTGTCGTTGGAAAGGATCGTGCAAGATCCTTTCCAATGACAAGTATTGCACGTGTGTACTTAACCTAAGTTTTAGAAGCTGTGCCCAAAGGTAAGATAAATAGGGCAAAGGACTAGTTATCAGTATCGCCTGGGGTCTCCCTGCAGCTTATACTCCTCTTGCTTGTTCTCCATTGTTCCTTTGTGTAGAGACAGCCAGCTTAATAGATACAGGGCTTTGCTTCCACATGTCAGAACCTCCAGCATGGAGACCAGGAGTAACATCAAAGTATTATCTCCAAATGTTACTCCAAATGGCTGCTAAAACTAGCAGAACCATAGATGTTTGCCAAATACAGCTATGGGTCAAAGTAATGTGTTTTTTTTAATGAAAGAACAAAGCATTTTTTTCTTGCTTTTTTTTTACAGTGCCCAGTAAAACAAAGCCATACTCTCTAATTTTTTGTTGGACCACCTTTAGCTTTTATTTTGGTATTCTTTTAATAAGCCTATACATTTTGGACAAGATCTTGTATTGATGATGGGAGAGTCAGAACGTAAAAAGTTTTCTCTAGCAGATTCTCATTTGGGATATAGTCTGAAGTCAATGGTGGCCAACCCATATGTGGATCCCTGAACCATTCTTTCACAATTTGAGCCCAATGAATTCTGACCTTGCCATTTTGGAATACGCCCATGCCATTAGAGAAATAAAAATCTATTAATGGAAAAACAAGGTTATTCAGTATTTTTAGGTTTGACCATTTTATTGGCATATAGCATTTC
>NC_092865.1:67173734-67248461 GCF_032062135.1 Pyxicephalus adspersus | reverse complement strand
CACATGCACAGCTCCCAGACTTCTCTAGAGCTGCCCCGACTCTCTGGAATGGTCTACTCCTCCTATTTGGCTTGCTAATACTTTCTGCTCAGCCCGTAAAAACCCAACACTTCACCCTCACCGACCCGTCCCCTTCTGTCTCCTAAACCCTCACTACTCCCCACTATTCCATATCCCCCTCTTATTGTATGAGACATCTCCCACCTCTTAGATTGTAAGCTCCTTGGGCCCTCTCCTCCTCCTGTGTCACTGTCTGTATCTGTCTGTCATTTGTAACCCTATTTAATGTACAGCGCTGCGTAATATGTTGGCGCTATATAAATGCTGTTTATAATTATTAATGGGACTTGCCTGATTGTCCGATCATCATGCTAACTCTGAGCTATGCTTTGAGCATTCATATTGTACACATGGTGGCTTTTGGTAGTTGTAGCAGCCAAGCAGAAAGGTGGTAGAGCTGTGCTGCAGGAAGACTAAATTAAAGTGGACCTGTTGTTTGCATGGCTAATACCCAGGGATAATGTAACCCCTGCAAAGTCATACAGGGTGACAATTGCTGATGTTTAATGTGTATCAGCCATAGGGGCCCCATCAAACATTGGGGCGTGTCAGTCTTTCAAGATGTGCCAATCAGAGACTCGTAGGCGTGTTCTTATCCCTGTCGTTCTTGGTTGGCAGAAGGGGCGTGATTAATGACGTAGGCAGGCGGAGCCATTGGGTATGGACACGGGGAGAGGTTTGCAGCAGTGGGTTGGGCACTAGATGAACTCTTCTGTAGTTATGTTAGGATCCTCCCCGTTCTCTAGTGATGTTTACTAATGGACGCGTCCAACCCCCCCTCAGCTATGCGCGGCTCCGAGCTCCTGGGACTGTGAGACTCGGGAGTGACTGAGCTGGTTGTGTTGGCTTGTTCTCTCTCAGCGCCGGCGGATATGTTCTGATTCCTGGGAAGTGGAGTGGATTCCGGAGCTGAGGTACATGACACTGACAGGCGAGGGGGTACAGCGAGAGGTAATACTTCCCTGGTGCTCCCATAGTCCTGGCACAAACTTTCTACAATCCCAGCACAATTATCAGCTCCAAGCTCTGCTTCTTCTCTGCCAGTCACACTGGGCTTCCAAGCAGTACATTTCATGTATCCCATGGCAACCAACCAAATTCCTCTTCTCATTTCTGCTGTGCAGAGTGTACATGAAACAAGGCTTCTGATTGGCTGCTGAGGGAAGTAATACATTGACTTGTTGGGTGCATATTTCACATTTCTATTTTTATATATTGACTTGTTATATTCGTATAAAGTCCTATGCAGTGTACATGTGTGAGCTGTGAGCCTGTATCTGTATGAGAAAAGTTTGCTGAACTTGTGTGAGTGAGCCTGATTATGTATTTGTAGCAATGTTGTCTCATCTGATTGTATAGACTGCTGGTATTAATAAACAGGATTTATATAGCGCCAACATATTGTGCAGCGCTGTACATTAAATAGGGGTTGCAGATACAGACAGTGACACAGGAGGAGGAGAGGACCCTGACCAGAAGAGCTTACAATCTAGGAGGTGGGATTACACGTTGGTATTACTTTGCATGGCCCCCTGGCATGTTGCTATTGCCCATACCCTCAGTATTACACCGCTACCTAGGGCCCATTGCCCATACCCCTGACCACCTTGTAACCACCCCCAGCCCTAAATATTCCACCCCTGCACCCGGCAATATTACACTGCTTCCAGAGTTCATCATACTGAACCTAGGTGGCCCTGCATGCCCAGACTGGCAATCTGGTAACTGTGGTGTCTGCCATGGGCTGATCAAGCTTCATATCCACCAAGGGTATGGGCAATAGCAATATGCCAGGGGGTAACAGTAATAGTGAGGTGTAATCCCACCTCCTAGATTGTAAGCTCTTCTGGTCAGGGTCCTCTCTTCCTGTGTCACTGTCTGTATCTGTCTGTCATTTGTAACCCCTATTTAATGTACAGCGCAGTGGAATATGTTGGTGCTATATAAATTCTGTTTATTATTTAGTATTATTATTATTATTCTTATCATTGTACAATGAGGTTTGTGGCCTTAGTATTATCAATATTTAGTAGAGAGGGTAAATATTAGGGCATGGGGTGACAACATAATGTCAAGGGGTAATAAAGGTTCAAGGGTCAGCAGCAGCAGGGTGGGGTAATATTGAGGTGCACAGGGCACTAGTATGATATTGGGGCATCCAGGTTTTTTTGAGGGCATGGGGTGACCGCTTCATGTCCAGGGGTAAATAAAGATCCAAGGGTCAACAGCAGCTTGTGGGGGGTTAATAGTAAATTGCACAGGGGCATCAGTATCATGTTTAGGGGCAGCTAGGTATTAATGGCACCTTAAGTAGTAATAAAAAACAAAAAGTTCATAGGTGGGAAGTAGCATGTGGAGGGGTAATATTGAGGGTAAATAAGATTGTACTAATTGGATTGGGGCAGCAGAATGATATCAAGGGGTAATGAGGTGGCTATACCAAGAGTTGTGGCAGCAGCTTTATATTTGTGGGAGGTCAGGCCTTATATATATATTAGGGGTGCCCTCACTGTTTTGGCTTGCAAGCTACTTTTGAAATGACCAAGTTAAAAAAAATGCTAAACATACATTTATTTATATATACCAAGTGTACTTTATATATTATTTATCTTGCATACCAGCATAAACATGGCACAATACAATTTTTGGCCATTACCTTACTCCGATGACTTCCTAAACTGAATGGAATCAGCCAAAGTTGCATAGTCGGGGCAATAGTTGCTGGTAGCCAGCCTCAGACTTCCAAATGATGATCAGTCATAGTGGAACGGTATTTGCACTCCTGTGCGCGGTAGACTTTATTTTGAAAGGCAGGGCTCCGCGATCTACCGGTAGATTGCGATCCATGTGTTAGGCACCCCTCATCTAGAAGGTTATGGTAGCAGCATCATGTGATGGTTAGGTGGAATCCATTTTGGGGGATGCAGAATTGGCATCCCATGATTAAATGTTTAGGGAAAGTAGGGCTATACCGATAGGGGAAGGGGTTATGGGGTGATATGTGAGTGTCTCATGGAGCTCAGGATACAATGAGAAATGTTACTGTGTGCTTTAGGAAGCAGCAAAGTGTAGCAAGGAAACTTGTCCTGTATAGAAGGGGCAATACAGAGAATTTTTCTGGATTCAGGTTCTTGCTGAAGTTACCGGTAGCATCTTGTAACAGGAAAGACTTTTAATGCTTGCCATACATAAGGCTTATTTCTAGCAATCTCATCCAATATTAATTGCTGTTTATTCTTTCAATCATAAAAACAATAGAAGGGCTTAACCCAACCACCCCCCCCTAGTTATTGGGTATCTGTATACATAAAACAGGCTGACAAAGTGCCTTGACCTATAAAGTTGTTTTGGAAACTGAAAGTTTGTTTTTTCCAGCAGGAGAAGGACGGTGTGTGAGATGAATGCTATTGTTTATATTCAAGAGCATTGTAAAAATGATATTTTAAACAGCATCCCATATCCCCTCCCATTGTGTGTTACTTCCCCCACCTCCTAGATTGTGAGCTCTTCGGGGCAATCCTCCTGTGTCACTGTCTGTATCTGTCTGCCATTTGCAACCCCTATTTAATGTACAGAGCTGTGTAATATGTTGGCGCTATTTAATAATTCTCATTTGTTTACATGGCTGTCCCAAGTTCCTCAGCTTGTGAGCTCTCAGTGCTCAGCCCAGAAATTATTTTAGCTGGGTGGGAACAAATTTTAGGCGGGTGGCAGCCCCTGTATTGTAACCCAACTTATTAACTACCCAAAAACAGGCGGGTGGTTACTGAAAAGTGCTGGGTGGTGCGCCGGGCTAAAAGCGGCTGGGGAGAACACTGGGCTCTGGATGTGATATATTTCTAGCATCTTTCCGACAACTCGCCAGCTGAAGTGGTGAGGACTGCCAGTGGTGCCAGTGCAAACCAATACCGGTCACCCATTTTTATAGAACCAGCGACCCATCTACAGCAAGCCTCAGAGTGCCAAGTGCTCTTCTACTGTGTTCACACGTGAAAAACTAGAAAAGCAATCTATTTTCCGATCACACATGATCAAAGGGTATTGTGGCTTTGATATGGTCTCTAGCTGAAGTGGTGCCATACTTGTACATAAGTGTCAGCTTCATCCTCTCATGCCCTCCTTACGGGTGACAAAAAAGTAATGGCAACCCAGGCAGATCTTCCAAGCACTTTTTATCCTTGAAATGTTGTTCTACTGGTTTGTCCTAGCCATTTAGAATCCTAGATATTTTATCTGGATTGCCTAGTTACACATAACTACTCTTGTTGTTCATCAGCAATTCTATAAAGATTTCTTTCCATAAAACTGATTTAGTTTTCAGCCTTAAATGCAAAAAAAAAAAATCATATTCAGAACATATAGAAAATAGTCCTAGTGTTCCATTTATACAGGATTTTGTTTTTTCTTTTAAGTGAAAAGTTGCACAACTCCAAAGAATTTGCAGCCTCCAAATGTTATTTTTTAAGCCTGGTGTTTGTGTGCCAAGATCTAACCCTGCGTATAAACATGCTTAAATCTTCTGGGTGGAAGAAGTGTCAGCTGGAATTCGTGCAGTTTTATAGAAAGCAGTTATTCTGTGGAATACAAATGCTTTCAGTCCATTAGTTCGGTGTTTACCGTCCTGTCAGCGTGCCGCCTTCACAGGGCGAGCGGTGCCACCTGTATTGATTGGTGCCTGTCCTCCTCTGTAACCTCTGCACTGTCAGAGGAGCCATATGACTTTGATCTCTTGCAATTCTCTTTGCCAAGCTGTGTGTTTTTCTGGCTAGCATTGGTACTTCCTGGATTCAATTTGCATGTGCTTTGCTCCCTCCTCCCTCCATGCTTTAGAACTTGTTGGGATTTTATCTATAAACAGTCTGCAGCTGGGACACATCTCTCAAAATGATTTTTTTTTTTGGTACAATTTATTACTTCTGTGTGCTAGATGAGTATCGTCTACCATTGGGGACCATAGTAACTACTTCTACAATAGTACAGGTAGTTTCCGGGTTACATACAAGATAGGGACTGTAGGTTTGTTCTTAAGTTGAATTTGTATGTAAGTCGGAACAGGTACATTATTTCAATAAATGGAATTAGGACAAATGTTTGTCTCAACATATTATTAGGTAGTGTGCTTTCAGTAACTGTATAAAATTCTCATTGTCAGTTAATCACAAACAAAGCAAAAAATACTTAATAGAGCCTAGGCATTCATTTTACTTCTGGAGCAAGCCGTGCTTTGATATACAAAAAAAAAAAAAACTGCAGACTTTGTATTGGTCATTAAAGAGTTACAAGAGGTTGCAGAACAGCAAAAGACTTCTTGTGCAAGTCATGTGAACCACCACCTCATTCCTCCATATGTTGGATGTCCTTAACTCGGGGACTACCTGTAATTGTTACTCCTATTGATGAATCCCTAACCGTTTTAATACTACAATGCTATGATTGAGCTATTATATTTTGCCTGCCTGCCTACTTCTAGATTGCAGCAAGTGTAGCAGATGTCTAAGTAGGCAGAAGCCCGTAGAATTCTGGTGAGGATACCAAGATACTGTCATCCACGTTGGGTGCCAGATAGCTTGTGTTAGCTTGTATGTGCAATTGATCTTTTATTTGCTGTAATTTCCCATGTCGTGCCCTATACTGGTGCAAGCTAGTTTTTTCTAGTGGAATTATTTAGTTATTATAAGACAAATCTAAGTTTTTTTTTTTTTTCCTCCTTCTGCAACATTTCTAAAGAATTTGTACCAAGCTGACATGAACAAGCAGCACAGAACGTTGCAGCCTTATTTCATCAGGCAGCAATGACCTCCAGGTCTTGTTTGACATGACAGGCTGCTGGTGTTTTCAATGATTTTGCTTCAATGTGAAGTTTACTGCGAATGTAATCAAGGAAAGATGACAATGAGGGGAAAGAAACCATAAATATCACCCCGGGTCTGTCTTGTCTTTATAGGTATAGCCTAAACGTTGCTATTACAAAGCCCATCAATCGGCCTATTTAATAAAATGAAATGTTAAAATAAATTTAATTCAGCATGGGTCAGTGCATGACCACTTGTGTTGGGTTCTGTGGGATTTTGTTGGTTACTTATTATTTTTATATAGTCTGTATAAATTATCCTATTTGAAATCTATAGATGGCTTAAAAAGTCAGCTGAAGACAGGTAGTCTTTGCCCAGCTCTCTTTTGTAACTATAGTATCTGTGTTTCTACCCTTTCTAAAGCAAATCTCTGACTGCCATAAAATGAGGGATTGTTAATGTTAATATTTACAGAGCTTAAAGCTTAACTACAGGTACATACAAATATCCTAATTAATGCAGCCTGTATAATTGCATCAATAAGCGTAGGTTTATAAATGCAAGAAATATGAATGCCTAATTTTTTATTTGGGTCATTGCCTGTTGCTTCTATTACAGCACAGCTTAGACTACATATGAAACTGGGACCCAGTTAAGCTGTAAGTACAAAGTTTATGTTGATACGATGTGATCATCAATCTGCTGCTTCTGGTATAGTCCAGTCACAGGACAGAGATGGGAAGGGTAAAAAATGGGAAGATCAGATCTCCTGTCCAGCTAGACAGGGTTGTGTGTAAACTAAAAGGAGAGATTTTCACAGGAAAGCAACAGTTTGTTCTGAATATAAAAGTGTTATAAGGCTTAGCAGGATTAATGGACCATGTATGGCCAAGATCTAGGGATGCTCCCCTTTTAAACCCATGTACAGTGAGGGAAGGAAATATTTGATCCCCCGCTGATTTTGTACGTTTGCCCTCTGACAAAGAAATGACCAGTCCATAATTGTAATGGTAGGTTTATTGTAGCTGTGAGAGACAGAATAACAACAAAAGAACCCTCAAAAACCCAGTACTCAAAAGTCAGAGCTTGATGTGCATTGTAATCAGTAAATAAGTATTTGATCCCCTATCACCCAGCAAGATTTCAGGCTCCCAGGTGTCTTCCCTGTATGCAGGTAACAAGCTGAGATTAGGAGGACCCTCTTAAAGAGAGTGCTCCTAATCTCTAGGTTAAAAAAAGCTGTCTAAGGATGTCAGGGACAAGATTGTACACCTACACAAGGCTGGACTGGGCTACAAGACTATCGCCAAGCAGCTTGGTGAGAAGGTGACAACAGTTGGCGCGATAATTCGCAAATGGAAGAAACACAAATTAACTGTCAATCTCCCTCGGTCTGGGGCTCCATGCAAGATCTCCCCTCGTAGAGTTGCAATGGTCATGAGAATGGTGACGAAGCAGCCCAGAACTACACGGGGGGAACTTCAGGGCAGCTGGGACCATAGTCACCAAGAAAACAATTGGTAACACACTGCGCCCTGATTTCCTGAAATCTTGCAGAGCCCGCAAGGTCCCCCTGCTCAAGATAGCACATGTACAGGCCCGTCTGCAGTTTGCCAATGAACATCTGAATGATCCAGAGGAGAACTGGGTGAAAGTGTTGTGGTCAGATGGGACCAAAATTGAGCTCTTTGGCATCAACTCAACTCGCCGTGTTTGGAGGTGGAGGAATGCTGCCTATGACCCCAAGAACACCATCCCCACCGTCCAACATGGAGGTGGACACATTATGCTTTGGGGTGTTTTTCTGCTAGGGGACAGGACAACTTCACTGCATCCAAGGGACAATGGACGGGGCCATATACCATCAAATCTTGGGCTAGCACCTCCTTCCCTACAGGGCATTGAAAATGGGACATGGATGGGTATTCCAGCATGACAATGACCAAAAACACACGGCCAAGGCAACGAAGGAGGAGTGGCTTAAGAAGCACATGAAGGTCCTTGAGTGGCCTAGCCAGTCTCCAGACTGCTTGATAGAGGATACAATACTTATTTCACTCATTACAATGCACACCAAGCTCTGACTTTTGAGCACTGGGTTTTTGAGGGTTCTTTTGTTATTCTGTCTCTCACACCTACAATAAACCTACCATTAAAATTATGGACTTTTGTCAGGGGGCAAATCCTTCTTTCCCTCAATATATATAAAGCTTTGTCTTAACAAAAAGATTTGCTGATATTAATACTTGTTATACTTGGGAGAAATACAGGGGCTGCCATTGCTGACCTTTTGTAAATGTTGTTTTACTGGTTACTGATGTTAATGCATCAAAATTAAAAGGATTAAGAGAAAATGCTGGAAAACCCCTTGTGTATAGCGGATGTGTGCTGGTTCCTACATTATCTATTCCTGTCCACCACACTGGTCCCCAATTCAACCTTCAATGTAGTCCCCGGTAATGGAGCTGCCTGAGCAGTCTATCCCTGAATGTTGGTGGCACATTTCCATTTGACAGTATTGGGAATGGTAATTGGCCAACAAGCAATGCATTGTATGGAGGCAAAGGGATTGTTTTGTATTCCTCAATTCCCTGAATAACTGATACAGTAAAGAATCGGGCAGGTGGGAAGGAGATGCTTGCTTCCAAGGCCTTCACTATGCGCCCTGCATGGCGCCGAACAAGCTTTGTATCCAGCACATCCTTGCCTGCTCCTGTTGGCTACAGATAGTTCTTATATACTTATGTTATAGTAAATTCCTTATGTAAGTCACAATATGTTCCTTATGAAGGAGTATCTTCCATTAAAGCACACACTTCCTTCCAAGTCCTTAAACATTACATCCTGTTTCTATTGTACCTGCATAAATGCTGCTTTCCTTGGCCTGAGTGTGCCCTGCAATGTAAGGGTTTTGGTCATGTCAGGATAGTGTTTATACATGGGAACCTGGAGTGTAGAGAGGCCACAATTGGTGCACACTTATATTAAAAATGTATTTTTCTGTGATACAACCTCATGGTAAATCTTGGCTCGTCACCTCTAATTTTGGAGTAGACCTAAACTCCTATAGAATTTAGTTTTTTTTTCTGCTCCTCCTTTTGCTGCTGCCTACCCAACAGTTTTACTGTACCACCTACCTGATGGCTGGACCAACATCCTTGCAGGACTTATTTGATTTAGTTCTTTTACTGATGTTGAGGTGGCGTCTGTGTGAGGCCGATTAGCGGTTTGGGAAGCCATTTAAGAGACACACAGATCCTTCCTCATGGATACGTCCAGCTGCTGGTATTTGTACAAAGCCCGGTCAACTTGTAAGTAGGCGACAAGAGGAGGATAGTAAGGTTAAAGCAACTGAAGGTGGTATGTGCTCTAGAAGCATGTCTGTTTTTTAGGTGGCACTAAGCATGAACAGGGAGACCTCAACCAGGCCTGTTGGCTCCCAGTTGATCCCTGTGACTTATTTGAATTTTGTATTAATTCCCCTTCTAGCTTTACTAATAGAGTCAAAATGAATTTGTAGTTTCTACTTAACGTCTAAACCAGCCTTTCTCAACTTTTTGACCCCCCGAAATACCCCTACAATAATTTTCGATAAATTGATGGGGGGCAGAAAAATGTTCTTTGCATGGTTGCCAGTCAGAGGAGTTCCCTCCATACAATAATGCATGCCACTATTACAAACTGCTGAAAGGTCCATGGTTTCATGGAGCTGAATCTGCCCAGTGGTGTTGGTCCTGGAACTATTGGGGTACCATGTTATGAGAGGTCATTTCAACCACAACAACTTCTGGAGGACCCCTGGGGCTCCACTGAATTCAACGGAGAATGGCTGATGTAAAGAAATGTCAATATCGCTATTGGGTCATTAAAATGACTCTAGTTAAATATTTCTTTACATGTTTATCAGTATATGTGCTATAAATCAATAGCTCAGAATGTATTTTTGGTAATAGGGTGATACATTTACTTTTTACTTTCTTGTATCTAGTTTTTATGGAATTGTTAGGTTTAAGATTTACTCAAGTACAACTGTTTTAAAGAAGCCTGAACTAATATGCATACACAGCCTTTGCTAAACTCATAAACCAATTCATATAACAACTCCTGTACTTGTGAATGAGTTTCCTGCAATGCAGACCAACCGCTTCTTGTCTTTCCTTTTGTCAGCTGACTGGTCTTGTATCCGCCCCCTCCCAGCAGTCTGTAGTAGGGGGGCTGGTGGTCTCCACCCACGGCTCTGCTTTTTGCATAAGATATATGTAGCACAATGGTGATGCCACTTGGTTTACTAATTTTCCAAGCTAACATCAGGATTATAAGGGCATTTGCTTCACAAAAAGTGGTTTGATGTCCTTTGTGGATGCAGCTAATGAAGCCAGAACTCTTGAACCATACTGGGTCAGCGGTGTGGAAAATACTGAAGCATTCGATAAAGAAACAACTAGCATTCTGTAATAAAGTATTTACCCGTTTGTTTTTTTTCAGCGCAGGTTTCCTTCTGAGAGTGTGTAACTGCAGTTGGCTTATTTTGGCTGCTGAAGGACTGCCACATTTGCACATAATGTCAGATCTGTATGGTTGCCTCTAGGGACTAAAATAATAATAAAAAAATCTCTGGCGTTGGTAAATGTGAAAAAAAAATCTTCTCAGGTTGGTAAATAAGCAGACAACTGCTGTTGTGTCTTTTGTGTGTTTTATGTTTTCACAGACAGCGTTCTATGCCTGAACATGTACTGAACCTGCGGTATACTTTTGTTTCTATAGAGCAGACTGGAATGTTAAATGTGTCGGAAGGATAAGAAGTATGTATTGTAAGGTTTTTTTTTTTTTTTTTTTTTGTTTGGTATTTTTGCTTTTGGCACATATGTCATATATGCTATTAATGCAAAGGCTTATATAAGTTTACTTGCCGTTTGGTAGATATTAGTTGTTGTCATTTGTAGAAACCAATAGACTGTCTTGATCAATAATGGTAAAATAATTATCACAGTTGGACCCTGGCACTTAAGGACGGTAGCACAAAGAGCACCATGTTTTTGCTTCATGTTACGTTGGATATGCCATTCAAATTCAGTGGGCTGAGGGCAGCACAAAACTTACATTTTGGTCCAGCTGTTATTTTTTATCAGTGAACTAAAATGCACATTGGAGAGAAAGGAGGAGGAAGATAAACCCTGTAGTTGGTGGTAGTAATAGTAACCCTTAGCATTGTTGTTGGTGGATGCAGTAATGATCTCTAGTATTCCTGTTGGAAGATGAATTAACATATATCATTAGTTTCTGTGAATGCACCAATAATCCCAAGTACAGGTAGTTCCCAAGTTATAAGGACATCCGACAGATGGATGTCCCCAACCAGCTGATGTTGTGGGTGATCTGTAACATCTTGTAATTCTATAATGACCAAGACAAACTCTGCAGTTGTTTGTTTTTGAATTTCAAAGCACAGCTTGCTCCAGAAGTTAATGAATGTCTAGGCTTTATTGAGATTTTTTTTTTTTTTTGCTTTGTTTGTGAATACCTTAAAATAATGTACCTGTTCCAACTTACATACACATTTTAACAAACCCACAGTCCCTATCTTGTATGTTAGCTGGGGGACTACCTGTATTGGTGTGAGTAAACAGTCTTCCAGCTTTTGGCGTTCTCAGTAACACTTGGCATATAATACACCAGTGATGGGGGTTAATATAGTAGGTAAGTGCAAAATAAACCCCAGTTTAAAACTCATTCCAGCAATCCGCATCTTGGTGTAACTGTACACCGCCGCCTAGAAGGTTATAGACCCGACCCAAATCCCAATGAGCATCACACAAAGTTTTAGTAGATTGTGTTTTGGACACTAGCGCTACAGAAAATAGTTATCTAGCCTAGAATAAAACTTAAACTATCTAAGACTATCTGATATTGGGGAGAGGTTACAGATATATTTGTGACCTGCAATGCAAAAACCTTATATCGGCACACAGGATATTTGTTGGCAAAATGATGACTTGACACTATATAAAATCTGCTTACTTATTATTAACTTACCTTTCCAAGACTGTTCTTGGATATGAAGAAAACTTGTGGTCAGTGCATTGTTTAGTACTCGGTGTCTTCCCCCTAGGAGCTGGCTGGTAAAGCTCATCTGTCTAAATTATCCTAAATACTTCTTAAGGGGAACAGACATTATTTTTGCAAATAAAATGTTGTTTACCAGATTATCCAAAATGCATGGGACATAATAAGACTTGGGGGATGAGATCTGCAGCTCTTGGTGGTTTCGTTTTATTATAACACATAATGTATAATAGCGTGATAACCCTCACTGCTTGTCTGCACTCACATCACATTATCCAGTTTAGCTGTGTGCACGTAATGTAATCTGCTCGTCCTTGTAAGCAGTTTTTGGCAGTCTTTGTTAATATCACTTTGTTGGCGTAGTTAGCGGATTGGGTTATACACAATCATCATATACACAGTGCTCAACCCAGAAATTTTTTTAAGACAGGTGGGAAGAAATTGTAGGTGGGTGGCAGCCCCAGTATTTTGACCAAAAACCTTTAGTAACCACCCAAAAACAGCCGGGTGGGTGCTGAAAAGTGCCGGGTGGTGCACCCAGCTAAAAGGGCCTGGGGAGAACCCTGTATACACAGTGGTATATACAATCGGGGGTGCGTTATTGAGAAAATGGCATTGGAGTAACATACAGAAATATTTTTCTTATTTTGCCGTGCTTTATAAATGATTGTTTCCAGCAACAGGAATGTGACATCTGTACAGGGTCGTTGTACTCTTTCAATGCACTCAATCAGTAAGACGTGGCAAAGAATTCAACAGCTGAGATCTGCCTCAGATAAGTCCGTCTCCCCATATACACCGTTATGTTACAATTCTTTGCTTTCCTTTCTAGTATTCCTGTTCGGGTCATATGGGCTACAAAATTAGGAATTTTAACAGATGTTGAACGGAATGGCAGGTTGACTACTTTTCACAAATGGAGAGATGTCTCGCAGCCTCTCTGAAAGAAGAAGCCCACCACAAATGCGCCAACCTGCAGTTTGGATCTCTGCTCCTGGTCCAGTTTGCCATACACCCGGCACATTACAGTTTGCCTTGTCACATTACATAATTTATTCAGAATTGATGGAAATGCTTGCAATGATGTTTTGTTTTACTATAAAACACAGCTTTATGCTATAGTAACTTCCAATCTCTACATGGTAGAAGGTTTCATTTCTCCACGTAGCAGGACGTCTTAAGTTTGACTTTTTTAGAGTTCACTTGTGGCCATAGAGCTTCTGTATGACCCCTAATAACCTCATAGTTTTCAGTCGGAAGTTCACTATTCTCATTATAGCAGATCACATCTTGCTGTACAATCAGTGGTTTCTGAATGAAATAAAGGTCACAGGGTTTTGGCCTTTTGAATCGTTGGATTTCCCCTGACTTTGTCTTGGTAACAATGGTCACTAGTACAAAGGGGTGAAATCTCCACAGCGGGAAGCTAAACAGCAATTCAAACCTTTCTCTCTCATCCAAAACTTCTATTCCACATGGTCTCTAATTTCTCATATCGTCCAAGCAGAAATCATATTTGAAATGGTGAATCCAAGGCTGTGACTATTTGTAATTGACACTTTACTAAATATGACACACAGGTTTTCTCACAGCTTTTTTTGGTGATGTCCTTGTCTCACCCTTTGTGTAAGCAGATACTTTGTACAAGGCCTGAGGCTATAGAACACAGGTGTTTGCCACCTTTTACTACCTCTTCTTCAGGTGTGCTGTCTCATCCATTTGGACTGCTTCCAGCTGTGAATATTGAGCCCCATTTTATCTGCATTGGGTTTTCACATGACTACACATTCCACTTGAGGGGAAAACCCTGATTTACAAAATAGCACAAGCAGACTGACCTCACATTTGCCATAGTTTTAGAATTTAGTGCATGTACCTGCCTCCTCCTCCTTTATCTAAACATATCCATTGCAAACATCTTCATGTTGTAGATTTTACTAACCTTTTGTATTCAAAAACCTAACAAGACTTGTGATTGACATTTAACATCAGATGGTCGTCCAATGTTGCGCATGTTTTGCGGCAAAGTGAAAGGACCAGATGTTTCCATTTCTTACAGCAACAACAGCTGAATCAAACTTCTTTTCCACTGAACACATGCTTTGGATATTGTCCTAAGTAAATATTCAAACCTTGCGCCTTTTTATGTGCAAGATATTTATTACAGCCCACACAATAAACATTTGTGGCAGTATTTTTCTGGTTCCTGTTGATAGATTTCTCAAACTACGTATTAAGCCAAAAAACTCAGGAGGAGCCCCATATAGACACATGACAAAAATAGGAGCTCCCATCCCCAATAGTAATATATGCCATAAAAATGTTAAAGCAGTACTTGTTATTCCCCTGTAATTCCATGATTGGTTTGGTTGTTTTGACATGTAAAAAATTTTTGATTTGTCAATGGTAACAAGCTTACGGTAAGTTATTTTGGTCAAGCAGCTTTAAGAGTCCAATAGTATCTTGTTAGTCATGTTTTTAATAATAAGAAGTAGTATGAAGGGGCTGCCAATGCTGATGGACTTATGGTACCCATACATGGCGGATTGTCATCTAATGATGTGCCAATAGTCGATGGCTGTTCATTTGTCCATCAGACAGCTTGATTATTTCACTATTTACTGAACATCAGCAATGAAACTGCAAATCGATTGCTTCAATGAAAGTCTAGGACAGAGGTCGCCAGCCACAACGCCAACCAGGCAACTGTTGGCGAGCAGTATGCCTCAGTATTGATTCCACCATTACAACAGTCACCTCACTCCGCCAATACCAATTCTCATCCAATTGTTTTAATTTATTGTTTATTTCTCAGATGTTCTTTTAGGTAAGTATGACCTTAACTGCGTATTTTCTTTATCTGGTATATTTAATGGCTTCAAATAGTTTGACTTTGATAACTATCATTTCTTGTTTGTTCTTAGAATGAAATAAACCCATAATGAGAGAGAAAAAGCAAATAAATATTTTGTATTTCTTTTGTAATACCAAAGATAATGCAACTAATGATAATAGTAACAATAGTAATACTTCACTTAACCGTGAGCTGATCAATGAATCGGACCCGCCACAGTCCTTGTCAGCACCATTAGGTAGATCATTTTACAAATGTATTTATCTTTTTATAAAAATTCATATTAATGGTCCGTGGGATTTAAAATGATGAATTTAGTGGTCCGAAAGTTTGGCAACCGCTTGTCTAGGAATCCACAAACGCCTTTCTGCTACCCTGAAAAGAAGAAATTGGCCCATTGATGAAGGGTTTGGAAGCAGCTGCCCCCAGGATTTTTTTTTCCCCCAATTACCCTGATCCTGTGAAAGGACACGGTGATGTGGAGGTCTGTGGGTAGAACCACCGGGTTCTGCAGAAGAAACTGAAGATCAACACTCCCAGAAGTGTCCGGTTTCCAAACAGACTTTGTATGATGATTTGGCCTCATCAAGGTAGAGTTTAGCAGCAAAGGTAGTAAGGGAGGCAAAAATTTGCAGTTTTCTTTGCTGAAGACTCCTATGGCATTGTAACTTAAGAACAGTCACTTTAAAAGGACATTGTCTTAAAATTGAATGGTTAGATTTTAGGTTGTAAGCTCTTCAGGGCAGCCTCCTCCTCCTCCTGTGTCACTGTCTGTCTATCATTTGCAACCCCTTAGTGTACAGTGCTGCATAATATGTTGACACTATTTAAATCCTGCATAATAATAATAATAAACACTGAGGTTTGGTTATGACCTTGATTGTGGGAATCCTTTGGTGCGATATATGTACACTGAGGGAGTTGTATTCACTACATTTCTAGCACTACTTGACCAGTGGATGTTTCTGATCTATTACCGAAGTGCACATGTACAGCATGAACCTGCCTTTTTGAGGACATTAGACTTTTTTGGTGATTTAAAACATGCAGAATGCTCCTGGTAGCCTTTGGCCTTGGACTGGGGGAAGGAGTGCAGTCAAGTGTTAATATTTTAGTTGTATAACATGAGAGTTTAATACTGATATGTGTACAATTGTCTTAGGTTACAGCTGGGCTTGAGAGTTAACCTTGAACTATACTCTCCCACTCTGATGGAAAATGTTTTTATTGTTGTAGGGAATCTGTTGAGGGTACTGTACAATTTAATAAACTAACC
The DNA here is from genome assembly GCF_032062135.1 of Pyxicephalus adspersus. Lineage (NCBI taxonomy): Eukaryota > Metazoa > Chordata > Amphibia > Anura > Pyxicephalidae > Pyxicephalus > Pyxicephalus adspersus. The sequence goes on along the minus strand of NC_092865.1, from coordinate 67,232,416 downwards.
ATCTCTCCCACCTACAACTATCTGTCCACCTTCATTGTTGGGCAAAGAGCCCTGCAGCCTCCTAATGAAAAGTCATCCAAATCGGCCACCCACATGCATCAGTAAACCCATCCAGAGCCATCAGTCATTGGGACTAATGCCAAAAGTCAGGTTCTCTCAGCAATATCATCAAAGGACTAAGATTTTCATCTTTACCCTTGGAAGAGATAGATAACTTTTAAGTCATTCATGCTGTAATGTGCTCCCTTGTGTTACTTAATTACCTTGGGACCCTCTTTAGTGTCACAGGATACAATTTTACAGAATATATAAAGTGCATAAAAATCTGACACAATGACTTGTATTAACAAATTGACTTCAGAGGCACCAAAACTGGGAAATGTAATCAGTTTTGAAACCAGATATGACAAAACAAGACAAACTCGGCTGGGCACTACTGAAGAGTTGAACAGTAGAGGTCCAGAACAGAATCTTGCCATGCACACAGTTTTAATATAAACCACAAGTAAAAACTCCAAAGAAAACATTAAATTAGCAAGTGTTGATGTGTGAATGGATCCTTATATAGTCCATTAGATTATGACACAGAACTCCAGACCTTAAAGGAACCTTGCAGTGGTGCCCTGGTCACACTGCAAGGATTAAAGGGTCAACCCTTCTCTTATTTTTTGATTCCCTGGCAGCAGGCACTCGTCTCCATTTACCAATGTACCTGATTGAAAATTTAGAAGGAACTCTCCGTTATAATGCACTATCCTTGGTTCGGGACTAAGTGATGGTACAAAGAAGAGTGCTTTAAATGTTGCTAGGGACTATTTTAAAACTAAACTTGCGTGTGTGACTCTCCTGCATAGGAAAACACAGGTTTGCTTAAAACATCAGAGTTTCTAGCTCTACCCAAATTTAGGAAGGGCTTTAAGGTGCCTACAGACATCAGAGAAAGTTTGTTATAAATGAACAAAGCCATGGGTAAACATCTGAAATGGGCAGACATCTCCTGCCTGATCTTTCCTAAGGGGTAGAGTGAATTTTTCCTGGCTGATCATTACGGTCCCGACACCCCCCTTTCCCCAAGTAAGTCTGTAGCCAGGAATGTCTACAATGTGCTGCTGCCAACCTGCTTGTTTGTGCCACAATCTTTCATTGCAATGATATTTCGGCAGCTGGATACTACGTGATCATCAATGTCTGTAGGTATCCTTACTGTGTTTCCCTTTCTGCTTTCCAAGAATCACTGCTGACTTAACATTTTTAGGCTTCCGAGCTTGTGACTTCATTAGTATGCAGACAGTTTTGCTTTTAATCATGAAATGACTATGGAACACAACTGTTGTATATCTCCAGTATACAGGGTGTGCCATGAGCTGAAGACCGTATAAATGAGCCCTGTCACTGGGAAAACACTGCAATATTTATGGAAACCATTGCATGTGATAAAAGTGCTGATTGGGTTTAATTGGTCTGATTCTTGTTGCTGTGGGTAACTGACCTTTTTTCACCAGTTTTCATTGTATTCTGTGCATTGTAAACAGGTGATATTTGTTTGGCTCTGGTATAGTGTTGATCAGGGGTGCCCTCACTTTTTTTGGCTTGCAAGCTACTTTTAAAATGACCAAGTCCAAAATGATCTACCAACAATAAAAACTTGTTGACTTGGACTTTGCGCGGTAGAATTTATTTTGAAAGGCTGGCTTCCGCGATCTACTCTTGTTGCCTTTGCGATCTACCGGTAGATCACGATCCACCTGTTGGGCACCCCTGGTGTTGATGATCTGAATACTGTAAACCTTAAAATAATATGCGTCTGAAAATAAAATGCTTTGTGACACTGCTCATCAAACAGATGCATTGTATGTTAATACAACTGAAACTTAGCACTCATCCTGGAGGTAACTCTTAACCTAATCCTAGAAATTACCCTTGAAAGTAGAACTCGAGGGGAAATCTATAGTTGTCTTTGCAATGGGTTCTTCCCCACACTTTAGGGTAAATACTTGTTTTTGTCAAGGGAACATTTTAGAGACCTGTGATACTCTTCTTTACTTCTGCATTTCAGTTTGTCCTATTTAAGTATGAAGCACTATATTTTTTTTATCGGTGGAGATGAAGACAACATGGAGGGTGCCACCATTGTTGGAGAGAACACCCCAGTACAGCGACAAACCTTAATCCATGAAATCATTTAAAGTGGAAGTAAACTAAAGACAAAAAAAATCACACAATTTGTATCCTGCTGGTCCTTCTTGCCATCGGGTCCAGCGTTGTCCTGCTATTCCTCTTCGACCTAGTGCAGAGGAAGCGCTGGGTGCCGCCATCTTCTGCCTTCTCTTTCCGTCTTCTTGCTGTGTTACCAGATTTTGTACTGCGCAGGTGTGAGATGGGGTGACATAGCCGCTGTGAAGGGGGGGAAAAAAAAAAAAGCCGATCTTGCTGCGCATGCATAAGATCGGCAACTCTTTGCCCTTGGTGAAAAAGATGCCCAATCTGCTCATGCCCGAGATTAGGGCATACACAGAAGGATCAGCCTGAGCCTTACGGGATGCTTGACGTAGGTATCCCGGGAGGCTCTGTGCTCCTATTAAGTCTTGATCGCCGCAGCAATCAAGACTTAAAGGGTGGTGCTGCATCCTTTTTTTTTTTCATAAGACTAGGGCATGGTTCCTAATAAAAAAAACTCTCCTTTCGCAGTTATTAAATTTTTTTTTAATGATGTGGTTACCATTAAAGAAATGTGAATGTACACATCTTCAAATATAAAAGAGTTAAATAAGAATAGAGTATAAATGGAAATGTAGTTTGAATTGCAGCTTTTCCCTAATGGTCTCTGGTGAGCCTATTTAGAAAGAGCCAGCATAGTTCCTCTTAACCCTCTTGTATTTCCGATTCTGTCAGCTGAATTGCTGTCAGTGATTACACAATACGGCCTGTACTCCTTCCTCCATCAGGGTTCTGTACCCAGAGCTGTATCATAAAGGTTGCAGTCAATACTAAGATACAAAAAGCAGGGTATCAGAGATAATGGTGTGCAGTGAATCCTTATAATTCACCCAGAAGGTACATGCATAAGTCATTTCACAGCACACAAACGCAAAAAACCACCAAAGTATCACATGCCTGATGTTCTGATAAAAAATTAGATATACCGTTCCTAACTTTTAGCATATCCTCTGTTTGTATGCTTAGTGAACCTCAGTAACCTCTCCTGTTAGTGTACAGCTTGACTGCAATTATAAACTTTGTCTATGGAGTCTGAGGATCCATAAAATGCTAAGATATATAGTAATGTTACAGAAATACGGTCACTTTATCCTGAGTGCTTTCACATGACCAAGGCAGAGAATTTACCCCTTACTTTGGTTGCCAATGCCGCTCATTTCATTGCCTGCTGCAATGGTGGAAGAACAATGAAGGGAGCGCAGGTAAGAAGATTATAGGGGTGCTTGTAGGATTGAGGAACTTTGAAGAGATGCTTACATTTATTTTCACCTATCCACCAGTATCCTATTTTCTTTCTTTGTGTATGAAAGCTGCCTTACTGTACAGTATTTATGAAGGGGGGAATCCTTGCCTTATGGCAGAAAGTATATTATGAATACAAAAGACCACTTCCTTTCCTCCTCTTTATAGCATGAAGGGAAGGGAGGTCTAATTAATATTGCCTTTTTCTATTCATCTTTACCATAAAAACAAAAACTGCATGCAAGTACTTTTTAAATTGTTTTTATTTTTTTTAATGGCACTTAAGCATCTGCTGAGTGAGCTTGCCTAGGCTTAGGCTACGTACACACGTCAGATGATTCTCATCTGATAATCGCCAATCTGGTGTGTACAGTGATCATCGTCCGAACGACCGTCGTGGCAGACCCATGGATGAGGAACGATCGTGAAAGAAGTGAAGGGGAGACAACGCTGCGGGGTGCTGCTTCGTCGTTCTCCCCCGTCCCCTCTCTCCATAGAGCAGAACGGTGCTGTATGTACAACGCTTGTTCATGCATCATGCAGTCGTTTGTCGTTGGAAAGGATTGTAAATTAATGTATATTGAATGTTCAGGTGGGCTGTAAGATAGCCCCTTGTACTTGGTATGGATTGGTAGTGTTTTACAAACCAAATTGTATGTTATTGAATTACATTTGATTTTTATGTAGAAATTTGATAAGTTAAAACATTGACAAACAGAAAATATTTATTGGTACTTTTCCCAGACACTATAAGTAAAAAGAAAAATACTTCTTCTGAATATTCAACCCAGTACCAAACAGCGCATATTTAACAACAAAATTAATAGGAATAATAATAATGCAAACACATTATTAATAATATTATTCCAAACGGCACATAATAAACAACAATAATATTAATAATACAGCGCATGCTGGAAAGATTAAAACAAATAACTTCTTAGGAAAAAAAAACATTGTCTGCATTTAAAAGTCCAACCCAGCTGACCAAAAACAAACTTTCCCAGTGTACATTTTTTCAGCTTGAGGAAGAATAGAATGCTTAGCATGTGTCCGACCATGACCGCTTGTACAGAGAAGTGTGCATTGGGGCCCACTGACACTCTCAAGTACATGACCGCTGACCCTGCGACAGCAATGGGAATGTTTCCTGTAGATAGTCAGTCTTGACAATTTCATGGGTGGTTTCACATTCTAAATACAAATAGATTGCAGTTGGGGTAGCTTCAAGATGGGAATGAAATTCTACTGGACAGCTGGGATATCTGCATGCTCCATGTTATAGAGAAATTGGGACATCTGCTCCCTACAGCCCTGCCAACTGTTTTTCCTTATTTGAGATCGGGGAAGCAGATCTTCAGAATCCGTGATATCCTGGAGTGATATGAGTGACTGGCTGGAATCTGTGTTCAGGTTTCTCTGGTAGCCAAATATTCATTATACAAAGATTTCAGTTATCATGAATGTAAAAATGGTGACTATACTCTGTAGTACATGTTACTTGGCTTTGTGCTGCTGGTTTTCTAACGCTACTGCACTCAGGAGATCTTTAAAGGTTAAATGTTTTACTGGTGATTTATACTATTGAAACGTCTGCTCTCCCTTTTTTTTCTATTCTTGATGCATTATTAAAGGTTTCCTTTCTATATTACCAGAAAACATATCCAGACAAAACATAAAATCATTCCATGACTTGTCAGTGCTTACTTGAAAACTGCAGAAACTCTGTGTGTGTATAATAGATACACACATTAGTTTGAGAAATTATTAAGTTGTTAGACCCAGGGTTAATTGGTAAGACAAAGTGAGGAGAAGTGCAATTTTGTCATCAGTCATCAGAGCAAAAGGTGGGGACACCAGCTCCAGATGTAACTGGGATGAAAAGAATTGAGGAGGGATTTCCTCTCCACTCATAACCTAAAAGGAGTTTATTCTTTCTTACCCTATGCAAAAGTAAAAGAAACAGATGGCTTGACATACTTCATTTATATATCAATATATATTATAGTCCAATAACATTAGCACAGCAGTATTTGTCCCCCCTGTAGAATACTTCTACGTGTTGATTCTGGAAGTAGACCCATTATTATTCAGCTTTCTTTCAGAAGCGTTGTCTTAAATGTTTAAAAACTATCCTCCAACAAATTCCGGGTGTAGACCAGGTCATGATTTAAATGCTGGGTAAACGGTCCATGTACAGCAAACCTTAACCAGGCCAAGCTGTCCCACAAAAGTGTTGATTACAATTACAAACCAGAACACACTATTGGGAGCCTTACAATCCTTAGTTTTTTTTTTAGAAAGTTTACCCCAATAAGGAACCTTACATTCAGATGTGAAGTCTCCCTGCTGAGTATCTGAGCTGATGTTTCCCCACACATTGACACCAGCAGACAGTGGTGGTTCGGGGGAGTGAGAAGCAATGGTCAGCAACTTTAGTGCCTCCTTCTTGATATAAGAGACAATTAGATAACCACCAGAGAGTTTTAAATTGGCATGACCACTTCCTAATTGAACCGCAAAAAATGGTGAATAACCAGATATTGGGGCTTTTTAAGGCCAGACAGAATATTGGTATGATAAAATGTGAAACTTACTTTATTATGTAAACTTCATTAAAAATCATATTCTGACACCCAGAAAAAAAAAAAATCTTGTACACCAATAAAGATCTCCTTATGGACTCTTAAGTAGGGTGTTCCAATTTGCAACCCGTTTCAAGGAACTTAGTCTGCTTTCACTGGAATGTCCCAGGTGTAGACTAGTTCAAAGTCTCTCTCACAAAGATTGGTATAGAGCAGCGGTCACTAAACAGAGAAAATTTTGGAGGTCTGGGTCTGGCAGTGCGCCTCCGAGCCAGGACCCAGTTGAGAGGGGCCAGAGCTGCGGACCACGTCTCCCGTACCAATCCCAGGCTCAGGGAAGTGGGAGGGTTGTCTCTAGACACAACGCGCCTACTTTCCCATCGCAGGATCAGACTTGCTGTGATGGGAGAGTGGTGGGTTTTGGCATCACGATGTCACTCTGGAGGGAAGTTTCTTCCCCTTTGAGTGACAAGTGGCTCCTCGCGCATGTGCTGTCCAGAGCCAGTTAATTTAGTGGTCTGTTGGCCCGAAAAGTTTGGTGACCACTGGTATAGAGGATATAAGTGGAGCAGCAGCAGAAACGGGAGGTATGTTCCAGATAGATGGCGGTTGCTCCAATAATACTACACAATGCCGATCATTAATAATTTCCCCTGTTTTCACCAAACAATACTAGCTTTCCAAAAGGTTTCTAATTGCCGAGGCGAAGAAACTGCCCCCCCCTTTTTTTGTCAATCTCCCATGAGCCTTTGTGGCCCTTGACCCTATTCCGGTAGCAGTGATCCTCTTGTGCAGGACTCTTCTAACCGTGCAGGACTAGCAAGTGAAAAGAATTAAAGTCTTGTAGCTTGCTCCACAACTATGTAAACTGTTAAAATACAAATGTAACATTTGTCTGCCAAATTTATTTGTAAATCAGGTAGCTATTGTAAAGCTACATTTATAAATATATCTGTGCTTTGATTTGATTTATTTTTATTATATAAGAAAAGGTGTAATTGGGCTGGTTAGTAGATGTGGCTTGGGGTGTCATCATCATTAACATGCCTGCATATTGTCTTTTGTCACTTTTACCTTTGCCTAAGAATTAGAGATGTATTTCTTGTACATCCTTTGGGTTGCCAGTCCAGAGATTATTGGTGATAACGTAAACTGATTGTACACTGAAATGTGTAATTTAGTTTTGTCCTTTTGATTTTCAGATGAATGACCCTTATGCACATGTATTATGTAGGGAATCAACTTTAGAACCCATAAAAGTCTTATGATTTGAAAATGTTTCATGACTTTCTTTCATTTTCTGAAATGTAACCAGAGACTCTCTAAATTGTATCCCGTGTAAAATGACTACCTCTGTAGTCAAACCTCTTGGTGCCCCATCCCAGAGCCATGAGCACAGTGCCTTAAAATAGCCTCCAAATACTACAACTACTGTTGGGTAATGCTAGACATGACCACAGATAACGGCCCCCACCTCCGTGAATACATATTACATATACTATTCCAGGAGCACGGCTAATGTTAGTTCATGAAATGTGACTGGTTGCAGTTTAAGATCTGATCTATATTTCTGTGTGTATCCTGGGGGTGCTTTATAAGCTGTATATTCCTTCTAGTCTCTCTTATGTGTAAGGTATTAAGCAGCCATACATGGGAAGAAACTAAACTTTAATTTAAAGCTTTGCCCCAAATCAACTGGAAAAAAATCGGCTACCATTGCTGGTCCTAAAATAAGTTGTCTGAAGATTTTCAGTGAATTGGGACACTGATCCATGACAAGAACACAAAGTCAACCTCTTGTCCTTTGTTCAAGCCATTGGATCATCGATAACTGTAAAAGAAAGGATCACCAATGGCAACTTCCAAATCCTCTTACTGCAGGTTTGTAGTAAAAAGGACAACCTTCTGGTTCATTATGTTTCTATTTAGCTGTCTTGCCAACACCATGAAGGTAGAAAGATGCCACTAAAATTTTAAATAAACTAAAAAATGGTGTCCCACTCCAGTCTGGAGGTAGGTGGCCTTCAGAAGATACACACCCTGCTTGGCATCTAATACAGGATCCGCATTGGTGGTTGGAAGGCTGCGCAGTTCAGCTATGCTATTGTAGGAGATAGAAAGTACCTTAAGCTGAGATAAACCCAAAATAAAAAATCTTGCTCCCCGCAGGTGACCTGGATAGGGGAAAAAAGAATGTTGATCTCACTGTGCATGCGAGATATCGGCAGTTTTTCCTTCCATTAATGAAAAGGCTCAATGTGCACATGCTCAGGATCAGGGCATGCACAAATGAGCAACCAAGAGCCTCCCGTGGTGCGAGACGTAGATATCCTGGGAGGCTTTGTGCTCCCATTCGGTCTTCATTTTTTTTTTTAAAGAAAAGTGTGTTGGACCTAATTGTATTTTAATGTATTTATTTATTTATTTTTTACTACCCTTCTATGTAAGGTATAAGTTTTGAGTTTAGATTTGCTTTAAGTTTTGATTGCAAGGTAGCATTAGTCAAGGTAATTCTGCCCTAGCTAGAAATGCATATATATTTATTTTTTATCTGCGTCATGGAGGCAACCTGCACAGTATTGTGACCATTTCAGCCTTTTTTTTTAAAAAATCCAGTGCTTTGAATGCTCTTCAGCATTGAATTTTCCTATTGCTGATTACACCTATCAGGTTCTGCTGGTGATTCTTTGATATCCGTTATGAGTTCTCCATTCAGGTAACTAACACTTTGTCTTCTACATTCCTTTTTTGGGCTTAGTTCAGTTCCTCTTGCTATGTATCTTTTTTTAGTATTTTAGTTTTTTTCTTTAATATCTCCTATGGAAAATAACAATTCAGGCTAAATGGCATCTTTAAGGTCAGAATCCATTTTTTGTATTATAAGCGGTAGTTTTGGTAGCCACAATGAATTGCTGTAATAAAATTTGAGGCACTCGTATTCTGTGCTAGCACTGATTTGGACATACAGAAGCAATCCAGAGACCCTTTGGCCGCTTGTCAGACATCCCCAAATGGAAGTATTTGCACAGAACTACACGTAAACTGTCACTTACAGTCTTTATTTTCTGGAAAAGCTTACAAAGTTCTTTTTCCGAGGGAATTATTACCTGAAATTCTTGCCGAAATGTTCCAAGATCCTTAGCCAAGACATACAAGAAACAGAAATTTGTTTTGTAATGTCTTTAATGATTGTGTCTTTATAATTTCCCATACTCTGCGTGAATTCTTTACAGAATCCATCTATGATTGGATACCAAGTAGAAAAGACAGGAACTTGTGCTGCATAGCTGTTGATAGATCTAAAGTAGATTGTACAGTTAGATCGTAATATGTGTGTGTCCACCATCAAAGCCCTGATTACTCCTTACAAAGGTCACAATACTCCGCCAGTAATTTCATTGTGTGTTCCCTTTTGGGAGGCCAGTGCCATGTTTAACTTGGAAACATCCTGGGTCACTATACGCAATGGCCAGAGTTTACCAGCGTTTATAGACCAGGTCCCTTGCTGCAAGGGATTATTAGCAGTTTTGCATTCTTTGAATGGTAAACCAAATGGTCAATGTGGAGTGGTACAGAAAAGGAATTTTTGTGAGAATTGGTGCCAAAAGTGTAGTTTTTAGAGAAAAGATCTAAGTTACAAAATATGTTCTAGCAAACATTCTCCTTCTGTTGAATGTAAGCAATAGGCTTACATTGCAGTTCACTTCAGTTTTGAATTCTTCCTTCGCCTTTGTAGATTTGAAAAGGTTGCACTCAAAAGACCTAAATTGGTCCGATCTTTTCACTGGAAAGAAGGAATCGCCACCACTATGAATGTTTGGCAGAACGATTTGTCTGTGTATGGCCAACCTAACACTGAACTTTTTCAGGTTTACATTCACAAAGCAAGTACAGTTACTTCCTTGTGTGGTAGGGAAAATCTTATCTGCTCAGGATATCTCCCAAAGTACAAAGTAGTACAAAGATTTCTTTAATGGGTGTTGTTGTTTCCCCTGAGACACATTCATTCTGCTCTTGAGCCTGTTGCTAAAAGATAAGGGTGCCAGTTTTGGCAGCATTCAGGTTTCATGTAATCACTCACCCTAAATGGGCCTTCTGCCCATTGTATCTTATTTAAACCTTTCACTTGGTTGTGTAGATGAAGCCTCTGGCATCATGGAACTACCCCAGATGAGTCCCAGATTTTCAGCATGCTGCTTAAGGGATACCTGGCTTATTTTCTTCCTCCTTCAGCATGTCTGCTTTTACATCTCCTTTACTGTCCACATGGCTTTTGCTGGGATTTTGTTTCCCTTTCTGATGCTTCATCTATTTACAGCTTGGAGGGGAACAGAGAATGTGATGAGAAAAGAACAGGATGGTATTGGCACTACTTATGGCATCAAATTTACCTGTTAAAGGCAAAACTAGAAATAACGAATTCTTTGTATGATTTGATGGTGCCACACTTGCAAGTCAGCTGCCTTATAATACACCCCTGTGTACACTTTCTACACTTTGACAGGCAGCCTTTACAATGCCCCTGTTTAAACCATTTTAACATTGGTGGTTAGCGTTGGATTTGTAATGCAGCTCGGTTTGCACTTCCCTTACTCCTGAAACCCCGGCGTGGCTGATCTATAATGCAGCATTCTTTATACGGCACAACCTTATCTCTTATCCCTGGAGGTAAGCTTTGTTGCCCCATATGTAATGGGGTCTAAACCTCTGGCTTTTCGACAGGCAGTTAAATATAGAATCTAATTGTTCTGTTTACCTTCCTTTCATTTGTTTGCAGCTTTAGGAGCCTTTGATTTACAGGCAGGTAAGCATACCTGATAACCAAAAAAAATACTTGCCTAATATTCTATACGTCCCTCCTGTAATGCCAAAACAGCTGTGACCTTTGAACGCTCCACAAGATCTTTTCAAGGAATCCTCTGGTGAACAGCACCAATACATTAGCAGCAGATCCTTTTATTCTTCTCATATTTGCTGCCTACATGAAAACATGATTTAGCCGACCAGGCCTGCTTGTTCCATTGCACCATGGTTCAGTTCCGATAGGGATGAACAAAGGTCAGTATAGGGCTTGGACTGTTCCATGGCTGTACTGTGTTCCAATGCCTTTTTCTCATGGCCAGCATTACATTCTTGGCCTTGGTACTAAACGCCAAAACATCTTTCATTTCAGCAATATGCTCAGACTAATTGGGCCCACATCAAAGCTGCTCATCCAGGAATTTTTTGGAGCCGGGTGGGAAGAAATTGTAGGCAGGTGGCATCCCCTGTATTGTGACACAACTCTTCAGTAGCCACATAAAAACAGCCGGGTGGTTACTGAAAAGTGCCGGGCGATGCGCCCAGCTAAAAGGGACTGGGGAGAACACTGATGTGTTTTATGCTATTAACACAGCGGTCGCCAACCAGTGGTCTGTGGAAAAATTTGATTGGTCCACAGAAAAATTTGGACATTATTTGCAAATTTTATGTTTTATTAGTAACAAACCAAAAATAATCTAATAAATTCTTGCACTAAATTTACGAACTGTACTAGAGACGGAAAAACAAGGTCGGCTCAGCCTTGTTTCGACCATTACAACAGTCATCCTGATCTTTGAATACAGATTCTCATCCGATTGTTTTATTTTATTTATGTCTCAGACGCTCTTTTAGGCAAGTATCACCTTAACTGTGTTTTCCTTACCTGTTTAATGGCATCAAATAGTCTAACTTTCATAATTATCATTTCTTGTTTGGTCTTGGATTAGAATGAAATAAACCCATTACGAGTGAGAAAAAGCAAACAAATATTTTGCATTTCTTTAGTAATACCAAAGATAATTCAACTAATGATAATAGTTACAATAGTAATACTTCACTTAACCGTGAGCTGATCAATGAATCGGAGCCGCCACAGTCCTTGTCAGCACCATTAGGAAGATCATTATTTTACAAATGAATTTTATGTTTTTAAAAAAATTCACATTAATGGTCCGCGGGATTTAAAATTATGATTTAGTGGTCCGTGAGGTCTGAAAGGCAGACCCCTGTTCTAACACATCGTGTTAACTTACTGTTAACCTGTCCCTTTTAGATATTTGGCCAAATATCTTTGTGGTTTCACTTATGTTGCATCATGTATAGTGCAAGCTAATTGTGTGAATGCATTTGTTTAGTTTGAAAGGTTGCGAAAGCTGGAATTTCCCTTTATTTTATTTATATTTTAAAGCCATTCTTAGGAATGATTTACTTCTCCTGGAGACATAAGTCTCCGTGATGTCACATATTCCTGGTCCACTGAACAGCACAAAGGAAATGTGTTTGTAAACATTTTGTTGGCATTGGGTAAAAAAAAAACTTTGCGTGCTTGTGTGTACAGGCACTATATAAATCAATTTATCTCCACATATCCCTAAGGACAGCCCTGAATAAATCCACAAGCAGTTTACCTGTGGTCAGCGGTGCGCACATTAAAATTGTTTTATTCTCTATTCCTCAACTAGCGGCCCAGTGAGCTTGCTGTATGTATATTTAAAAAAGACTTTACTTTTAATACCTGTATGTAGTTTGCTGGAAATATTCTTAATGTAACCATCAAGATAATGAATGAAAGTGATCTACACTAACTCTTGGCAACCATTCAGTAACCATCATATAAAGAATAAAATTAACAAGACAGTGCACCCTAAAATGTAATACATTTTATGAGGTTTTGTGATGACTTTTATGTTTATATTGTAACATCAAGTGGTAAGATGTTCTTACTGGAATTCACAGTTCTGTATCACCAATGTGACCAGTGATAGCTTACCCAGTGAAATCTGCATAATGTAACAAATCACATTATTGGTTGTGAAAGTACTGAAATACTTTGTGCTGGGTTTGTGTAAATGGACAGATTCAATCTGTTATTGAAAGATCTTGGCAGAAATAAAGCCCTGTGGGGATCCAACCCACCCTGAAGCTCTCGCATCGCCCAACTATCCCGGAGCTCTCGCATCGCCCAACTGTCCCAGAGCTATCCCGGAGCTCACCCATTACCCTATGGCTAACTTTTTTTGAAGTCCTCCTTTAAATAGAAGCAAACTCTCAGCCCTGTTTACATGCCTCTTCTTTTCTATCACTCAAACTTTAATTTTGTGATTAAAGCCCTGTGTAAGCCACTGGTGGTTGTAGCTTGGAAAGTTTGATAGACTTCCCATGTGACTGATTGATGAATGCTGATTGAATTTGTTCTGTCACAGTTGCATTCTCCATACCTGGATGTTTTTACTTTGGCAGTGGCTCCTGGTGTTAAATGGTAAAGCAGGGGAGTAAAAGAGTATTTTAATGTTGGATATGGGGGTAATTAAAGCAATCCTACTGTTTTGCATGAATGTCTGTGTTTTTTTTTTTTTTTTTTTTTTGAGGAAGTAGCTAACTGCTAAGTATTTAATTAGAAAAGCCTACCCCACTATTGGCAGCCCTCTCTGAGTGAAAGCAGGGATCTATCTTCAGAGATATGACATGCAGTGCTCAACCCAGAATTTTTTTTAGCCTGGGTGGGAAGAAGTTTTAGGTGGGTGGCAGCCCCTGTATTGTGACCAAACTCTTCAGTGACTACGCAAAAAACAGCCGGGTGGGTGCTGAAAAGTGCCGGGTGGTGTGCCCAGCTAAGAGGGCCTGGGGAGAACCCTGCCATGCCTCCTTGCTAAGTAAAAGCTAGAGCTTTCCAGTCAAAAGAACTTTTGGAATATATTTTAGCCAATTTAAAATGGAACTAAATCCTATTTATACTCGCCTGTTCCATCGCGGCTCCACAATTTTCCTTCCATCTGATCTTTGGCTCCTGATTGGCCTTACCAGGATAATATAACTCATTCAGTCCCAGCAACCTCGGGGTAAGCCAGTCTGGTATTCTGGCAACCAACACACATGTGCAGAGTATGTTGGCAACCAATGCACTATGCACATGTGCAGCTCAGCAATTTGAGCAGATAAGACTGCGATCAGGCAGGTAAGAATGCTAATGGCAGAAGAGACATTGCCATAAAGCCCGGCCTGGTCAGAAGTTCTGCTTTAAAAAGAACCTGGGGTGATGGCAGTACATACCGACGGAAGCGGATATACGGTGGCCTAATAGGTTAAACTGACCAGAACTATTTTTCTTTTTATATATTGTATTTATTGTGCAGTGCTCTTTATGTATTTGTTCAAATAGTTATTTAGTTTTGGTTGTAACACTTGCTTTGCTCAATGCCGTGGTAAAAAATGAGAATGTAAACAATCCTAATTGGTGGCGCTAACATTATCCATGCTACCTATTTTACCTAAATTTGTTCCTGATGTCAAATCTTAAATGGCCTTAGCCCACATACTTGCCTGTTGTTGGCAGGACAGGCTTAAAATAGTGAATATTGGGTACCTTGTAGCCAGCCAATGTGTAAACAAAGTGCGCATAGCCTCTCCCATACTGCTCATAACATTCTGTTTGGTTTGTCTGTTCGGCTCTAGCAGAGAATTCTCCTTGTGATGTTTTCTATCAGCCTGTTTACTCTGGACATGACAGGCCACTGGCTGGGCCTATTTATATTACTGTCCTTTTAGGACTCACAGCAAGGGTCTTCTGTGCCAGAGTAAATATTTATTGGTTCTGTGGCTTGCCTTTTTGCTGCATGATAAATATTTGTCGACCATTTAAAACATTTACTGGGATTCACATGATCCTCATTGTTTTCATGTTGAAAACTGGTAAATCGGTCTTCTATGAAATTCTGAAGTGGGTACAACGAAAAGGGCAACAGTATTATTCTGGGAATGTGACCATCATTTATTAAAAATAAATTATGCAAACCTTTTAACCAATTGAAAGCCTGTAAAATAAAAAGGTTGTCTAGAATTAAAAGTAGAAAATCAGTTCGGTTGGCCAACATTCATCAGCTGCAATTGCACATTTGGTGCCAGTGATGATCGGCAGGTTTACACGAGTTATCACATTAAGACTATGGTTACAAAATGTAAGAGAACATCTGTTTTTAGCTGCTAAAGTAGACATTTTAGTAAATTTAAAGGCCCATTCACAGCTTACCTGCTTGTGCCATGTGCTCAGGAATAGCACCCCACTGCTCCTTATCGAGCACCCCACAACTCATTCTAAAGAAAATCCACTTTAGTGTGCTTATGTCAAATGTGTATTTAAGGTCGCAAGTTCCCTATGAACAGAAGAAGGCATTTCTTCAGTATTTATCCACTTATCAGCTTGCAACTGTTACAAACTTTACAAAGGGACAGGCTGCAGCAGGGTTCTGATCTGTGTTCAACATTCGTAAAACTGCCAAGAACTAAACAGGCAACAGAATCTACATGACTGCCATTGCTGAGCCAGTATCTCATTTCAAGAAGTAGATGCTAACTTGGATAGTCAGACATAACCAACATTTTCAGGACTGTGATCTTCTGAGAAATAGAAAATGCCTGCATAAACTTACAATTTTTCATGATATCTGATCTTAGGTCTGCTTTCAAATGAACCTGTGTCTAAACTTTGTGCTGCATATAATTACGAACATGTTCTAGACTAGCAGTAAAATCGCTTTAAAATTAGCCCTTATTTATTTTGTCTTTTAACGTTTACAACAATGGCACCGAAACAATTTTTTCCTAAAAATGTATAAAGGAGACCAGACATGTCATAGTCGCGTCATCTGGAATATAAAGAAAAGTAAAGGGGTCTGTCGATAAAGCAGTAAGTCTGACATTCACTGAAGGATTCTCTCGTGTAGAATCTATGTATTTCAGTGGCAGAGATAAAAGCAGAACTAAAGCTGAGTGAATCCCCTGTCCATGTTCCATTGCAAGGTGCCACCAACTTCATTTGTCGCCATAAACTTGGCATGATCAAGCAGGAAAGACACATTATTGCAAAAAGGACTTCTCCTGTCACTCTTTCTGCCATAAGGGCCGGGCTGATCATGAATTTTTATAAGTGAAAATTAGGTTTAAATATCCACCTCCTAGGGGTTTTTCTTGTAATCTTGGGGATTAATTTTTTCACGATACACGCAGCTAGAAAGGTCAGGATTGGCTTGTTTTAGAGACACATTACTGCTTGTTAAGATTAAGAATATAATAATGGTTTAAGGCCTGTAGTCTAATCACAGGTGCACCATAACATGATTTAAATGGTTTTAAATATTTTATATTTTTTTTAATGTAAAATGGGGAAAAAGCCACAAAAAAAAAGTTCACATGTTTAGGCTTTATTCACACTTTTGCTTTTAGTGCACTTTGACATGTATTTCATTTGTTTCCCACTTTTGTTTGATAAAGCGTGTGATCTGGGCTGAGTGAACCCCTGGGTCTGGGTGATAGCTGTTATTATTTTTGTTTTAATTGGCTGTCCTGATGACAGAGGTCTCTAGGATGGAGAAAGGCCTGATTTGTTCATTCATTTTACTAAAGGCTTTAGTAGTTTTTTGGTTCCTTTTAGAAAATTCCTTTTGTTGCTGCAGTTAAAGGATAATATGAGGAATGTCTGTTAGCACCAGAGCTCCAACTTCATACTAATTCTTAGTTTGGGGAACTCTGACAAGCTGACTTGGCATAAAGCACCGTACATAGCAACGTGTGCAAAATGACATCACCTTTCTTCTAAAATTTTCTTTCCAAAGTTCCTGGCTGCTGTAGAAAGAATTAGACATCTTGTTAATGTTGTTTTAGTTTCTATGAAAGTGTTGTCATTCGGTGTGTAATTATTTCCTTTTGACACAGAGTTATAGCTTGTGCAGGACTTTGTAGGATCAGTTTATCATGTCGCTGTAACGCTCATGAACAGTTTGTCAATGCTGGGCAAATTCTGGGAAACGAGGAAACTTTAAGCAGAAATCAATTTTTTTTGTTTATCTTTGGATAAAGCAAGTAAGAGTGTAACCTCTGCCTTGTTTTGATTGATGTCTTCTCCACTGGAAAAATATGAACTTCATTTGGTGCCATCTAAGGCAGAAAGTGTAATGTGGAGAGCAATTGCTTTAGTATGGAGAGGCGCCATCAAGTATTTCTCTTCTCATCCTACTACTGGTGACAATCCAAACAGTAGCTGAGTTCATATGTCTAGACTATGATCCAGGCAGCAGTTAAACCTGACAAGGTGCTTTTTGTTCACTCATCTATTCAAACTAAACTTCATGTTGGAGCCTACATTAAAAGTGCAGTTTACACCTTGACAACCTTCTTTATTCTTTTATGTTCTTTTTTGTGCAGCGGATTATAATTGGTTTCAATTTCCTGTATTTAACTTTGAACATTCTGCTAAATTCTACTAAAGATGTTTGTCTCAACATATTATTAGGCAGCATGGTGTCAAGTACTGTATACAATCTTCACTGTAAGTTAATCGCAAACAAAGCAAAAAAAAAAAAAACGTTATAGAGCCTAGCCATTCAATAACTTCTGAAGCAAGCTGTGCTTGATATGCAAAAAGAAACAACTACAGAGTTTGTCTTGGTCATTATAGAGTTTGCAGAAGAGCAAAAGCTTTCTTCTGCAAGTCATGTGCACCATACCCCTCAAGCCAGCAGGGAAACCCCATTCGTTTGCTTTATTGTAGTGTATGCACCCTGACCTTGCATTTTTCCCAACACTTTGTGCCAATCTAATGCTTTCCTTACAATATGACTCCATCTTTTCACTCTGTATCTACAACTAGGTACTGATGTCTGTGTCATCTAGTAAATGTTTATGGGCTGAGCCAGTATTTGGCTGGTTATAAAGGATCGACCAAGCCGTTGTCATGCATGATAAAATCATTTCTTTTAATTTAGTCATATTGAGGTGACTTTATAATTATTTCTGTGCTTGACACATAAACAAGTGCATTCTGTGTGGGTTAGCTTTTGGTTACCATTTTTTTAACTGGTAATTATATGCCAGACAATAGGAAGATGAATAGGTCTGTATATTAGATTAGAACTGACCAACATTCTTACAGTGGAATGGACTTGGCCAAATGTTACAGCTGTCCTGAAAAACCTTAGTCTTAAAATCAATTGTCTCTGTGTAGCACATTGATCCTGGCTGTACATAATTAATAACTTTCCTCTAAAATGTTTTTTAGGTTACTGATTACCAATGGAGCATATTCAAGGAGCGTGGATGAAGATCAGCAATGGATTTGGGTTAAAGGACTCTGTATTTGATGGACATAGTTGTATGTCCCCAACTATTGCTCAGCAGTTTGGGTATCAGAGGCGGGCATCTGACGATGGAAAACTTGGCGACACTTCAAAAGCAAGCAGTACTATTCGGGTCTATCTACCCAATAAGCAGAGAACAGTGGTATGTACAAAGTATAGTGCCTCTTTTATTTTATTGTTTTTTGCACTATTGTTTTAATAAGTTTTTGGTTTGTGATGTGCTATATATTAATTCTTTGATTATATTTGGTGCCACTCCATTCATTTGCAAGTGCTATGTGGTTTGTTATCTAGTCCAACTGGATTGTAATATTTTGGATTTTCAAGGCATGGGATGAAACAAAAAAAAAATATAACTGCATAAATGGATTTTTTTTCCATACTGCAGCATTTCTAAACATCAGTGACCATCAGGGCCGATATCGGACGAGAGTCCTACGTGTGTACAGCGCTCGTCGTCCATCGTCCGATCGACTGTCCTGGCCTATCCACAGACGATGAATGATCGTAATGAAAGTGAAGGGGGAGAGCGTGCAGCAGGGTGCCACTCTGTTGCCCCTCTTCTTTCCATAGAGCAGAACGGTGCTGTACAGAGCTCGTTCATGCATTGTGCAGTCATTAGTTGCTGGAAAGGATCGTGAAAGATCCTTTCCAATGATAATTATTGCTCATGTGCACATACCCTAAAGCTACGTACACACTTCCAATTATTATCGTTGGAAAACGAACGACGAACGTTCCTGCACGATATCTACAAATGATCGTATAGCACCGATCCTGCACATAGAGATAACGACACGATCGTTGGTAGATATTGTACACACAATAGATACGATCGTTTGAGCGATATAGGAACTATATGCACGACAGGAAAGTGAACGAACGACCGTACACACGAACGATGTTCAACGATCGTCGTCCAATCCGATCCGCCGGTCCGGTCGTTCGCTTCCAACGACTTTCCTCGTTCGTCGGCGTCGTTGGTTACTTTTTTTACGAACGATTTTTGCCCAATCGATCGTTCGTCGTTCGTTCGTCGTTCATTTTGAACGATAAAAATTGGAAGTGTGTACGCACCTTAAGTCTTGCCATCATAATAAAAAAGGGTCTTCCAAAGCCACTGGGGACTGATAATAGATGAAAACAAAAGGACAGAAATCAAGCTTATCAGAGGCTGTATTTTGGGCATGTGTAGCCAGTTCTTTTCAAGGTGTTGTTGGTTTTTTTTTTTTTTTTTTTTTTAAATTGTGTCTCAGAGATATGATAGCAAAGTTGCTGCCTTTAATTAAATATTAAAATAGTGAATGTCTTTGCCATTTGTCTTCCAGGAACATGTATTTCTTACACACATGTTCTGGGTATGGTTGATGATGGGATCGTAAAGTATAATTAAGTTCAAAATCTCATGTTTTTGCATGCTCCCAATTGGCCAGTTGTAAAACCTGTGCAGCAGCTAAACTGTTATTAATAAAACCAAGATTGGCTGTAAAGAGCACAAATTTTACTGATAGGCTCTGAAAATCTAAAAGTTAGCATGTTTACCTAGTTGGGAATTCCTTAATTTCTTAATAAAATAAAAATGTTCAACTGCCAGGTTCTGTGGCTGGAATGTTGTAATAGGAAAGTATCGGTTTCATGAAGTAGGCAATACTAAAGCAGGGTTCTCCCCAGAAACTTTTTTAAGCCGGGTGGTAAAAAGTGGGCTGGGCAAGACACGGCAAATTTAGTGCTCCCAGTTATTCATGTAACCGGTATCCAGTAACCTCTATTATTGTGTCAGTGTTCTACCTACCCCCTATACTTCAATTCAACTTTCTAATGGCTGGTATTCTGCCCAAACTGTTCAGCGCTGTGTATTTTAATCCAACTGCCTAGTGTTCCAGGTTTTAATGGTGTGTAATCCCTTGTGTTAAATTGGGATCAATGTGGTGTAACAAGTTAGGCCTTAGTTCACATAAGCAGTAAAAAACTTGGCCATTTACCCCTCCTGAGTGACTACCTGGCAACTTCTAGGGATTGGTAACTGCTGGGCACCTGGGGTATGGTAACAGGAGGTAAGTGCTGGGCTTTTACAGGCCTAGCAGTTTTTCAAGCAGCAGTGGTTCCAGGCAAGAGAAAAGTGAGGGGTAAAGGCCGCAGCCTGACTTCAGGTGTCACCTCCTAGCCCTATATCTAGATAACACAAAACTTTTGTCTGTCACTGATCTGAGGCCAGTGAGTTCTAAGCTTGCTCAGATTCCCTCTTCTTTCTGATGCTCACCGTTCCATCAAGTGCTGATCTCATTGGGGATGTGTGATTTTGTGTGTGAGATTTAGCATGTTTTTTACATTATAGGAAAGCCCCTGATTATGTGTTCCCGATGTCAGGCATGCACAAAAGGAGCAACCCACAACCACCTGAAAGTCTGCTTGCCATATTCTGCAACCTAACAACTCACTGTGATCAAATCTTCATATCTCCTAAATTGTTGGTACACAGGGATCCCTCATAGCTACTGATAACCTAAATTTCTTTCAAGAATATAAAGATATGGGGATCACGAGATTTAAAACTTGTAAGGATTTAAAATTTGAGTTGCTTTTTCATAAGAAAAGGGCACCTAGGAGCCTAAAATTTGTATTTGCAAATTAAGGACCCCCCAGGGGCTATTTACATAGCATAGCTGAAGGTGTCCCCGTACTGCACCTACATTTTCAGTTTTGTACAGCCCACCATTCTAGGAAAATTGTGATTCAAAGAAGGGGAGCAGACAGGGTAACATAGTATCACAGTAGAGATTTGTGATGGGTATCAATTTAGGGGCCCCATCCCAATGCTCCTTGCTATGTAAGTGGCTCCGGAGGTCCCCAATTTGCATTTTCAATTTAGGACTTCCAGGCACATTTGCTTTTGAAACAACAATGTTATCATTTCACAAGGTTTTACAATTGTGATTCCCATATGCTAAAATTCCTATCATTTGGGGCTGAAATTGTGATTACTATTAGCTATGGGGGTTCCCTGTGCACTCTGAAAAGTCATTATGACATACTGTTTAGGAGATGTGAAGGTTTATACACAGAGCTGTAAGGATGCAGAATGACATGCAGTTACACACACATCTGATGACAAAACACACGCCTACACGGGCAGATACATATTGTTATACAAGGTTGTTACAAGGAGACTCATTCTCAGCAGCTGGAATCCTCTGAATGGATGACAGCAGAGAACGGAGCAGCCACTCCATTGTCAGTTCAGAAGATTAAAGCTGCTAAAAGCCGGGTGGAGTGGGCAGGGCAGCCGGGCGGCCCGCCCACCAAAAAGGGGTTAGGGAGAACTGTGCTATAGTGTAGGATACCTTTCTTGCCTGGTCACTTTATGCCACTTTGACAATCATTTTGTTTCAGCTTGGACAAAATACACCATATTAAAAGCGTGCGTTAATATTGCTAATATAACATTTAGATAACAGATTTTTCTTTTTGACTCCCCAACACTGCAATATAAACAGTACAGAGTGGAAAACCAAGATATAAGGAAAACAATAGATATACAGCAAAAGAAAGTTATTTTAAGCTGAAACTGAGTTATTGTTTATGCTACTTAGAGCACATGGAATGAAAATGTTATGAAAACAGGTTTTTTTTTTTTTCAATTTACCTTTATACTACTATTTCATACTTGTCAAACATGATTACAGTTTAACCTTGAAGTCAGAAGACTTCACTCGCTTGGCCTCAAAAAATATTTATATAATAATTTTTGTCACACGTGTTGGCCTACCTTATGCACTTTAATCTCAAATTACCAAATTTGTTAATGTGTGAACATACTTTTAACAAGCAGTAAAACCATCAGTTTATTATCCTTATAGCTATTTGTACTGTGAAGTAATTGTCAAAGATTACAACCAAGTCTCCAAAGTTAGATTCTATGAGTTCAGAATCATCTGGTGCTTTGCATCAGAAAGATTTTACTATTACTTTCTATTGCAGGTGTTTTAGTGCCTCACTTGTGAGCTTCTTTTTTTCAAAATGCTTATAGCTACAGTGGTGAATAGGGGATGTTTTTTAGATGGTTTACTTTCTCTATTCAGAGGCACTGGAAGTATTTTCCTTTTGAGTTATACTGCTTCCTTCACGAAGACCAGACTTTTCATTTCAGAGAAGCACTTTTGGCTGTTAATGCAGTTTGGCCACTTTGAACATAAAAGATCACAATGCTTGTTCGCCCAAATGCTTAATAAACTTTGTACACCTTGAAAGATTTTGATAAAATGTAGTCTTGCACCAGTGTAAGTTGTTAAAGATTTGCCTCAAGGGGCCAACAGCCATTTTGATTGAGAAAGCATCTATCCTTTTATGAACCTAATGTCCCAACCCTCAGACTTTTGCATAGACAGGTGACTCTGATGGTCGTCTTCTTTAAGGAAATCTCATTTGGCCAGTTCTACATCAGACCACTACAACACAACAATCTGTTGTTGTCAACCAAATCTGACCCTGGACATATATTTGGTGCCAAAGACCAGCCACCACCTTGCCATGGGGGTTCAGAATTCTGATTCCATAGTTGAAAGTCTTTTCGTTTTGTGAAGGATCCCCTCAACACATGGCAGCGTTTTTGGTTGGGGACGTGTCCTAGACATGCAGGGAACCTGGTTGTTTAAGGCCGTTTAAAAGGTAATAAGCTGTTAGGTATCTGTTAAACTTATCACAGTATCAGAATTTATGGGGAGCTCCTATGAAATTACAACCCTCATAAGTAGACCTTTAGCTAAAATCCATCCACCTGTTCACATTTTGCTTTGGTTATGGTATATGGAACCTGTAGTAATCTGTGAAAATGAATTGTGGGCTTTGCACACGTGTCTGCGATTAATCCCAAAAGAGAACGTAAAACAATTATTACCATCACGGCACACCTACTAGACACACTAGTTAGTCCACATTGTTGTACACATTCTGTGTGTAATACATAACTAAAAGGTATAATTTATAGAGGTATTGTTATGATGTTGAGGGAAAGAATTTCTTTTCTTCAATAACTCTGATGTGAACATGATGAGGTGGTATTGGAATGAGGACATTGACACACCCATCTCAAATCCTAATATTTTCTTTTGGTTCCCTGATGTAGTTAGTTTTTTTTTTTTTTAATATTAGGCTTCCAATAATACTCATTTAAAAAAATTCTTCCTAATCTGGGCGTCCTGGGGAGGTGGGGGCTGAATGATCTGTACATCCAAAGATGTAGGGAGGCTTTTTTGTTTTTGTTTTTTTACTTTTAATAGCTTGGGAGCAATCATTTACATCTGCCTTTTATTCCTCAACATATTTAATAAACTAATGTTTTGTTCTTGTAGGTCCATCCTACAACCATTGCACTTGTCCTGCATTTCCTTGTTGCCCCTTTCAGTTTGGGAGAACAAAAAAAGAGATTTCCTTTGTAAGATCCCAGCAGTCACTGAGCACCTATGGCACTTTCATAGGTTTAAAGTATTCTTGTTTTTTTTTTTTCTCCCTCGAAATTTGCATTACATAAGGTATCTATTAAAGTTAGTTTGCCCCCTTGGCCATAATAGTGCCACATTCCATATATTTAGCATAAAGACGAAAGATACCACATGAGTGGATTTCATGTGGGATTTTAAAGGCACATATCCTCAAAGTAATGACCAAATCAATGTTGTATTGATTGAAAACAATATATTTTAATTACCATTGTATTTAATCCAAATCTTAGTTACAACCACATAAAACATTCTTAGACTATCTGCAGAGGTAGTTCCAATTGTGATTCTAGTACAAGCATCAATTCACATTTGTATATAAATGTACACCAAACTTGTAAATGTTACTCAATGCGTTTTGCGGACATATAGCCGCTTCTTCAGGAGTTATTCAGTGGTGCACATAAGCCAAGTATTTTTGCTTGGAACAATCACAGTATCACAACCAAAGACTTCTATACTTCAACCTTAGACAAGGGAGATCCAGGAGGCCATAAATATATACCCAACAGTGGTGTTAACCACCTGGGTGTTACACTGATGTCTAGATTTCTGTACCAAAAGCGTTACACTGTTTTTCATGCAATTTTTTTTTTAAGTTGTAGACCTGTAACGTACAGAAATATGTCCGAACAGGGTTCTAGTAGATATCATGAATATAAAAAATGTTTGAAACACACAAATATGTAAAAAAAAAAAATTACTTTTAATTTTTTAATACTTTGTATTGGACTGGATACAGAACTTTGTATTCAATCCAATACAAAATGAGAACAAAATTCAAACTCTCATTATGTATTGGATTGAATACAAACTCCTGTATCCAATCCAATACAAAATGAGAGTTTGAATTTACCAATTACATACTTTGTATTTATTTTTAATTATTTTGTATTGGATTGGATACAGGAGTTTGCATTCAATCCAATACAAAATCTGTTTGAATGAGTTTCAGTTTGAATTTCCCGCACACGCGCCGACGTCATCACGCACGCAGGGAGACAAGGAGCCGGCCGGCTTTTAAGCCGGCCAGCTTCTTGTTCCCGGAGAGGACACCCGACGCTGGAGGACGACGCTGGAACACGACGATGGATGATCGCAGCGGGGTATTTCCATACAGTGAGAAAAACTCGGGGTTAACGAAAATTGCAACTTTTTTTACAGGTGAAAAATCTCGGGCTTAACGGTTAGGAGGTTAAAGAAGTCAGAACCCGGAGGTGTTGTGGTTTTTCTAATACTGATCTTTCAGCGACAGGTAACTTGGTACACACCCTAAGAGCACTTTATATGGTGGACAGAAAGTTTGTAAGGGTTCTGACTGATTACAAAAGACAATGCTTCCCCAACTAGACATCTGTTTACTTGCAGGGGATGTATATACAATGTTGATGGTATAATAAGATGTTACATTAGGTGTGTGTTCACTTGTTATAGGAGAATAGCACATATACCAAGTTTTGATGGGCTGAACTAATCCCAGTACAATGAAAAGTCTGTCCCTTGGCATTTATGTGCAAAATATTCTCAACAATTATCTCCTGAATTGTCCTATGTTATTGTATAGAGTAATGTTAAGAGCCACACAGGAAATTCTTTTCTAGGTTTCTCATTCTAATTAAATTGTTGGGAGTTGCAAAGGGTGGCAATCAATTACTAAACAGATAGAACATGTTACCCCCTAGTATGTAAACTGTAGCATGTAGCAGCAGCTAATATGAATTTCTCTAGAGTGCTCGAGTTTTCTAGTTCTGTACAAATTTTGGGTTATTAGGCTGAATTCTGGTTAAAACTAATAACTCTTGCAGTAGATTCGCCTTCCTAACTGCAAGGGTTCCGTGCTTAGTATAGGTAAAGTTGGGGGGAAAATGTGTTTTCTTATCCCCCACACCTACAAAACAACCTGCGATATCCTCCTCTTACCTAGACTGGTCTCTGGCAGCCTCTCCTAAGTCCTGATACACCACCGGTGTGACCACCCGCCTCATCCTTTTTAGTACAGGGCTAGTAACACTGCATGTTTTGCAGCATTTTGTTTTAAGCTTGGTGGGAAGAAGCTGTAGGCAGGTGGTGGCTCCTGTATTGTGACCAAACTATTCAATGACCACCCAAAATCAGCCTGGTGGTTGCTGAAAATTGCCGGGTGGTGTACCCGGCTAAAAGGGACTGGGGGGGAAAAAGGCTATATAGCAGAACGCCAAGCCCCCAACTTGGTGTGGTGGGCAGCTCTGGAGGGCACCAGTTATTGCTGGAACCAAGGTATAAGGTAAGTTTTATTCCTAATCTGTCTAAAAGAGAACCTTTCCTTTGCACGGAGGAGTAGTGGATAAGCTTTAATGTTACCCAAAGTAATATGTAATTTCATGCAGCAAGATTGAGAAGCAAACAAATGTTTTCTGTGCTCTATTTTATAAGTCTGCTATTCAGGTCATGTCATCATGCTCTACATGACATATTTTTTGCTTTCTTTGCGTGAATTCTTTTGCCTTTAATGCTTTATTCTTGGCTTTATTTCCATTTGTTGGTTATCCTATGGTCACCTTGTGATGCTTACATAAAGTTTTGTTTTTCATAATCTGTTACAATACAGATTTGTATGTGACATCTAATGAAATAAAGACTATTCAATTTCTGTAAGAATTCCTGTCTGTTTCATTCCTAAAATAAGACACTTAGTTTATTGCTGGTTATGTTTCAGGGATTTTCTCTTGCTAAATCCCTAATCCAAGCATGTAGGTGTGTACATCTAGTTTTTCATCTTCCAAGGCCTGTAATATTTCAAGTCTGCATGAGAGGAACATGTCAATTTAAAGAACAACTGTAGCAACATTTTTATAAAATAAGTTTGTAAAACTTGCACAAAGACTGAATTAATTTTGTTGCACCTCAGCCTTATCCCGACAATTTCACATCTCTTCCACTTCAGGATGATTTTGTTGATTCTCCTTTACAAAAGGAACTGTGGATTTGTTACTCAATGCAGTACCTTCATGATATACTGCAGTAAGGAGGGTTGTCAAAGCTTATTTTCCTCCCCATTCCTTTAAATTAAAGCTGGAAATTAATCTGGCAAAGTCCGGAGGCTGAACCTTAGGAAATGATTGCCAAAACTTTCTCTAGACACAGGGTTCCCTCCTGGATTCCTTGTACTCCCAAACTGTTGCAACCTGTGAATAAAACTGGGTATATGAATGAGTGACATGCATTAGAATATTGAGTATAAGGGAAGATTCCAGTTTTAAACCTCCAAAGTTTGCCAAATTCTGTCTCATTGTATTGGGCATTTCTTGTAGAAGGTACATCTGAGATTTACCCCCTTGATTGAAAATAAGTCCAGGGTTCTCCCCAGGCACTTTTAGCAGGGTGCACCACCCAGAACTTTTCAGCACCCACCCGGCTGTTTTTGGGTGGTTACCAAAGAGTTTGGTCACAATACAGGGGCTGCCACCCTCCTAAAATTTCTTCCCACCTGGCTTAAAAAATTTTCTGGGTTGAGCACTGAAGTCTAATGTTGACTGAGATGGCAGCAAAAGCACTTTTCTTTTGTAGGATGAGGAGAAGTTACTTTGTGACATCCATACCTTTTTATTTTTTTTGTCCTGGTTTCATTTTTAAGGAAAGCCTCCTAAAGCTTGACAGATCGTTAAACGTCTCTGGTGTTGGACTTGAATTCAGGTTCTAGTCAGTAGCTGTGGTGAACACTTCTAATGTGTGAATGTATATGCAATGTGCAGTTCTCTCCCAATAACTTGGATTTTTCCCAGCAGGCAGTGATGACAGAAAGATAGAAGAAGTGTTGTCAATTGCTTGCAGTGTGCTCCGTGCAGCCAGCTCACTGACTTTCCAGATCCCTTGTCCAAGATAAATATTAGTGAGAGCATAGCTTGGATCCAAATAAGAAAAATAAACTAGTCTACATAACTTACATATGACACCATTAAAAATAACAAACATTTCTAAGTAATTCTCTAGAACACCCTAGCTGGAATAATGTATGTATATATATATTTTGGGGGGGGAATCTAAAGTCAAAGCGGACACAAAATTGAGCTGTTATTTACCAGTTCAGAACATAAAAATGGTGTTTTTACTCTGTGACCCTTTGCCTTTCACATCCCAACTGGGCTTGACTTTTTTTTTAAATAAATTGAAATAAGTAATTGAAATAAGTGGGATAGTTTTATTCCTCATTCTGTGGTGAGGTGAATAAAAACGTTCACTCACACGTGAATACATTAGAGAATAAAAATAATTACCTGAAGTCTTGCTAGATCAGATACACATCTTTATTAGAGGTATACATAATGTTTAGATCTTTTACTTTTTAATATGTTTATAAGTGATCGTTTTTACATTTACAAAACTTATTGTATGTTAATTGTTTGTAGAGAACACAATTGTGTATTTTTTTTTTAACTTAACCCGTTTGTCCTTTTAATAACGCCTTTAAAGAATGGGAACAAGAATTGTTCTCTGGTGGACGGGCTTCAAAGCAAAGAATAGTGTTACCGTAATTACCCCTCAGCTTATAACTTAGTTTTAGAATGGTGTGAACATAGAAATTGCATTTATTTGTGTAGAAATAAGTTGTCCTGACTCTTCTTTTCCCGCTTATAAAGCAACCTATTTATAAGTAGGGCCCCATTCCTAAAAAACATTCCCTTGTGGGAATACCTTACTGCCATTGAAACACATGGACCTGGAAGATTTCCACAAGGGAATGTCTGTTTTACCAATTGAGCTACCAATGCAAGGTAATCCAGATTCATTAGGTGAGTGCAGAAATACTCTACAAATGCCGGTGTTATTCGGTGCATTTGTTTTGGTACCGGTTATTTTTAGACTGTTGAAAAGTGTCCCTTAACACTGCATTCACCATTCTATGCAAATAGAATTCTATGTAATGCCTATTTATTTTTTTCTTCCGATATTAGCTTTGTTTTATAACCATGACGAATGTTACTCAGCCTGCTATTCTTGGAAGAGCTTCCCCTGCACTTCTGGTTTTGAGGTGTGAGCAGTGCACATTTATTACAGTGAGAGTACTGCTCTGATTAGACTGCAGTTCCCAAAATGAATTCAGCATGTGAGTTATGTGACTTTGAAAGTTTAACTAAACCTTCTTTATAATCGCCTGTACCCATTCCATCACGATGCCCTCATCTTCTTCTCTTCGAGGTTTGGTCATCTTTATTAGCACAGCAGGGACAATGGTACTCATCTGTGCATGTGTGTTCAACCAGTCCCAGCACCCGCAGGGCAAGCCAGGATGTGCCCGGGTATCCCAGCAGGGGCAGCTCAGAGATTTTGATAGTCGAAGGGGAGCAATCAGGGAAATTATTTTTATTAGAAGTGACATGCCTGTCACCCTCTGCAATACAGCCCTGTCTGGTTGTAAATTTAGAGGTGGAACTTTAGTTCTGCTTTTAGCACAAATTCACAAAATAATTTTGTACAATTATTTACTTTTAGAGGTAATTTTGGATTTTAAATTAGGTTGGGCTGAGTTGAGTAAGTCTTTACGGACTTTAAGGTGACTATATACACACACCCTTAGGGTATATGTATGTATGTACATTAAAAAGCATATAGCAATACATTGCCTAATTTTTTTTTTTTTTTTAAATGCAAAAAACCGTTAACCTGAAATTTACATGGTGTCCACTTTTGCAATCTCTGTATAGCTGAGCCGCTATGTGAGGAGTTCAGTTTATGGTGAGAAGCCTCCTGATGGGAAGAGAAAGCAGAATGACAGAGAAATAGGTTCATAGCTGTGTTTTTTTCTTCTTTCACTAATATAATTATTATTACTACCAGTGTTCTCCCCAGGCCCTTTTAGCTGGGCGCACCACCCTGCACTTTTTAGCAACCACCTGGCTGTTTTTGGGTGGTTACTGATGAGTTGGGTCACAATTTAGGGGCAGTCACCCGGCTACAATTTTAGCCCACCCGTTGTAACCCACCACTCTGGGTTGAGCAATGACTACACAGTATTTATATAGAGTCCATAGTCATGTCACTAGCTGTCCCAAGAAGGAGCTCACAATCTAATGTCCCTACCATAGTTATGTCTTTAATACAGTCTAAGATCAATTTTGGGGGGAAGCCAGTTAACCTCACTGTATTTGACTGTGGGAGAAAACCGGAGTACCAGGAGGAAACTTGCACAAATACTGGGGCAACCTGGAAACTAAATGCAGATATCCTGGCTGAGATTCAAACCTGGGACCCAGCGCTGCAAAGGCCAGAGGGCTGGGTATTGATGACTACAGGGAAAAAAAAGGATAATGGGAAAATCTCTAGAACAAAAACTGAATATTGCATCAAAACAAGTTTTTTGTTTGTTTTTGGGCTTTTCATGTATATCTTGTGGCCTTAGGAGGCTGTCCTATTCCTAAGGGTTACATTCAAATTTTTCTAAAAAATTATTATAATCTGGAAATTATCGCAATATTTGTAACACTGAAGGACACATGTGGGCTTCATTGGATTTATAGATTGAAACCACTGAGGGCTTCGAAGGAGTAAGAGGGCTGACTGTGGCTCAAAAACCTTAGTTTGATTTTCTTAAAATAAAGCTACGCGAGAGATTATCAGCAGCTCAATCATGTTAATAAATTTACTGACTATTAATTTCTAAGTGGCAACTAATCACTAAAGTGTTGGAACATGTGGCTTCCTGTGGTGTGGAGTCATCAGACTGTAGCCTTTCAGGTTATTCACTCAGCTCTCTAAAGTTTTGCAGAACATCAGGCTTGCATAAATATTTACTGGTCAAACCAATCTGGGAATATTACATGCACATTAAAATTGTTCGTCATCCCTGCATGTAGGTTCAATTCGGCTTATCAAAGGGTCCCAGGAAGTATACATTTTAGAGTCCAAGTGTTTTTGGGGATTTTTTTCCCTTAAATAAGTACATTTCATAGTTTAACAGATTTCCTTTATATTATATAATTTGTATGTTCTACCTCCTCCAGGTAAATGTTCGAAATGGAATGACTCTTCATGACTGTCTAATGAAAGCGCTAAAGGTGAGAGGACTCCAGCCAGAGTGTTGTGCAGTTTTTCGCCTTTTGCCGGAGGCCAGAGGGTAAGACTCTGCTTCTTGATAATTAATAAATTGAATAATGCTTATTTTTGTGCATGTGTAATTTAAGTTTTTTATTTTTTGGGCAACATACCCAACAATTGTAAGTGTGGCATTAATGTCTGATTTGAGTCTGTTTGCCTTGACATTAGGTTTGTGAGGCCTTTTGTGCACACCGAAATTCCTGTGGACCTAACATGAAATATATTTTTTGTATTAAGTGAATGCTTCGTTTGTGTATTACTATCCAGTATCCATTACCTTGCAGACAGATTACAAAATCCTCTCTATGACTATAGTTTGCTTTATTCCTTGGGGCCATCTTTGTTCAGGGATTTTCCAGGGTTAGCATCTATTTCCTGTGTTGGTTTAGAAATGAGAAGACTTGGTGACTGTGTGCACAAATGTCTAACACAGATCGGTCCATGCCTCAACCTCTGAAATTGTGACTTGCTAAAAGGCTGCAGTGTTAGTCTTTTCCCTGAGAAGAGGGAACTAAGAAAATGCTTCTTCTTGTCTGCAGCAGACAGATGACATCACCTTAGTCTGGGCAAAGTCACTCAGTTGAAACTGTAAAGCTGCTTTTTTTAATCATTTTTTTTATTTTTTAGCTAAATTATGCTGTTGCAGTATCTTTTGGCACATCACCACTTCCGCAGGTCACCCACACCATTGGTTTTATTGCTAGTTGTGATGAAGCAAGGAGTAGCAATTCATTTCTAGTTAGGTAAACGGAATATTTTCAGATACTGTCCCATAGCTCTGCATGGACAGAGGTGGCCGTGCCTTATTAAAGCAAAGCACGCGTTGTCTGATTGGTATTTTTTGTATCTTTGTTGTTCTTGGCTGAAGCCATTTCTAAGATGTCATAATACAATGGTTTTGATGTTGTGAGCTGCTGCTGTGAATTATGCAATAAGATGAAATTCTGCTCTGGAACATAGGAGTGTAAGGTCTGGTTTGAAGTCGTGGCCCCCTTCTCCCCGCCATGCACACTTGGCGAGAAGCTGGCTGCAGTTGGAAGCGCTGAGACATTTCCCAGTGCGAGTTTTGTTTTGGTTGAGGTAATCAGATACTAAGTTTCTGTAGGTGGGGACAAGTCACGCAACTTATTCCTGTGGGCTTTTTGAATCTGCTGTGTGTGTCAGCCAACAGATACAATGACTTTCTCGTTGTTCCTTTTTATAAATGTTCAACTGAAAATCACAAATAGAACCTGAGGTGTGTACGCAGAACTTAATCAGGGTTGTGTCTGTATATGTGTACCAGCTAGCACATTGCCGCAGGCAACACTTTCAATCTATTTATAGTTTATTACTACAATTTTGATATTGCTCACATTTTTCTTACCACTGTGATGCTTTAATAAAGCAAATTATTGGTGCAAGTATGTTACTGAAATGTAGGAAAACCAAGCACAGGCTTCTTCCTTGTGCTTGTAAAGAGTCTCTGTCATCAAGTTAAAAAAAAAAAATGTAAATTAAAGCTCATTATTTCAAATAGTTAATTGCAGCTTATATCCTATTCATAAGCAATGCAAGTCAATAAAAAAGATGATGTCCAGTGCTCAACCTTGAAATTATTTTAGGCCAGGTAGTAAGAAATTGTAGGCAGGTGGCAGCCCCTGTATTGTGACCCAAATCTTCAATAAACAGCCAGGTGGTTACTGAAATGTGCCGGGTGGTGCACCCAGCTAAAAGGGTCTGGGGGAGAACACTGATTTACCTCTTTATATTTTTTAGTTTGATTCACCAGACAGTATCGGGGTGCTAGCATATCTGCCTCCTTCCTTGCATGGTATGGGGGGGTCTTAGTACTGTCTGTGCTGGTTTAGCTCCTCATCTCCCTTCATACTGGTTTATGTAGCAGCGGAGGGAGAAAAGGTGTATAGTATAGTGTAATTTAAGTAGCTTTTTCGATTTCACAGGCCACTAAATTTACGGACTCTGGACTTCACTTGCATGGGAGACGTGTATCACTCAAAGGGCAAGTGGGAAGAACTTCCCCCAGCGTGAGGTCATGATACCAGAACCCAACCACTTTCCCATTGTGGGAGATAGAACCCGCTCACCGCCTTGAGCATGAGATGTATATGGGAGACATGGTCCTCAGCTCTGGCTGGTGTGGTTCTATGAGCAGGACAAGCTATTTGTAGCATTCCACAAAGAAATGTGGGGAAACACAGAATGACAAGACATGTTGTATATGGAACTTGTTTACCTACCAAAATATATTTAATTCTGTTCACTTAGTGTGATCCAGTCACTTTTGGCCAAGATTGCACTGCCAGATTCTCAACCTAGCTAGCCCTAGCCAGCTGATTAGGCAATTCTGGATGTAGACCAAAAACAATTTGTTAAAATAAACGATTTGCCTAGGCGATAGGGAATTAGGGGACGGTACTGCACCCTTTTTTAATTTTTAGAATTACCTTGTCTACTCTTTTATGTAAAGTGAAATTTCTGAGTTTAGGTACGCTTTAACATGGAAAAATAGGCCACTGCTCCGAAACATTTGAATACAACACAGCACTCATAATGTAATTTTGTGTTCCCGTTTCGTTGGTTGCAGGAGAGGGGTGCACTGAGAGTAGAACACTTTGTGCACCAGGGTCAATGGGTAATCCGGGAGATGTTGATAGCCGCCTTTTCCAACTAAAAACTAGATTTTTCGAGATCAATTTATCTCCTGCACTTAGATCCCAATCTGGGATCCCTCCCTGGCAAACACAGCAATACCGTCCTAAAACGATATTTGAGTTGCTATGTGATGTGCATTGCTTGACCTGACACGCTTTCATTGCTATATTCTTAGCTTAACTCTGCACATGCGAAATTATTTACCTGCCTATCTCCAAGCTTGGGAGACGCAACTAGGTTACTCCATAGATGCTGAGCAGAAAGCCAAGATATTCACCTATATCTTATAAAATACTTTCCCTATGATTCATGACCCCAGGGAAGTTACATAGCTTCTTCCCTGAGGTAACCAGCCATTGCTGGTGGTACGGCCAGGTGAAGGGTACCAAGCTGCACATTTTCTGGTTATGCCCGCCACTACGCCCTTCCTGGGATCAGGTGGGCTTCCTCAAAAAGTTACTATGCCCAATATACCATTGGATCCTGGGTTCTTTCTGTTGCACTACAATATTATCTTGAAAAAAGGTCTATAAGGGTTCCATCGTCATGCTGCAAACTCTTGTATTCCTTTATATTGGAAGGCAAAGGTCACCCCAGCCATTGGTTTATGACTACGTAAGGTGAATGACATCAAAATTGAAGATCTTACAGCTAGTGCCCAGGGTACCCAGGACTAATTAACCGCAATGTTGCGTAGTTGGATATATTTTAGGCAAACACCGGAGTATAAGTGCGATCTGGACCCCGCCTTTTCTTGATATATTTGTGGAATGTTACTGAGCTGTATATGTGATACTATGCTTTACTGTAATCTTTGGTCAATGCTTGAGGAGGTCACCTGGAACTCCTTTATGGGTCATATGTCTATGATGCTTTTGATACCCCTGATACTAATGCTCTTTTTTGTTTTTTACCCAAATACTTTTTATTGGACTTTATGATGTAACCCTTGTCACTTCAGTTTATTTTTCCATGTTTCTACCAATTTCATTAATGTTGTTATTACCCTGAAAATTTTAAAAAATAAAGAATGTTTTTTAAAAAATATAATTTTGTGTTCCAGCAAAAAGCATCGGCTGGACTGGGCTACAGATGCCATGTCATTAATTGGAGCAGAGCTTCAAGTGGATTTCTTGGATCATGTCCCTCTTACTACCCATAACTTTGTAAGTTACTTTAAAATCTGTGTTTCTCATTTCATCTATTACATTTGAACATAAAGTACCATCTGAACCCAAATCGTCATTCAGTTTTTGAAGCTAACCGTGGAAGGTTAGCTTCGTGAAGCTAACCCATATGGAAGGCTAGTATGGGGATAAAAAAAATCATCTTCTATATAGAAGGCAATTATTAAAACCCCTTTCAATTTTGCTTTCTTATCCTCATGTTTCACAACAGGAAAGTGTGTAAAATTGCATTTAATAGGGTATTTATTCACGTTTAAACCATTGTCTTATCTCTTATGTGTGTTTGTTTACCCTAGCTTATACCAAAGACCCACTTGTGTCTTATTTTTCTCACTCATGGCATAAAATGGGTAGGGGTTGTAAGCTTACTTTTCTTAAGTTTTACTAAATTGTTGTTATCACCACACCGCAAGCAAATAGGAACAGAGTGCACTTCAGCAGCTCTGGCAATGCATCATTCTTTTAAAATATTGCTATTGAAAATAAAAAGTAGGATTTTGTCAGCTATGGAACCAGCTACATCCTTGGATAAATAACATTGGCAAACCAGGTGGCTTCAGGTATATTGTGTTAGTTAAGCCTATGTAGGTGAGAAGCTGTAATGGGAGCTGGATAGTGATATCTTTCGCTCACTGTTACCCTTACTTTGTAAAATAATAATAATTGTTTCTATGAAAGACCAATGAGACGTAGAGGAGAGTACTGATGAACATTTTAGGTATTTTAATTGGTATACTTTCCTGATTGCATTACACAAACACATACTTTTACCAACATATATGTATGGACATAAATACAAGACCTGTGGAGGCCAGTGTTTTTAGCATTACACACCCCTACTTTTTTTTCCGCTTCCATATTGGTTGACCTTCAGAAGCAGAGCATGGACTGACCACTGCAATAGAATATTGGCTGTACTTCTGCAGAGATTCCAGTCTTTTCATATGCTTGGTATCTCTTGGTTATACCTTCTACATTAGATTCAAATATTTGTCCTTGTGGATTGAATGTTAGCTAAATTCAAGACGATATTGGCACTATTTTGCAGCCCTTATACATGATGAGGGCAGTCATGGGTTCATCTATATCAGTTTTGAGCAGCCATGTGCTAAAAAAAATTGTAGAAAATTTTGGTAGAATCCTCTACAATACTAATCAAAATTTGTCATAATTTCATAATACTATGACCATTATTATGACCATTTTAGTTACTTAAATCTAGAAAAGAAACCATTAGGGCAGATGGCTTCACTTGTAATTGTTTCTCCTCCTCATGTTGGGGAGATAATGTTATACCCCATACCTGGAAGGAGGGTGCTAATAGAATAGCGGAGAAGTGCTTCAAAGGTTGGCATCCAGGGGTAATGTTTTTTATTTTATTTGCGTAGTGCCTTGATCTCCTGTCACTTTCAAATTTTTATTACAATGAAGAGTGGTACTAATAAAACAATACATAAAATGTTCCCATAAGATATAAATAACATTCGGTAAAAATGTCAGCAAACTGTAGATGAGGCATATAAGCGTTAAATAACGGGTCTAATAATTCTAATTTTTGTTCAAATGTTTTGGCCCTTTTTAATTTTGTGTTCACTCCCTACAACAGGTACGAAAGACTTTCCTGAAGCTGGCTTTCTGTGACATCTGTCAAAAGTTCCTTCTAAATGGTTTCCGTTGTCAGACGTGCATGTACAAGTTCCATGAACACTGCAGCACCAAAGTACCGACCATGTGTGTGGACTGGAGCAATGTCCGGCAACTGCTGTGAGTGACTGGCACAGGCAGAACGGCCTCCCAAAATTATCTACTATATGATGGGTTGCTTTATGTTACTGCAGACACACAATCCAAAATAGAAGCTGGCTTTCCTAATTGGATGAGTAGAGATCTTAGCACTTAGGGAAACATCTGGATGAACTAGTTTATTCTATTTTTAAACAAAGTTATTATTGTAAATGAAATGACAGTGGGATGAGCAAAGGGCATAAACACAGCCGCCTTCCAAGTAATTACCAGAGGCTTTCATCATATTGGAATAGAAAGTTCCCAAAAGAAGTTCTCCTTGTGCAAAGGGCCATGTTACTACGCCAGAACTGAGTGTACATAGAGTGTAAATAATTATCTCATTAACTTCTAGCACATGTGCCGAGCTTCATCAACTGGTAAAAGCATTTCTGCTTTATTATCATCCGTTGTATTTATCTTTTACTAAAGCCTCTGTTATGAACAAAGATTTTAAAATAGGCCACCCATGAATAGCAGACAACCTCTTCCCACTAAGAACAAGTGGCTGGTCAGGGCTGTAGAGCTTTCATGTACAGAATCTCGGTAATGGAAAGCAGAAGCATTGGTTGTAGAATGCAGCTACTTCACTAAATAAAAATGCTTTAAATACACATTGTTATAAAAGGTTCAATGCTGGGGTCCCCAGTCTTGATTATACTGCTCCTGAGTATACTATCCTTTTGGCCTATTTGTATTTTGTATTGGGTTTTTATTGGGATCCAGTGAAGTTGTGTTCTCTTGTATTTTTAATGATTGCTTTCTCAACAGATTGTTTCCAAGCCCTAATAATGCAGACACTGGCATGCCTGCTTTACCATCACGGCGTCTGCGAGATACTCCCCGTGGCCACGCCAGGTACAATATGTTGCTGAATGATGGTTGTTGTCACTACTGCCCATTAAGGAAAAAAAATATTTATTCATCTAGAGCAGGGGTGTCGAACTCAATAACACGGAGGGCCAAAACTAAAAACTTAGACTAAGTCGCAGGTCAACCTTGAAACTTATTGAAAAAATTGAGGAAGTTTTTCCTTCTCATTGGATATAAAACAGAGGTTTTGCTTAACATTCATTTTTTTAATTTTATTTAAGAAAAAATCCTATGCCTCTTTCTCTATTTGTAGCCTTCTGAGTTAAATTTCAATGGTAACCTTTTTGCACAAGCTAACAATAAAACCAGTTTTCTTCTATGAAAATCCAACCATTCAAGTCCATGCCTTGGAGTAGCAAGTACATAAAAAAACATTTATTCAAGGTCCAAGCCGGTTACCTTGCATCCTTCTTGGATGCTAGTTCATCAATGTTTGGGGTCAGGCTCTGAGCTGTGGAAAGCCTCAGGATTAAATGACTCCTGTGTGATGTTTTGTTCATCTTCATCTTGGAGAATAGTTGCTCACACATATATGTGCTGCCGAACATTGAGAGCAGTTGAGCAGCTTGGCTACGGAGGAGGGGCATTGTGTCAGGGATTTAACGTGGAAAATGTGCAGCGACCACAGCATCATACTTTGACTTCAACGTGTACTACACTGGAGTTCAATCAGCTCCATTTATCCCAAAACTTCCTCTGTGACCCACAGGTTTGAGTCCACTCCACAAATGATGACAGCTGGGCATTATCAGATGTGTAGCTGCTGTCATCCACACTAAGGGAGAATGCAATGAAATCTTTTCTATCCGCTAATAATGTAGATTTGTGGCAAGTTCACATGCACGATCAGCGTCGCAAACTTTTTGACAAACTCTCCCTCATTAAAGAGCCGGGCTGATTTTGCTATCTCTGCTGCCACAATAAAACTAGCCTTTATAGCAGCCTCACTTTGTGATCTGGCTTTTGTGAACATAGTCTGCCGTGAAACCAAACTTCTTTTCATCTCCTCTACTTTCTGGCCCTTTTGCGCCATGTTTAGGTCCTTGTACTTTTCGTGGTGTTTTGTTTCATAGTGTTGTCTTATGTTATATTCTTTGGTTACAGCTACTGTGATTCCACACACATAACAAACAGGTCTATCCTTTACATTTGTGAACAGATTTCACTTTTCTAGAAAGCTTCTGTTTTCTTCCAGCCATTTTTAGGAGGGTTGGCCAGATGACGGGTCCATAATGAATGTCAACAGAGAAGGGCGCTTGTGCGTCTTGACTGACCGCGGAAGATGCTTATAAAATCAGCCTGCGCTAAACTTGACAAAGACGGCACCTTAAACTTACAGATGATGCGATCACAAGCAGTATCACTTGGATAACAGCAGGCTAACACACAGCCTTAAACACCGCCATATGACACAAGGCCAAGGGTCGCCAAGAAGCCCCTGTAACTCCAAAAGCCTCCTGGCACCTTCCAAATGCCAGACAGGGCCAATGCGGAGCTAAATCTTACGAGTGGCCCGCCTCTGGAACTCCCTGTTCATTGAAATAGCGCCACTACTACAATTCCCGGCATTGCTTGCTGCTATATAACAGTCCAATGCTGGGCCACGCATAGGCAGTGAGCCTGCTGGTCTATAGACGTGAGTAATGCTGGGAATTGTAGTAGCGGTGCTATTTCAATGCAGTGGCAGGCCAGCTGCATTTCATATTTAGGGTTTCTTTGGAGGGCCAAAAAAAAAGACGTTGCGGGCCAGAGTTTGACACTCCTGAACTAGAGTATGGAAAAAAATTACATAATTTCTGACAGTGTGCATAAGTAAAATACTTTATTCATTATGCTTACAGTAATTGTTATTTATGTTTTTTGTTTTTTTACTAGTTCCCTGCACAGATATTCAACCCCTCAACCCTTCAACTTTTCAACACCAAATCCATCTTCTGAGTGTTCCCTCTCCCAAAGGCAACGATCTACTTCAACACCCAATGTCCATATGGTCAGCACTACAATGCCAGTGGACAGTAGAATGATTGAGGTAATTCAGGTTTTCATCTATTACTGGATCGCAGGATACCTTCTGTCCTCCTTTTCCAATCTGCAATATTTGTAAAGTAGAAATAAATATTCTACATAACTGTAGCAGTCATAATAGGTTCTTTCATCTATTTCACTGGATCCATACATTTTTTAGGGAAATAGTGTCTGAATTGTGTAATAGTTTGAAAATTCTGTCTTAAGTTTCTAAAACTGTGCGTTCTTTCATGGAACATTGAGTAGTTCACTCGTTTAATTCGCAACAAATTGAGCTACATTTGGTTACAAGATAAAATAGCATTAATGGATTATAATGTGGTTGCAGTGCATATTTGAAAATCGTGTTAATTTAGGGTAGAATAGAATGTAGTTCCATTTATATACTTGTACTAAAATATATAAATTATATTAGGAACTGTACCTAAAATTTTATTTAAAGAAACTGTCAGCAGTATAAAAAGTTCTACAGGTCAAAATATAATAAAAAAAGTATTCTTAGTCACCATTCTCGCTAGCTTGAAGATGTTTATTGTCTGCAGAATCTTCAGTATTCAACACCCAGCCTCCTGTACAATAGTGGTTATATCAATAGGGAGCGATTATTGATTTCGTATAAATAATCCACAACGCTAATTCCCATCGCAGCGGATGGGAGCCTTGTCGTTATTTTGAGCGATTGATTTCGGGGGGCATGCTGAATACTAAGGCTGGGTACACACGTGCAACGGTTCTGGCGCTTGTACAGTGCTCATCGTCCATCGTCCGAACGACCATCCTGGCGGATCCACGGATGATGGACGAAGAGCGATCATAATGGAAGTAAAGGGTAGAGAGCACAGCGGGGTGCGGCTCCGTCGTCCTCCCTCTCTATAGAACAGAACGGTGCTGTATGTGTACAGGCTTGTTCATGCATCTTGCAGTCGTTAGTCAACAATTATTGCACGTGTGTACTTAGCCTAAAGGTTCAACAAAATCTCAACTTGAGAGAAACAATCGTTATTGCAGGTGGAGGGAGATGTATTAATTTTTTTTATTTCTAGAGGGTCCTTTTTTCTAATTTGGTAACAGAGACAAAAGGAAGCACATTTTTAGCAAGTAGGATATTTTTACAATAGAAAATCTTATTTTCAAATTCACAAATTTTAATTTTTTTTGGTTACCTGGCACCTAGAATGTTGAACCTAGAATGGCACTGTTGCTTTATATTTGCGTTTACTGCTTTGCCGAAGAAAAGATTTTAACAGACCATAGTAATCATATTAGCATTCGAAGACTCACCAACTTGGCTATGTAAAAATAAATTTTCTTTTCTTGTCTAGATACATTTATCTTTTTTATTCTCTTATCTTCTCTTATTCTCTCAATATTATAATTAGAATAACTGGCTCAATTCTTCTCCCAAGTCTCGCGGCAGACGTTTTTGCTTGTGGGGCAGAGTACGTACTTCTGGGCTTGCTTTCTT
Organism: Pyxicephalus adspersus; assembly: GCF_032062135.1. Lineage (NCBI taxonomy): Eukaryota > Metazoa > Chordata > Amphibia > Anura > Pyxicephalidae > Pyxicephalus > Pyxicephalus adspersus. The sequence continues at coordinate 67,191,667 of NC_092865.1, read as the reverse complement.
GTAGTGATATGTTGAATGGGTTTGCTGTTTTTTCTACCTGTTCTGCCTAATTTGCAGTGCCTGAGTGCACTTTGATGATGGTAATGTATTTGTTTTGCATGCATCTTAACGCCACATATTTCATATTGGACTTGGAGGAATCTGCTACTAACCATCCTTAAGTTCTTGTTATCGATGGAAGTATTAGGGGATAGGTTAATATTTGCATTTTGGGATTTAGTAGTAAAAATGTTAATGGGTCCGGAATGCTATCATTAGTCTTCATTACACACACCCTCACATACTCACAAAAACATACATTCTTCAAAGTGGGATTTCTAACCCCTTTTCTGCCCTTTTGAGGATAAATTACTCCACTGTACATGTTGCTACAGAGGTCAGCATTGGGTTGTTTTAAATATATTCTACTGTTTGTTACTATTATGTAAATATTCTCTCATTTTTACATATGTGCACTGTTTCGTGTATTTGCTCCCGTCAGGTACATTCTTCCCTTTATTAAATCCTAGTGTATCCAAACCCATGCCCTTTCAGTTCCTTATTAGATTTTTTATTTCTCAATCTCCTATAAATCTACTGATAATGATACTTGAATAGACTGAATGAAGCCATTAAATTACTGGTTCTGGCAATTCTTAAGGAGATTGTATTTTTATATTGTAACAAATATTGGCATCTTAACTCCATATCACATAGGTATCAGTACTTTGTGAACTGTTCTACATTCAGTAAGGTTTTTATTCTTTTTATCATCTTATTGTATCGAGTCAACTTCTAACTTCTGCGGCATGAAATTGTGATTCTGTTAAATTTCTTGGTTTGTCTTTTCCTTGTTTTCTTTTGTCTTGTGATGTATACTAAATTTCTAAAGCCCACCTTCATCTTTCTGATGACTTTATTTTGTGAAAAAATAATATGCCTAAAGTGTTATTAAAATCATGTAACGTTGTCTAACCTATTTCAGGCTTTTGCTAAGCTGGCTGGACAGTGCTGTGCAAGTTCTAGGCAGCTACATAGGTGTTTATTAGATGCCTTGTGAGCTTTCTATGAGTTATTATATGGGCAGCCCATAAATGTCTGTGCTATGCCTAGTGTACAGCGCTGTGTAATATGTTGCCGCTATATAAATCCTGTTTAATACCAATGCACAAAGCCAGCCTGGGGACAGCAAAAGATGAGCACATTGTATCTGTGGGGCTGCCAGAGTACATGTGTCTGTTCAAAGGTCTGCAATTTGGATCAAGACAAGTTCTAGAGAGGGCTCAGGGGTCCCCTGCGGAAAGTTTAAATATAATTCCAGTTTATTAACTCAGAATGTTTATGGATGTTTGCCTACACATGCTCTTGACCTGTCCAGTGAAATTTAAGGTCTGCATAGAGCTGTTAAAGAATTTCATACCGTGTTTCCAAATCTCTCCTCGGTAAGCAAAATAAAACCATTTTATTGGTCCATATGTGTAAGTGATGTATAGTACCATACAGTATGAAAAGTTTTAGTGGAGCTTTAATGCATGCAAATGTCATGTGAACCTGTGTGAATAGTAAAATGTTCTAAAAACATCTAGCTTAAATATGAAATATTTGCATTTTTAGCATAACTGGAGAAACTTAGACATGGATGTGCAATGCCTAACTTATTCCTAATGAAGAGGTTCTAATAGAGGTCAAGTGAAATAGTGCTTACTACTGTCTTTGTTTGTTTTTGTATCCTTCACTGTCAAATGATTACTTTAAAGACCTCAGAATCCAGGTTATTTAGTTTATACCTAAATATGAGATGGTGAATTGCAGTTGATTTAAATGCAGATTGTACCAGCTTGTAAATCGCTGTTGTCACTCAACCAGGCTCTGGTAAATTTATAACTGTTTCTCCACACGGCAGATTTACATGTTGATGGACTCTTACAAGTCCTTTCTTTTATAAGTGTGTCTGATGTGACTGAAAGGGTAGAACTATTTCTTGTGTTGAGGATGCTGGTCTGGCAACCATCACCTGGCATACCTGAGAGGAACCTAGTACAGTTAGACAAAGAATGGTAAGATAAGAGTTTTATCAGCTGTACCATAGAAATAACACCACGTGCATTTGTTTTGGCCATTGAGCCACACGAGAAGTCTTATATATACCTTCAGATTGTGCTTAACTTCCTATAGCACTGGAAGAAAAGTTGAGCCTATTTCTTACTACTATCATGCTTCTGTTTTCTTCCTAAGGCCCTAGGAGGATGGATGGATTCTCTTTAGCTTTTCTGTGCAAGACTCACTTTTGTTTTTCGAGCACTATGTGTGTTCTACACTAGATTACTCTACATAGCTGAAACTGGAAAAATATCTTCCACAGCAATCTGGGAAGCCATTACATTTGATCTAAGGCTTGGTACACAGTCCCAATGGTTCTCGCTCGATAATCGGGAGTTGTGTACAGTGCTAGTTGTCCATGGTCCGAACCACAGTACTGGCAGATCCACCCACGACGAATGATCCTAATGCAAGTTAACGGGGAGAGAGAGCGGCAGGGTGCCGCTCCATCGTTCTCTCCCTCCCCTCTCCATAGAGCAGAACAGTGCTGTATGTACAACAGTGGTCCATGCATCGTGCAGTCCTTAGTCGTTGGAAAGGATCATGTGGATCCTCACTGGACTGGGTTCCATTTTTGCTAGTTTTCAGACCCTATTGTGGTACTTGTTAGCCAGAGAGTTCTTTTCGGGTCGAAAGCGGTTATCGTTGTTTCTGTGTTTGCCCTGTCTGTAAATGAGCAGGTTGGTCAGGCTGAGCACAGAGATAATATATTGATAGGGTCAATATAGGGTCACTATTTTTAAAAAAAAAATCCCTTAGAGGTCTCCCTATCTAGGCAATGTCCAGAGTGCTGTTTCTATAGTGGACCCCGCTGCACTTAATTGTATTTTGTACCAATCAGACCTACTGGGAAGAATGGTCATTTAGAAAGGATCTTTCAAGATCCTTTCCAACGACAAAAGACTGAAAGATTCATAAACGAGCGTTGTACATACAGCATCATTCTGCTCTGTAGAGAGGGAAGGGGACAAACCAAGGGGTGGCACCCCGTTTCGCTCTCTCCCCTCGTTCGTGGATCTGCTAGGTTGGATCTTTGAACCACACCAAACTAGCGCTGTACACACATCAGATTCTCGTTGGATACTAGCCCTGAGACAATAATCGGATGAAAATCATTTGACGTGTGTACGTAGTCTTGGCGCTGTGCTTAGCAATGTATCTGATGTTTTGGAGATCACCGTGGATAAGTTGGATTTTGGTTCTTCAGAAATCCTTGCTGGATACTGTTTAGGCTTTGGTTGTTCTTTCCACTTCAATGTCCTTTAACCATCAAAGCACACATTTCTGTTAGTTAGGGTGTTTCTTGTCTCGGTCTCATCAGTTGCCATTTAGCTGTGGGTGGTCCTGTTTATAGAAGTTCGCCTTTTCTGGAAGTTCTGCCCGTTTCTGCAGACCATTTCTTTCTCTCCTGCTGTCTGAAGACAAACTAGTTGTATTCTTGGACAGACTGACTGGACTGATTTTATGATCCAGGTAGTTATAAAACAACTCTAAACAAGTATGTAGATCTGTAATGTCAGATCTCAGTCACTTTTTAAACAAGAAGGTCTGCATGATAGCCAGGCAACTTGCATTTTCAGAAGGCGAGCTCAGCAAAGGCAGCCTTCATGTTTTTGCATGACACATTTCTTTCTTTTCTTTTCAAAGAAAGAATAAGTTTATATATTCTAGAATTTATTTATGTGCATTTCATATATAAATATAAACCATGCAGTTTTCTTAAGCACTGTTTATTTACATTTCATCATTACTGGAGTAAACAATAATATATGCTTTGTGTTTCAGGATGCTGTAAGAATTCACAGTGAATCAGGTAAATAAATGCAGTATTTCTCCCAAACTTTCACTTGTATTTGGGTCTGTGTTCTAATTTTCACCCATCTGGTTGTCAGGGAGTCCCAATAATTTGAGTCCTACTGGGTGGTCCAAAGCCCCAGCGCCGACACACAGAGAGAAGTCTGCCATGTCCAGCAACCAGGAGAAGAACAAGATTGTAAGTACAACGTCGTAAAAACAAATTATCATTAATGTATCTTCCCAAGAAAGTTTTAAATACAATAAAGGAGTAATTAGAATTTATCTTCCTGTTGGGACAATGGTGGGTGTAGAATATTAGGAGGCTGAACCACTCTGCAGTGGAGAACGAACATTGAAACTGGGGAACTCCATAGAACATGGCAATAGAAATTCCATTACTCGTAGAACATTGGGAAACGTTTCCCTGGTTTGCTTGATTTCACAAGATGTGACATTTAGAGCAGTCTCAGCCTTCACATATGTGGTCTTTTCACAAATCTGTCACCGTGCTTCTATTTATTTACAATAAGGGGATGCTGTGGCCAGACTTTTCATATTAACATGTTTTCATTCTGAAAAAGTGGCAGAAATGCATTAAATAAGTCTCTGTACCTATAAGCATTGTAGAGAAATTTGTCTATACATTTCACAACAGAGGCAGAAATCACAGCACTTGTTTTATTACCAATTCTGGTACATGGGTATCTTATGTATTTGCCTTTTTGTTTAGAAATGATTTATTTTGCAGCGCTCCCGGGGACAGAGAGATTCTAGCTATTATTGGGAGATCGAGGCCAGTGAGGTGATGTTATCTACAAGAATAGGATCAGGATCATTTGGAACTGTGTATAAAGGCAAATGGCACGGTAAGTCCCACACCCAATTGTATGTTGTATGCATCCCTTTTGTCTTTTATTACCATTTTCTCACATCAATCTTTAGGATTGTTTACCTAAGATCACTCGGTAAGTTCAGTTTTGCAGAAAACAAAAGACAAAATAGTTTAAAAGGATCCCAGGAGTGATAACTTCAAGTTCTTGTGTTTTACTTCTTCCTCCAAACACTACATAAGACACAATTCTTTTTGTTAACATGAATGTATTATTTTATTTCAAGCCATGTCATTACCTGAATTAGTCTTGGTATTGGTTTCTTTCAAACCCTGTACAGCAGGGCTCAGATAGGAGTTTGGTGAAGTAGTACAAGTAGCCAGTCAGCTTTACTGCAGTGCTTATGTGCTAGCAAGGTACCAGTGCTGATAGACGAATAACAGATTAAATTATCTAGCTGCTTTTCCTTTCAATGTCTGGTTAAGAGACTGGGGGAGGTACAAGGCCTAAATGCTACCAAATGGCAGCAAAGAAAAATGGGTATCCTAACGGGCAAGATAGGGCTGAGCTGTCAGGGATGGAATTAGAGGTGCTGTACCTTTTTATTTATTTTTTATTTATTATACATATATATATATACATATAAATATATACATACATATATATATAAAAAGTAAAAATACGGAGTTTAGGTACGCTTTAAATAAGTACTGAAAAAAAAAGAAATCGGAATAAAATGTGCATAGGCTTTAAATGACCTCATGCCACAAGGATGTGATTATAATAATGTAAAGTATAGTTGTTTTAAGCAAAGCTGCGCAAATTCTTACATGCACAAAAACGGGAGGAACTTGCTAGAACCACAGCATGTTGAAAACAACCTTAAACACAAGAGTCAAATATGCCAAAGCACAGCACATTTGTTACGTTTTAATTTATCATTCAAACAGTACTGTAATGTTTGGCTTGGCTAAGGCACATGTCGGTGTGTATGTATAAACAGCAGCTAATTACCGTCTCCTTTTTGTGTTGCCAGGGTATAGCAGCATGGAAACAACTGGTTTCCTTGCACCTTTTTTATTTCATACATATTTGTATTTCTTAAGCTTCAAAGGAAAATGGTCCTCAGACGTCTAGATTTATGTGGGCTCCAAAAAATTTAAAAATTAAGTTAAATCCTAAATAGTATAAGTGTTTGATTATAGAGTGCCATTTTTTATTCTCAAATCCTTACACAAGGAGGTAATTTAGAAAAATCGTAGAGAAGGACAATTGGGGGAGTTCTCCATAGCATGGAGACCCTTTCTTCACTTTCTGTAAAGGAGGAACACAAGTTTGACAAATATTCCTTTATGTTTTGATTTAAAATGGAATTTGCATGTAGAGTAATAAAAGCCATCAGAAGGATTTTGAGCTTTATTCGTTTTTTAAAACACACTGCTATTATTTCCAGCAAAACTATATAGAATACATTTTGGGAGCTGAAACAGTTGACACAAATTAGGTAAGGACAAAAAGTTCCTGGATGATGACATTTATTATTCTATATTCATATTTGTTCATTAACTCCTTGTAACCTATCAAATTGCTCTAAAGAAAACATTCTAATCAAACCCGGTTGGAATTTTTTTCTAAACCAGGCTTTTGTTAACTTGTATTATGTGTTTTTGTCAACCAATAGGGATTAGGATAGGGATTATTAAACGTTAGAGGATATTAACTGACAAGTTTAAATAAGGTGTGGAACCTGTGGATACAATCTCCCTATTCTGTTTTCTCTAGTTCATCTGTTTATACATTTCCATTATCAGTGATTTAAGTAGATTCCATTTGCATCAATTATTTTTTTTTTTAAGTTTAGTATCACAAGGTCATGATTTTAAAACTAGTTCTTCTTTTTACTTCTTAGTCTTACAAAATGGTTGTGCTTTACTGTCCCTATTCACAGCGCAAGTTTTAACACACCAGATTACTGGAAATAATCATTTGTGATCGTCTCCAGTGACAGTAGAATGAACAACTCAGTTCTTTGGCGAGGAAAGAGGCAGGATGACTAAGAGGCACCCTGCTGCATCTTCCGCCATAGAAAATGACAGTGGCTGTTCCCAATGGTTTGTTCTCAAAACCATGTGACATTGTCTTGGGTGGAAATTTAACATGTACAGCCCAATCATGGTTGTTTTTTGGGCAACAAACATCCAGTGTTTTTAGCTGATCATGGTTGCTTAGCTCGGCAGAGCCAAATAGAAGTGTGCCAGCTGTGGTGGAGCCGTGTGGAACAACTCAACCGTGAAGCCAGGCCCTAAGAGAGCAAATTTCCCTGATGGGGGCACGGACAGCAATAAAGTCTGACAGTGGTTCTAACCCTCTCACTCTTCTATCTAAATCTTTTGCCTTGAGTTCCAATTTAAACCTCCTATACTGCCCATTTAACAAATTAGTAAAGGAGCGTACAACTTAATTATAACAAAAAAAAAAAATAATAGAATTTGTAGAGATAAATGTCTGAGTGTATGAGTAGCCTCCCCTTAATATTCAAAATGTAAAGATAAGGCAAAAAAGAAGGTTTGATGGCTAAGCATATATAATTATGTATTCATGTAAGTTATTCATACACAAATACATAAATAAGTTATCATGGGGATTTAGCATCTCTGTACTATACATATACATACTTCCTTATACATAAATCACTACTTTCTCACTGACAGTCCCCTCGGGCTGCATTCTCAAGTAGTTCGCTCTGCGGGACCCCAGGAATTTTTGCTTCTCTGCATAATAGATGAGACCGAATCGGCAACACTCTGATGAATTACTATAAATTTGAAACAAAATTGTCTTCATCTATCCCTCTAGAGTGGGCAGACCTGACACTCTCTACTATGAAAACCAAGTTTCCCTACTTACAACCAGCTACACATACCGGTTGAAATGTACTCTTTGGAGTTACTAAGCATCAACTATTATTACGTGCTGCTTTTGGAACTGAACAAATTATTACAAATTCCATAAGTAATCCCTTTTGCAAGTGCATTTTATTTATGCACCAAAACGACATTTTATCTCTTTCCATCATTGATGGTAGCCAATGTTGATTTTCAACTACACTAAAACCATGCATGTCCCAGCTATACACCTGTGGAAGCCAATACAGGCAAAACGTGTTGGGTGATGGTCTGTTACGGTTATATTCTAAGTTGCTCCATCAAACTCTTCTATTTTGCCTTCTTTAGGTTTACAAAAAAATATTAGCGCCAACAATGATGATTCTTTTTAGCATGACTGAATCGAGTATTAAATACAACAGGATTTAAATACAACCCCTAATACAACAGGAGTGTCCCTTCTTATAGTATAAATATCCAGTAGTGTCCCTTAACATGTCTTTAAAAGAGTGGAAACAGATTTATCTTTTCAAGGTAACTTTTAAAATCTCATTCCAAGCAAAGGAGGTAAACATGTTAATTGTATGTAATGGTTTCATAATATCCTGCTTTTCTATACAGCATTTCTTCACATTTCCTCTTTGATGGAATTTGTTACAGAGTGCTGAATAATGTCTATCAGTCTTTAATAGTGATTTGAATATGTGTTTAGTGTGCATTAGCTTGAGCATGATTGTACTTTTTAATCAAGCCTACAAGAGCATTGTAAAAGCTCCATCACAGGGGCCGTATCTTCATGTCCCAGCTGAGATAAACTGCACATTGCAGTAAATGTCATCGCCTAACGCATGGTCTGCACTAAACATTCTACAAGCAGAAATCAAACAGATGTTACTAGTAACCACTCTAAAACACTCCATTGTATTGTCTGCAATAAATTCACATGTGCTTTTTGTCATCATGGAATACTTTACTCCATTCTGCAACAAACGTCATCATAATTTTGTCCTCAAATATAAAAAGGAAAAGTCTCTGCTCACTGCAGTTTTTATATTTCATAAGGTTGGTCACTTTTGTTCATAAATGCACATTAAATTGCAGCTATGTAGGCAAGTCAGGTAACTTTCACAATGATTTGTATATAATCTTTTTTAAATCAACAGTCAAACTCTGCAGTTTGTGCAATCACTCTGCCCATTTTCCATTTGATGTTTATTACATTTTTGAAGAGTAACTTGCACAAAAAAAAATTCTCTTTATAGGCATTGTATATACAGTGCCCAGCAAATCCTGCACTGTCCTGGCTTCCGTCTGTTTCAGGGCTCAACGTTCCGTTCCATGTGGCTCTCTTCATTCTTCCGGGTTTTTCATGACCTCTTATGATCTTGCACAGGCATGAGATGCGGTGACAGGTCTCCTAATATAATCTCGCTCTGAGCATGCATGAGATCCAGTGCTTGTTTTTTTACATTTGAGGAAAGACCCTTACGATGCAGCACTGCTCTTGGACATGCGCAGAAGAAGCAGCTTGCGGGTTTCCACTTAGTTTTTTACTGCTGTGTTGGTAAAATTGAATGGGGAAAGCCACCCTTTTACGTACTGCTGAAAATATGATGACCGGTCTGCTTTAATAATGCAGAGATAATGTATGATGGGCAAATGATTGCCCCAAAAAAATACCCAGATGCAACAAAAAATAAATGTATATCCAGTAAAAACAAAAAGTGCCCTAAATTTTCACAGGAGAAAACGCTAGGTACAGACAGCGTTAGCTTGTATTTTGAGAACAAGCCTCCCCTACAACTTTTAGATATGAATATTTTTAGCCTGCAAGTAATTTCACAAGCACAGCATGTAAGTGAAGCCCCCAAGCTGAAATTACAGTCCTCAGTGCCCCCTCACCCCAATTTTAATTGTCAGATTCATAACGTCATTGGGTAGAGCTGGCATTGGACAGTTTAATGACTGGGTGGGTTTTGGCAGTGGGAGGAGGTGAGTCTTATTCTGAATTTGTGAACCCTGGGCCTAGGGGGCGCCACAGTGAAAAGGGGATTGATTTGTAAGTACCTTGTAGAAATGTTTAGGCCAGGTCAGGTAGGCGTGTGATATGGTGTCTCGGGATGAGGAAGGATCTATATTTCTACGAACACTATGGATCTGAATAAAAAGTTCTACCCGCCTGTATTTTAGATTTCGGCCCCTTTGATTTGAGTTTGACACCCCTGGTCTAGATCCTGGGCCCAGGCTTTACAAAGAGACTGCAGAAGTCAATATTAAAGTTCCATCCCCTCCCAAGTCCTATCAGTAAACCCAGACTAAAGGTGCGTACACACTTCCAATTTTTATCGTTCCAATCGAACGACGAACGATCGATTGGGCAAAAAATCGTTCGTAAAAAAGTAACCAACGACGCCGACGAACGAGGAAAGTCGCTGGAAACGAACGACCGGACCGACGGATCAGATTGGGCGATGATCGTTGAACATCGTTCGTGTGTACGGTCGTTCGTTGATCGTCCATGTTCAGAGCATGCGTGATGAACGAACGTCCGTTCACTTTCCTGTCGTGCACATAGTTCCTCTATCGTTCAAACGATCGTATCTATTGTGTGTACAATATCTACGAACGATCGTGTCGTTAACTCTATGTGCAGGATCGGTGCTATACGATCGTTCATATATATCGTGCATGAACGTTCGTCGTTCGTTTTCCAACGATAATAATTGGAAGTGTGTATGTAGCTTTATAACAATGACTTTCAGGGTTTATTGCATTTTTTTCTAATGTGTGCAAATACACATTGCACGTTCCTTGGTGTTTATTCCTGCTGGGTGATGAACTGTTGTTGGATGTTTAAACTAACCTAAATGTTTTCGATTTGATAATCAAATCAAAGTTAACTTGGATTCCTGTGAGTGAATCTGCTGTCTTTCTTCAGAAACTGAGAGGAGCATGAAGTTTTGGCTGATGACTGTAACTTTGGGTGTTGCCTTAGAAGTGGGAATTACATCATACATATTCTGCCTTGACAAAGAGGCAAACCTTCTGGCTTGTGTTAAGTTTACATTAACCCTGTGTAGCAACTCTTATTTTATTGATTTCATACATTGTGCTTATGTAGTGCCAACTACATCAAACAGGAGGGTGACCCATATATAAATATCTATATATTACACTAAGGATGCTCACTAAACATAGATCCAACAAAGGCTTGAAGACAGACAGGGTGCTTGCAGGAATTGGAATTTATTTTTCCTTTTTTCTTTTTTTGTGCCATAACCACACCTTTTGTGGTTTTCACACAGACCACAGCAGAGGATACTTGACAAAGGATTTAACTATTTCCTACTGTGATAGAAACAGAACAACATTTTTCTCAATTTGTGTTTGAAGATTAGATCTGACAGGTTACATTTAAGTCAGAGGATAAAGAATTAAGCTAGTGAAATGATGCAACCATATACCATGAGTATAATAATAAATGCTGACTTTATTATTAAACAGTATTTATATAGCGACAACATAATACACAGTGCTGTACATTAAATAGAAGGTTGCAAATGACAGATAGTGACACAGGAGGAGGAGAGGACCCTGCCCCGAAGAGCTTACAATCTAGGAGTTGGGGGAATTTCACACAATAGGAGGGGAGATATGGAGTGGTGGCAAGTAGTGAGGGTTTTAGTTTAAAAAGATGGGTTTTGAGTGCTCTACAAAGTAGGAGCAAGCCGAATAGGGCGATCTAAGATACGACTTCACAGAACTGTAAACCATTCTTCATTATTATACCTTAGATCTGCAACTTTTGACTGCACTTATTTGTAACTGAGGTGGCAGTGTATCTGTTCCCCATTCATAGCACTCTACTTGTATCCCTTCCACTGGCCATTTACTGGTTTATATTGCTAATAGGTTTGAGTGATATATGTTAAAATTATTGGTTATAATACAAATATTTTAGAAAATATTATTATTATTTATTATTATTAATAATAAAATATTAAAAATATATTAGAAAATATTATTATCATTATTAATAAACAGGATTGATATAGCGCCAACATATTATGCGCTCTGTACATTAAATAGGGGTTGCAAAAGACAAACTAATACAGACAGTGACACAGGAGGAGGAGAGGACCCTGCCCCGAAGAGCTTACAGTTTAGGAGGTGGGGGAATTTCACACACAATAGGAGGGGAGATTTGTAGTGGTGGGAAGTAGTGATGGTTTCAAAAAACAGAAGAAGATGGGTAGGCAAGTTTGAAAAAATGGGTTTTGCATGCTTTTTTAAATGAGCAGAAAGTAGGAGCAAGCCGAATAGGTTGAGGAAGACCATTCCAGAGAGTTGGGGCAGCTCTAGTGAAGTCTTGGAGCTGTGCGTGTGATGAGATGCAATGTTTGATCAATATATCAATTGGACTTTGATCAGGAATTGTCATTCTTTGTCCAATCAGTGTTGCCCTCCTAATCTGTCCACCAGCAGGAGGAGCTCTCCCCGCTCCTGGTGACCAGATCAGGAGGAGTGGCATCAGCTGGGGAAAGAACAGAGCCGGTTGATAACTAAGTGAACAATCAATATACCCGAAACATTGATCATACACCTGGTTGTGTGCCTATCAACAAGTGAATGGTCAGGAGTTAGGATAATGAGCGCTAAACAAGTCTGTAGCTTCCTAGAAGTTTATTCATGAGGCTGTTGGCAAAGTCTACACATAAACAGTTTTAGGGAAATGAATTGTGGCCTTCATAAGGAAAACTGAGCTCTTATTATAAATGTGAAGGTAGAAGTCTTGCACTATAATTTTCAGAAATACTGGGATGTGACAATAAAGTGTCTCTGGATAATAGCAGGCTGTAGACCTCTCCATGCGTCATTTAACTCTTACCAAAGGACAGTGAGTTTTCTGTTGGCAGAACATGTGGCAGGACAGTCTGACCTTTGTGAGTTATACTTATACTGTCCTGTATTTTGTGTTGTACAGAAAAACAACTTCACCAGTATTCAGCTAGGTAGCTGAGGGGATTTATCTTATAGCCTGCTTCCAAAATGAAACATTCTAACACGTATTTCAGGTAAATAGCTACAGACATAACAAATCTATAGGCAATAAATAGGGGCTTCTAAAAGTTTGGGTCTTGTTCTGTGTTGTTACAGCAGTGAGATGTGTATATAGAACTGTCTGGTTTCTTTAGTAAGCCTTTCGGTCAAATGTTCTTCTGGTAAATGAAAGGTGGACACCGACTGGAAACCGTGTGCAGTTATTCCACCTTTTGTATGCAGGATTCTGAATTGGTATTTCTTGTATACCAGCCTTGGTTTAAATGTCTTCAGTCCACAGTAGGAGTCTATGAAATGCTGATACTGGGTCAATTTAATGTACCTGGTTTGCATTTCTGCAAGAAAAATTGTAATTTAAATACAATATAGCATTCATTTTTGTGTGTATCCATCCATCCCTCTCTATCTATCTATCTATCTATCTCTCTATCTCTCTATCATCTCCCTCCGTCTCTCTATCTCTCTATCTCCCTCCGTCTCTCTATCTCCCTCCGTCTCTCTATCTCCCTCCGTCTCTCTATCATCTCCCTCCGTCTCTCTATCATCTCCCTCCGTCTCTCTATCATCTCCCTCCGTCTCTCTATCATCTCCCTCCGTCTCTCTCTCTATCCCTATCCATCCATCCATCCATCCCTCCGTCTCTCTCTCTATCCCTATCCATCCATCCCTCCGTCTCTCTCTCTATCCCTCTATCTATGTTTACTTTGTTCTTTTAAAGTTATCTGCATGGTCCGCTTCCTACTTGGCCAAGCTGTACAGCGATTGTGCCGCCTTCTCCTCTCCTTATATTCTGTTTTCTCTCCTTTTTCCAGGTGATGTAGCAGTAAAAATTCTCAAAGTTACCGATCCAACTCCAGAACAGTTCCAGGCCTTTAGAAATGAGGTTGCAGTTCTCAGGTAAGAGCATTTACATTTTAGAGAAGAAAAGCCTTTGCCCTATTGGGTTATTTTATATTATACACTATATTGCTGCACACGTGAGAGGCCTAGGGACATAGAGCCATCATTCTGAGTTATCTCTAAATCACTGAACTTTTAAATGTTTTTACCTGTAGACACTTTTTTGCATTTGCCATCATTTCACATGCTCACAACTTTCAGTCTTTAATGGTCTATGCACTTTAAATAAAACTTTTTCTAAGCTGATTAAGGTGGCCTTTCAAATTATGTGATTTTTCTGATTTTAACCTACTGTCAGAGCTAGATTGTATATGCAGATCAGGAAAGATAGAATAAAGCCTTATCTGTTTATTAGTTATTGATTAATAACTCTGCTACTAAGGGTAGATAGTTTAACATGACAGCCAGGTAAACTTGAGGAATGAGAAGTTATATGAGAGATCAATATCATCTAAAATTGTTTTCTAGTGTTGTGGAAATGGTATTTCACTTCTATAAAGTAAGTTTCTCATATAACTGTATAGAGAAGACAACAGGGATATTCATGTGTTTCTTCTATAGATGCTGATAGAATTCAACAGGTCTAAACTTTGATTCTGAATATCTGTTTAATTTAAATTTATCTCTTGGCCCTACGTGTCGCACTAAAGTGGGTACCTATGTATTTTCTTTTTCCTAACAGAAAGACACGGCACGTCAATATTCTGCTTTTCATGGGCTATATGACGAAGGACAACCTGGCTATTGTTACTCAGTGGTGTGAGGGAAGCAGCCTCTACAAACATCTGCATGTACAGGAGACCAAATTCCAGATGTTCCAGCTCATCGACATTGCCAGGCAGACGGCACAGGGAATGGAGTGAGTGTTTTGTGTGTGTGTGGTTGTTTTTGTTTGAATCTATTTAGAAGTGTGAGTGTGATAATCTGGTTTCCATTTAATGCAGACAATTATTCTAGCGAATACATTCAGCTTTTGTTTGAATATACAATCTTTCCCCAGCACTTGTGGGCTTTATGGCAGAAAACACCTTCTCAATTTTCCAATATGGCGGATAAAACAAAGGCTTTTTTTCCATAAATTTGCAAACTAATGAGAATCCACACTGGCACATCCTAGCGGCTCTCTAATGTTTCATCCCTAAATAATCAAAACTGTCTAAATTCTAACCTGTACTCACTTTGGGAAGATTGTCACCTCAATTCATATTCTAGTTCTCAATGGTTGAGATAGAATAGGTGAATATTTTAGCCTTACACATTCATTTGCACAAGTTCCAGAGAAGCTTTGAAGTTGGGCTGCTTTCTTTGTACATTTCTCTCCTTTATGTCTGGAACATAATCTAATCTGTCAGTGCACATGGGATATCCTTTCATACACTGTGATAAACGGAGCGTGACTCATACCTCTCATTATTTCTATTGGTCCAAGCTCTTCTACATGTTGTTTTAGACCATGATTAAGATCCCAGGATCTCCTACCTCACCGAGTGAATACATTTCTCGATATTCTTGCTTGACGGCCTGTCATGTATGCTGCCAAGCAGGATATTTACTGATCACGAGCTAAATGTCAGCCTTGCTCTATGTGTGCCAGCAGGCAAGGGACTTGTTGCAGCTTGTGTCCTTGTAGCACAATGATCGAGAGCAAGAGATAGAAAAAAAACAATCCAGTATACCTAATGACTTGAACAACCTTTAACCAGTTTTTGGAGGACCAGCCAAGTTTTCCCTTTGTTTTCAAACTTTGATGTTTAACATCTTTGTTCTTTCTTGCAGCTATTTACACGCAAAGAATATCATTCACAGAGACATGAAGTCAAACAGTATCTTTTTCTGGGTCATGAGAAAACGAGTGTCAGTTATTATGGGTGCTGGGCTTCTTTGTACACAACCGTATGATTTGTGTAAAGAATGTATCTGTCCCAGGCAGGAAGCACGCTGTTATATGAAGATTTGGGTTTCTTCAATAAAATGGTGCAAATAACAATGAGATATTTATATAATAATAAGGATATAAGGCAGCCACCTATTTCATTGCTGGAAAGCACTAAGAAATACATTTTGATTCATTGCTGTGGGTTATCTCACCTCCTTGTTTGGTTAATGCAGATTTACAGTACAACCTGTCAAAGCTTTCATTTGTGAAATATAGCTTGTCTTGAAGCAGACCTTGCATGCACAAGGTGACATTTTAGATGTATGACCTATTACACGCATGTTTGTTAAGCAAGTGAAAGCAAAAACATTATTGGCTTATGATCTAGTGACAAAAACCCGTGCTGCATGTTTATTTCAGCTTGCATCTGATAAAGCCCAGACTGCCAGTATATGAATTGTTCCCTTCTCGCAGAATGTCATCATCATAATGATGCAAGATTTTTATATTTTCCAATTAAGGACTTTTTTAGGTTCTCCTTTTTCTGATTTGCCAACACTTGTTCTTTCCTTTGCACTCTGTTTATAAGATTTTATTTATCGTATACAGTCAATACTCATTCTGATATCACCCCATCCTGATTTTGCCTACAGACCAGGAAATGATCAGATCTTCTGGAACTTGTAACAAGCACCTTTTCAGTTCCATTATAGGAGTTTGATCCAGTAGTTTTTTTTTGTTCTTTTTTAAATATTGTATGATAAAGTTGGTACACACAGCATTGAAAAAGATAAGTAAAGACAAGGGATAAAAAAAAAAGCTGGTAAAGCTTTATGCTCGCTGAACGCTGGCCTGTAATGCTTATGAAAATAAATTATGATGAAATGCAGGAATTTTAAAGCATTAAAAAATTGTTTGCTTGTAAGACATGACCTATTTCACATGGTTTGGCTTGGATACCTTCCTATACTGTGCTCTAGATATATTTTTGCATGAAGGACTAACAGTGAAAATTGGTGATTTTGGCCTGGCCACGGTGAAGTCCAGGTGGAGCGGATCGCAGCAAGTGGAACAACCAACTGGATCAATCCTGTGGATGGTAAGATACCGAGCTTCATGGGGACAAGAGCTTCTAAAGAAAACCTTTCTATTGTCTGATGACATTCTGACAGGGCAGCTCAGGTCTAAAGTGCAGTCACCTCAACCGTGTCCTCTGGCTTGTGACCTGTCAAACGGTGAACAAAAATAACTCCTAATCCCCGGCCAAAAGTGCAATGTAAACATGGGTTAATATTTACATTTTCTTGTTGTTCTGGGACATGTAAAAGGCTTTTGTTTTACTGTTACAACCCATACCGGCAGGTTCAGTGTACCCAGCCTAATTTTTCAGAGTTGGCAGAACTTAAAGGAATGGGTAGGTTGGGATGAATTGTAAAGGAGTGAGCTGTTAGACTTGTCATACATGAGTTTCTTTTCCTTTTTGAACATTGAAATGATCGTTAACTTTAGATTAGGTTATCCAAAAGCAATTCATATAAAGGGCACTGTAATGTTATATAGTTAACCCATGTCTTTCTGGCCAGCAAATCCTTCTCATCGTTTAATCTACTAACAATCTTTTGAGACCTCTCAATTAATCTAATTTTGAAGCTTGTTCTTACTTCACTGCACTTTTCTCCCACTGGACCACAGGTTTTGGTGTGTGGTAGAACAATCAATATGGTTTTTATACAATTAAATATAGAATATGGAAATAGTTGTTCAAATTAAAAGCTGATCAAACCAAAGTGAATTCAGGTATGGAAAGCTTAACTATGTAAGGGTTGGAATAATATATGTGAGGGTATCATAGATCACCGGCTGAGATAATGTTGGTTACTGTGAATCTTGATTCATTTATTTCACGGTTCATGTACTAGAAATGAAAATACAGTTCTGTGGCATGCCACTTTCAACATTTTAAATAAGTAATGTAATACCCATGTGATGTACCCGGACGCAAGAGTGTTGTCATACACTGTAATTCGAGGAACATTTATTGGGGTGTAATGGCCAGTTATCATCTCTCTGTTTATCCACAGGCTCCAGAGGTCATCCGAATGCAAGAAGATAACCCGTACAGTTTCCAGTCAGATGTGTATTCATATGGCATTGTCCTGTATGAGTTAATGACGGGAGAGCTGCCCTACTCTCACATAAGAGACCGCGATCAGGTGCGTACTTCCATACTGCTTCATACCGTGTTATAACAAGGAGCAGGTTACAAAAATCAGTCACTGGGATAGATTGGCTCATCTGTACTGAATAGAGGTGGAAAGTAGAATGTGCTCACAGATATAAGTTTATTTTCACAAAAAAAAGGCCTAGTAGATCTGTTCACTAAGACAAGCTATTTACTACAAAAGGACAGTAATAGGTAAAAATGATTTCACTCACAATATTCCTTGGGGTCAACTTCAGTACCCCTCATTGCTCGTGAAATCCGTTTAACCATGTCTGGATATC
>NC_092865.1:67142636-67171815 GCF_032062135.1 Pyxicephalus adspersus | reverse complement strand
GTGTATTCTCTCCAGCCTTGAGAGCTGTAATAAATCAGTAAGTGGTGAGCACAGACAATAAATAGCGAGGGTCCATTCATTTATGCTTTTATATCTGCTTGGCATGTGGAGTTGGTTCGTGTATATGCAGGAGTATTTACATTAGAAAAATTGTTGTTCTTGAATTATTATTACACAGTATTTATATAGCGCCATCATATTACGCAGCGCTGTACAAAGTCCATAGTTGTGTCACTAACGTCCCTTCCAAAGTCATATGTCATCAATGTAGTCTAAGGTCAATTTTTTTGGGGGAAAGCCAATAACCTAACTGCATGTTTTTGGGAAGAGAGGGGAAACTGGCGTACCTGGAGGAATCCCACGCAGACACAGGGAGAACCTGCTAGGAGTGCTAACTCCTGAGCCACCGTGCCAACGTAATTATAATTATTGTTAGCTTTTCACTTTTCTGCAAATATTTTTGTGTGCCTTCCGTTAGGAGACCTTTTATTTTAAATCATAGAAGATGTAGCAGGAGAGACAGAAACGCCATGGCTGAGAAGGGAGCCATATGGCAGGAAAGTGGCGGTAGGTTTTTAGTATTTTTACAATTCAGTTTTTTAACCTTTTATAAATGTTTCTTTTTTTAGATCCTCTCCTCCATAGAGCTGTTACAACACTCACTTCCCAAAATCAACCGAAGTGCTTCCGAGCCCTCCCTTCACCGCGCCGCCCACACAGAAGACATCAATTCGTGCACGTTGACGTCCACGAGATTACCAATTTTTTGAAATGGTCCCCTGCCAAGCTTCCCCCCTGCTCACGAGTCTTCTGAAGAAGATACAACTTCTGAAATAAGCTGAAAGTGCTTTGTTTCCACATAGGAAGAGTCCTGATCACTTTGATGTTATTCTTAAGAAAAATGCTGCTACCATTGCATTTCCAAGGCCACCATCGCAAATGAAATGGAGAAGAGCAAATTGTTCCGTGTTTTATGAACTGCATCTCTTGAGCCACAAAGCTTCAACGTGTCCGGCCTCTCTGAAATGTTACAGTGCGTTGTGTTACATGTGTGCCAACAGGCTATTATTAGGCCTGAGAATGATCAAGTGGAAAGACTTTTCTATCAATCCCAGGAAGATGAACAAAGAAATCGAATATTCATGCTCTTGAACAGAAGATACCTTTAAGGACTATTTTGCACAATTATGGACATAGGAAACTGAATAGTTGGAACTTTCCTTTCAGCGGACTGTTTTTACCCTGACACAGCACAATCTGCTTCTCTCTGGTACTCTGGTTTTGTAGTGATTGCCCTGCACTAGGACGGCTTCATCAGATGACGGCGCACTTGCAGAGCACCCAATGTCCGTGTGTATAAGAATATATACGGCCTGTGTGTGCACATTATTGATACATGCACTAGAAGGGGAATCGGTGTGTATACAGTCTATTTTTTGATTTGGGTTTTAATTTGTTTGTCCTTCTGTTGCATTTATTGTAAACTACAACTGTCCTGATTTTAATAAATTAAATGTGTTTCACATTTTAATTGGGCTTCTATTGCAGGATTTCTTAGAAAGGAGGTAGACAAAATTTGGTTATTGATAGGCTAAAATGTATAAAGTTACCCTGAAGCTGTTGTGCCAAAAGTACAATAGCGTCTGACTGAACTTTATCTTCTTTGCATACACAGTATAAAAATTTAAAAAGTGCTCCATTTGAGTACTTATTACACTGGTGGCCATCCCACTATCTTCAAAAAAATGCCACGCTGCCCCTTTTACCTTTTCTGCAATTCAGTTTGGAACCAACTAAATGACAGCCCCATGGTCATGGGTTACCACTAGGAAACGAGACGTGAGAATTAACATGCCGATTTTGCAGTCCAGTGTAGAAAATATAGAAATGTATCTCCTAGCAGTGACTTTAGTCCTAAGAAGGGGGGATTGTGGTGAATGAATATATATATATATCGAGTCAGAGTAACCACTTAGTACCTAATGACTGAGGATGGTAGAGACACCCATCAAGTGGCAGTTCATATTCATGAGAGGCCACCAGAGCGCTGCCTGCTTTGTTCACCTCAGGACCTCATTCTTCATTTTCCAAAGGTTTGCACCACAATGGCTTCTTCAACATCAAGAATCATTTTCTTGTTAAGGCGTTATTAGCAAGAATTTATCATCCACTTATCACAAGCTCATGGCCTTTGGATATGCACGTCAGATATTGTCTTGTCAAAAATCTGATGTGTACAGTGGTCAGACTGATGAACAACCGAGGAACCGATTGGGAATGACTGCTATGCATGGTGGAGAGCAAAGCGTCACTCATACTGCCTCCTACATAGAACAAGACGGGACTGTGTGAAGAATTTGTTCATCTGAAAAATAGTTTCCAGCTACCAAAATCTTGTGTGTATGTGTGTGTGGCCTCTGAGCAACATTTAAAGGCTTTATTTACTTGCCAACAGACTCTTTATTCAACATTTGCCAACAGGGTGTTACATGGTGTTACATGCACCATTATATATATATATATATATATATATATATATATATAAATATCTTTTGGCAAATGTTGCGTAAAGAGTCTGTTGGCAAGTAAATAAAGCCTTTAAATGTTGCTCAGAGGCTATAGGCAGGTTATACAGGGTGCAACTTTCATGCAGTTAGAGCGGTCCGTGATTTTGCAGCCTACCAACTGGAGGACCAGAGGGTTCGATATTGCATCTATTTTGTATTTTTTTTTTTTTTTTTTTTTTGTTTTTAGCTTCAAACAGCTAAGTGTTTTTCATTTAAGGCTCATTGAGCATAACCTGTTCTACATCTCAACAGGGGTATTGTAGAGGCCAAATCTATTTTGTATCTTTTTTTTTTTTTTTTTTTTTTTTCATTTCTGAACTGCAGATCTATCGAGCTGCTTCTCTCACCGATAGTTTGTCAGATCAGTACTTACTTAACCCTCCCAGCATTCTAATTTTGACCAAATTTCTATGCAAAAAGTGTTACTTTTTTTTTTTTGAATAGAAATTTATTTTACATCGTAGGCCTATAATTAGGTATAACACCCTGAAATATGTAAAATTTAATAATAAACTTTAATAACAAATCTGTTAAAAAAGTTAAACGTAATAAGTGTACAGATAGAGAGATAGAGAGATAGAGATAGATATAGAGAGATAGATATAGATAGATATAGAGAGAGATAGATATAGATAGATATAGAGAGAGATAGATATAAATAGATATAGAGAGAGAGATAGATATAAATAGATATAGAGAGAGATATAGATATAAATAGATATAGAGAGAGATATAGATATAAATAGATATAGAGAGAGATATAGATATAAATAGATATAGAGAGAGATATAGATATAGATAGATATAGAGAGATATAGATATAGATAGATATAGAGAGAGATAGATATAAATAGATATAGAGAGAGATAGATATAAATAGATATAGAGAGAGATATAGATATAGAGAGAGATATAGATATAGATATAGAGAGAGATATAGATATAGATATAGATATAGAGAGATAGAGAGAGATAGAGAGAGATATAGATATAGATATAATTTCTTTGTATTGGATTCAATACATTGAATCCAAAACAAAATTATTTGAATTTCCTGCCGCTCCGTCCAACGAATGCACCAATGTCACCAGGAAAGCCCAGAGATAGTCTCTGCACTTTGTGGCTGGAGCAGAGCAAGGTAAGTGGGTTTTTTTTTAGGTTAAAGCGACCCCGAGTTGGGAATACTGCTTTTTGTATTGAAAATCCACCCCGAGTCACACTCGGGATAACCACTAGGGGGGGGGGGGGTTAATAGTTCTCCCCAGTGGGTTTTACCTGGGTGCAGCGCCCAGCTTTTAGCAGCAGCTCTGAGCCGATCACAGTGGGGTTGTGCCGTTCTCAGCTGTCACCTGTTCAGAGGATTACAGCTGCTGCTAAGGGGGGGGGGGGAAGCACAACTAGCATGAGATTGGGACACAGGCAGTCCAACCCCTATTCCCTGCTTGTAAAATGTATCTGCCCGGGTGGGCGTGTTTAATGACATTGGCAGCATAGGGCAATAGCTGTGTGTGAAATGCTGCCCGTCATATTCTGCAGCCTTACAACCCACTGTGTACAAACCTCCATTATCTCCTAAACCATATGTTGCAATGACTTAAATTTTCAGGCTGCACAGGGTTTCCTCAAAGCTAGTACCCACAACTTCACCCCATCTTTCAAGAATTTTAAGATATGAGGGTTCACAATTTTAAAAACTTGAAAAAATTTTTTACAACATTGAGGTTTTTCTGTTTCTAAAGCAAGTGCACCTAAGAATCCTTAATTGAAAATGCAAATTTGGACCCTGGGGCCCCCATAGCAAAAAGCATTGTGATTTGGCCCCTAATTTTATTCCTACTTGTCACAAATCTATAACTGTCATACTGTGTTACCCTGTCTGTTTCTCCTCTTTGAACCCCAAAGAACAGCAGGCTCCATGAAATCAAAAATGTAGATGCAAGTGGGGGGACACGTTTGGCTAACGTCCCCTAAATGTTCATTACTATAGCATGATTGGAACAAACTTTTGCCTAAATAAATGCGCTGCCCTGTTGCACATTATTACCCACGTCTAGCTGAATCCCAATTTCTCTGGAATGTGGAGGTGTAAGAAACCAAGCGTGTGGGGAACGTCTGGATAACATCCTCTAAAATTTCATCACTATGGCATCATTAGGACATAACACTGCCCAGTAATACAAAATGGGATTAAGGTATTAAAAATGTACAGCATTTGGAACAGGGCAGCAGGATTTATTGAGTAGAGTTTATTTTTTTTTATGTTGTAATGATGACGTTTTAGAGTTTAGCCACAAGTGTCCCATTTGCACCTACATTTTCGGTTTCCTACACCTCTCTGGGCCAGAGACGTTGTGGTTCAAAGAGAAGCAGACAGAGCAGCATATGATGAGTTATGTCTAAATTTAGGAGACCCACCCACTCCAATGCTGGATGCTATATAAGTGACCCCTGTGGTCCCCCAATTTGCATTTTCGAATCTGGGCCCCGAGACACTCTTAAAACAGCAACCACATGTTCAATTTTTACAAGTTTTTAAACTTGTTACCCCCATGTTTTGAAATTCTTAAAAAATAATTTAGAAGCTATGAACGTACTAAAAATTTCAAGTCGTTTCAACCGTTAGGAGATGGATTGAACAGTCAGGCTGCAGAAAAAAAAAGGAAAATCTGCAGTCTCCTGTGATTTGTCACATATTTCAGGGGCTACTCCTTCTGCAGATGTGTCATCAGGGGCTAAATATATAAAATATATATGTCAGTTGCCAGTAGTCACTCGGGAGCAGCCTAACTTGTTATACACTACACTAGGAAGTTGGATCAAAATACAAATCATTTCACAGTTATTATACAAAAATGGAAAAATTGGACATATTAATAGAGCAGGTACTAGAAAGTTGGGGGAAGGTAGAAAACAGACACCCCGCACCTGGCCAAAAAAATTCTTGGGAGCCCTGGTGTACCAGTATGGAGATTTGTTGTATAAAGAGCAGGCTCAGACCTGCAATGGGGAGTAAGCAATCCCACACAGATTTCACTGGTTGCCATTATACTGAAGCACTTGTTCATATTGTGTTTGCAGATAGGAGTCCTGAGCTTCCATTAAATGTACGTGTAACATCTCCCCAAGGCAGCAGTAACTATACTAAAACCTTACCAGCAGCACAGTTTAGCAGTTTTTCTGTCTAATCATTTTTTAGCATTGGAACAAGCGGTTCTCCCCCCCCCTAAGGGTGGAAGCATTGACCCATGTTTTTTGTCTTCTGATGCCACATACAACATATAAGGTTGTTTTACCACCCCAGCCATCTACATAGACTTGGATTGGAAGTGCTTATTGCCACTATGCAAACTTCACTCTGCCCCACCCCCTTGCCAAACTATTTCAATTAAAAAGTTTTGCAGCCACCAAAATGAACACGCGTTTAAGTGGTGCAGGCCCAGGAGTGGTAAGTTATTCCATGTTACCACTCCTTGGCACCTAGCAGAATGCACTCCACCTGTAAATGTCAGGTTTCCTCACTAATGTGAACCGAGCCTAAAACATTCCACTATTAGAAGTGATTGCACTCTTTAGGTCACAGCACACTTGCATTGGGCAGTTGGGGCAAAATACGACTGACAAAATGGGGCATTAGAACATTTAAACCACCTACAGCGAGGCAGTAAAAAGCTGATGCTATTCTAGGGTTTGCTGGACCCCATTGGAACCAAGAACTAGGAAAACTAAATTTGTCCCCCAGCCCACTTCTTGATCTCTCAGCTGAATCCTGAAAACCTTTTAAGCAGTTATATCTGCCAGTAGTGTTTGGCTGTTTATCAACAAATACAATATTGGAGCTCAACTGAATACTCAGGACTTCAAATCTAAACAATGAACTTCATTTTATTTTTAAATACCATTTAAAGCAAAAACTGGTGGTGGCATGATCAATTCAATTAAAGACCACATAACCTTATTGCCAGTAATATGCCGACACCACCTATCTGTGCTTGGCTTTAGATCACTTGCTGGCAGTGACCCATAGCTCCAAGCCTAGATTAAGTACAGGAAAACCAACTATTTCTGGGTCCACATTAAACCCCCCCAGAGACTGCCTAATATCTTCTATGATTTGCTGATCCTGTCAGTAGATCTATTACATCCTATTGAAGGTAGAAGAGAACAACATGGCAGCAGTGTTGTCTTGGATTAGTTTCAAGTGTGAAGCAAACTTTTTAGGCAGACAGAAAAAGCCAATAAATCCAACAAGAGGGTCAAAAGAAACTGAATACCATATCTGCATATTTTATCAAGGAAATTTTATTGATCACAGCTATTCATTTAAAATCCAAGTCCCCATAAAGGAAGTATTAAAGCCTACACTGCTGACCTATCCAAAACAAGTATGTTACCCCTCATATTTATCTTCCCCTTTCTGCGTCACAGACCTAAAACAATGCAAATCGGGAATATCAAAGTGCAGTCAGATCTTTCCATGTACATTCATCTTCCAGGACAGCAATTGAAGAATGGAATAAATTGTTACAGCATGACAAACAGGTAATTAGCATTGTTAGTAGAGGTCAGCAATGGCCACCCCAATTCTTCATTGACAAGGTTTAGGTTACGGGTAGTTTCTAATTTCTAAGTGGCTTTGTCCTCTTTATTGTTGCCGTTTCAAAGAAAGTCTCATTTTGTAGCATACATCATTGTTAGAAGATTAATGATGGCAGCAGCAGGTGAGAAGACTGGGGTTGCTATGCTGACCTCTCCATTACTAGAGTTAAGGGCAGGTCAGTTGTGAATGGACAACAACTATAGACCTGCATATCACACAATATTCTGCATACTAAGAATATATTCATCTTCTAAGGTATACAAACGGGTGTGAACCGTACATCACTGATAACAGGCCACTGCATCTGCCTCTTATTTTTCCAAGTGCAACTTACTTGTGAAGTATGACAGGGTACGCAGAAGTAGTCTATAGTTTTTTTGATATTTTTTTTTTATTGGAGGAAAGGACACTTGGTTCTGCCATTTCATTACCCCACACATGCAATTTCTACACTACAATGTCTATTAAATACTCAGTTTGAAGAAGAGGGAGATTCTTGTTGATCGGCTCCTGATAGCTGCATCAAGAGGTCTCCAAGTTCGGCAACCTCGTCCTCGGTGTTGGGAGTACTTCTGTTCTCTCGATCTTCAATAAAATCCCACAGTCTAACCGAATTGAAGAACTGCAAAAATCAAGATCAGTGTAAGGCAGATCATAAATGATGGAGTAACTTAACAATGAGGTTCAATGTTCGCACTTGGCTCATACCTTACTACTCCATACAGATTAAATGGCATCAAACTCATATTCCACTGAACTTGTGTTTTAGAAATGAGCAAGACTGTTCTTGAATGTATCTGTACAAAATTTTTTTTTTGACTTTTAAGTTAAACACTGGAAAATCCTCCAATTCATCAGCACACATTTAGGAATGTTAACCTTTACTATAGATCAGAGTTTCTCCACCTTTTAACATAGGGTAACTATTGCAATAACTTTCAGGTCCTCAGGGAACCCCTGCTATTACTATATACACAGCTCACAGTACATTAGTGTGGTGGTCAATAGGAACAATGTCACCCTTATAGTTAGCCAAAATGATCATTGGTGTCACTTCAACTGACCTGAGAGGCACAAATTGCCCCCTGGCAAACTCTGGAGAACCCTAGGGTTCCACTTAACCCTGGTTGAGAACCAAAGCTATGGATCCTAAGCTGCTTATTTTCAGTAGATGCCGAAGTGGACCAATCTGCTTAAACTACACGTGCTATGTGGGATGATGGGCACATGATCCACCTCCGCATTATAAGAAACTGTACATTGCCCTCGCACTACCCTGTTCCTATTGTAAAGGGGCTCAACCTACACATACCTGTACCCAAGTTTCCTGCAACAACTTTTACTGAATACCACCGGTCATCTGTGAGGAACACTCCCCAAACAAGCCTAATAAACAAATGCTTTTAGGAACGCCCCTTGCCGCTCTCACCGATTCCTGCTGTTGGCCTTTACATATTACGGTCTATTTAATGAGGTGGAGGTAAGCAGAAGAAACAGGCGAGACAGGAAATTGACTCTCCTGGAAGGATTGTGTTTAGACACATTCAAACAAGATGACTGCACAGAATTATTGGGAAACAGGAAGACCTTTCTGGAGTATTAGAAAATCCTCATAGACGTCTATTGTTTTCAACCTGTTTTTGAGTCTGAATTGTTAAAGTTCTCAAGAAAGGCTATCAAGAGAACCTGGGTGATCCAGCAAGCCTGGAATAGTTGTCTTAAAAATCCCTGACAAAATTCATTTGAGGTTTGCGGATTACACAGGTTCACCCATATTGGTTCTTATCTTCTACAGTCCTGGAGAACTTTCATAAACCAGGCCCACTGTATCATTGCACTTCAGATCCTCTTATATCATGAATATCCCAACAGAGGAAAGAAGGGCTCTTACCCGTACTGTGCCTTCAGATCCAAGCTGTTTCCGGGGTCTCTCTGGGTCTGCTCTGGTTCCATCTGGGTATGCATGCAGGTAAAGGCATTTTCCACCAAAAGGGCAGGTACCACGTCCCTGGTCAAAGTATTTACAAGCCTTCTTACTGAAACAAAGAGAAGAAACTAGTCATCAATTGCAGAATGCTTTTTTGGCATTCTACATTTATAACCATTTTCATTCTATGATTAAGTAATAGTTTTTAATAGAAAAATCTCCATCCAAAAGGTATCCATCATTATGACGGACATCTCCTCGGACCTTTATTTAGGTGCCGGAAGATGAAGGGAGTGGGGCCAATCACAAATGCAGATATTAAAGTACTTATTTGTATAGAAAGGATCTTAGGATGGCAAATGCATACAAATGTCAACAATCTATTCCACTTATGTAAAAATTTTATTACAGCATTGCCAATAAAAACTGCCATGGAAAGTTAGCTGTGGTAAATTTGCAGCTTGCGCATGAAGACCGTGATCATATAACAGAGCACGGTGACTGGTTTCTGACCATCAGGATAAAAAGTAGCTATCTGTGATCTTGAAAAGGAAGAATGTTTATAAATGTATCTCCAGCATTGTGCTGAAGGAAATTAATTTACTGATCGTGGGAGTTTAGAAAGTTAAGTAAAATGTCCACTAGGTCTTCCAAGGGTCTGCAATGTCTAAATGTCTACAATTTAGGTATGTAAAAGGCATTTTTACAAAAGCAGAAGATATATATTTATTAAAAACCAAGCATCCATGTGGAGAGTTCTCACCAGCCCCTTTTAGCCCGGCGCACCACCCGGCACTTTTCCGTAACACCTGTTTTTTTGGGTGCTTACTAATAAGTTGGGTCACAATACAGGGGCTGACACCCCACCTACAATTTCTTCCAACCCGGCTTGTGTATGTATGTGAGTGTGTTATTTAATGCAAACATATTTTAATTCTGAAGATTAGAAATTTGGGTCCCGGTTGTTACTCACCCCATTCCTTGTTTAAATGCATCAATTAGCTCATTCTTCTTGCTCTGATCCTCCACCCAGTAAGCACTGGGAATCACAAACTCTGATATCACACGACACTCTGGACATGATCTAGTCAGAAGAGAGAACCATAAGCTTAAATAGGCTGTTGCTTCAATGCCATGTTTGTTAGTTGTTAAACTACCAAGGGAAAAGCATGGTAAGCCTCTGTAATCAAATAACTGAAATATTTACTGGGTATTCTTTTTGTTGACTATGATGTAATCAAACCAGCTATTTTGAACATATTTTATATGTATATCACCTACTTTATAACGGGGTTCTCAAACTGTTTGGCACATCTCCACTGTCTGATACAGGTGAGGCAGTACGTGTGATTGCAGCTGGACAGGATACCGAATCTCCTCTCTGCTGGAGATGGCTTTTCATATACGATTTCCATGCAGATACTGCACATCTTCTCCTGGCTGGCCTGGAAGGCAAAGGCCTTTTCCATCTCTATTTCAAATGCTTGCATACATAACTAGAAAAAGAAACATAAATGAAGCATACTTTTCTCCTATACAACAATAATCATGCCCTGTCTTAACTGGAGAGTTCTAGTATTGATTTACAAATGGGGCAGTGTTGGAGCTCTTAAGAGAGCATGGATGACCCATAATAAATAAGGGTACTTTTCTACAGGAGAAAGGCAGAAGCCTGGCTTTTCTACTCTGTAGTAGAGTAGTCTGTGGCCATTTTCTATTTTTCTTAGCGCAGACCTAAACTCAACATTTTCACTTTACATAAAAGGGTAAACAACCCCAAATGTAAAGCAAACAGTTAATTGTTTTTATTTTTTTTAAGTGCCATAGCATCTAATCTTGGACATGTGCAGAAGGGGCATTTCTTCTATTAAGGGAAAGAGATGCTGATCTCACACGTGTGCAGTGAGTTCACCCCCCCCCCCTTACAGCGGGCTACATCACCCAGCCTCGCACCTGCACAGAGCGAGATCAGGTGACATGCCAAGAGGACTGAAAGAAGAGTGAAGACGGCGGTGCCGGGTGCTTGCTCAGCGGCGGGAGGAGGAGGAATTATAGGATGATGCAGGACCGGATCCTGGAAGGATCATGTAAGATGCCAGCAGCCAGTCTTAGAGACTCAGAGCCTCTCTGAGACTGCCTTCTGGTCTCTTAACCCTTATCTCACTCCAAACTATCAAAGTTTCATAGGGGATATGGTTACTTTAAACTACCACTGACAGCAACAAATTAATATTTTCTATTTAACTCGGACACATTGATAAGAACTAAGAGACAGTTAAAAATCCATTGTTATGTTGAAATTCAGCTTGTGAATACAATATGCTGCTGTCCATGTTTTTTCTTTCCTTGGACCAATATGTAACTGCCATTCCAGCCTAACACTCCACTCTTTTTAACATCTTTAAAAAACTATAAAGCATTATCCCATCAAGTTATTAACATCATTTCTCTTAAATCGAGAAATATGATCCTCGAGAATACTCTGGCATGGATATTTCCGTTACCCCTTTCTCTGATTTTAAAGCACAGTGATTGCACTATGGTTATTGTTTCTCCAATTCTGTGATCTCAATAACCCCCATTGCTGGCGAAATGTGTCAGGACTTGAGACCCATAAATCACAAGTTGCTTTTTATGTCTACAACTATTATCTTTATCAGGATGATTGTACCTTTAACTTGATAATTAGGCACTATGATATAGAACCCAGATCTGTAGCATAGAAGGTCTATGTTGTATCTAGGGCTAAAGTATGTTAATAAACCAATACAGTTTTTGCACTATACTGCAAAAAAGCCTGTCTTTTCTTTCCTCTCTTTACTTACATACATTATGACATACATTATGACTACAGGCTTTACATTGTACATGTGTAAGAATCTTATATAAAAAAAATTGACCTCCCCAGGGTAAATTATTTTCATTTGGATATACCTGGAAAGTATTTAGCCAAATACTTTCAGATCATGCTTTATTAAAGATTTCTGAAGGGTAAACGATTCATGAGAAGCAAGAAATCTATTGCCAAGCTCCCCTGAAAATGCTTTTTAGAGTTTTTCCTGACTTGTTTCGAGTCTTTGTCTTTTGTATTTTTGTTAGAGAAATACTACAAATATGTGCAGATCTTGGCACTAGAGGTCGTTAGTTGTAGACAGCCTTGATCTAGACCGATTCATATCTATCCCTACATTAACTTGGCAACAGTAGAAAAGTTGTTTGATGCCACCCTAACCATCATGTAGACAACAGAGGAATGTCTGGCCATTTTCACCTTTTCATGTGACTTTCTCTGTTCCTGGTCATACGGGTGAAGCACTTGGTGACTGCAGATATCACAAACATCCCCATGCAGATAAGTACAACTTTCTCCAAACTGGCATGTCCCTACAGCGGCATAAGGGCAGAGCAGAGTGGGCTCTGCTGGATAAGCTGAAGCTGCCTCTACTTCTTCCAGTCCTGTGCAGATGGCTGCCAGGTAGGAGTGTGGTTTCATTTCATCACTGCTGGCATTTTCGTTAAAAGATTGATGTTTATCTTCTGTTAGTCCTGATATATCTGATAAAAGACACACATTTGACAGTTAGGACTTCACATGCAATTTAAGCCACAACCCCATTTTCATTAATTTGGTTCATTCTATTTTTTCATTCTTATTCATCGTGTTAAACTGTAAAAATCAAATTGGTACTGGAAAGCGACGCTGGGTCAGTATTGGACAGCTCCTATTTATTAGAAGCACAGAATATAACTGGGTATTAAGGCTTTAAAGTAAAAACAGAGACTGTTGATCCAGGGAATATCCGATTTCCTCATGGAATCAGGAAGGAATTTTTTTTCCCTTGTTGGAGCAAATTGTACCCGGGGTTTTGTTTGCCTTCCTCCGGACCAACTATGTCTTATAAGGTTTTATATATGGGATATGATTATTTCCCTAGTGGTTGAACATGATAGACTTATGTCATTTTTCAACCTGACCTACTATGTAACTATGTAATAATCATTTAAAAATAGATATTAACCCAAAGTTAATTAAAGATGCACTGAATAAGGTTAACTATGATCCTACAGTTTAAGCAGCCTTTTATACAATTAGGACCAACACAGGTAAGACATTGTTATACATTTTACAATTCATCAGGATGAGTGAACTTCTCTGTACACATCTTTGAACAAATATATATATATATATTATTTTTGCAGAGCAAAATAGAGAATTTCTTGA
The DNA here is from genome assembly GCF_032062135.1 of Pyxicephalus adspersus. Lineage (NCBI taxonomy): Eukaryota > Metazoa > Chordata > Amphibia > Anura > Pyxicephalidae > Pyxicephalus > Pyxicephalus adspersus. Next base: position 67,158,502 of record NC_092865.1, on the reverse strand, counting down.
TCAATTTACTTTCAAATGGTGTGGTTGCAGAAGATTACCATTATGATGAGTTTAGGTAGCAACTAAAAAAAATTTTGCTTTGTTGGCACATTGGATTTTTGTTGGCAGAAAGCAGAAGGGGAGCTTGCCCCCCCCCCCCTCCCTTTCTAATATAGGTTCACAATAACCCCATATCTACCTACCACGATCACGCAGTACAACGTTCTTCTTTTCCCGCCTTTGCGGGGTACTTCTTGGGACAACTGGTAGAGCCTCTTGGGAAGGTGACTCGGTGGAAGGTGTTTCATGAGAGGTGGATGGAATACTTTGAAGGCTATAATTGGTGGGAGAAGCGGACGGTTTCACATGATCATACCTGTAAATACACAGACTATTTTAATACTTTCCAATATATTTAATTCACAGAAGAGACATACAACACTAAGTGACAAGTCTATAGCACATTCTTCTAGCTGTTTATTTCAGGACCTGCTGCGGATAAAGCTGGTGTCGGTTGTAATAACTGCCTACAATAACCCTTTGGCTTTACCCGACACCCTCTTTCAAAGGCCACAGAACTAAGTGAGGTACTGAAGTCATAGGGCGCATAAGTTTCATCACTATCGATGAGATTCACAATCTACACCTGGTAACGTTTTTTCCTGAATTTTCTGGAACATAATACTTCATACCTCTGTTGGACACTGGCTTTTGTTGCCCCCTCCCCTGTATCTCCTTTGCACCCAACCTCATGCCCACTTAAAGCAGAACTAAACCGAAAACAAAAAAGTTACACTTACTCACTTACCATTAATTCTGCAGATCCCTCGATGGCGCTGGTCCTTCCCACGATCCGGGCCAGTGTCTTCCTTGCACGAGATTGGCATTTCTCCCCCTTAATAGAAAACAATACCCCTTCTGTGCATGCCCGAGATTAGGGCATGTGCAGAAGGAGCACCCAGAGCCTTCCGGGATGTGTGACGTAGATTAAAAAAACAAAAAACAAAAAAAAAAAACAACATTTTTCCTTTACATAGGCGGTTGTTTACCCATTTATGTAAAATGAAAATGTTGAGTTTAGGTACGCTTTAAGGAAGACAAACAGAATTAACTAAGACTTGTTTAATAATCTCACTTCCACTCTTCTTTTGCTTGCCCTTGTAGAATGCTTCCCCTTAGTTATTAAAGCTTTGACCCTCTAAAATTCTAGTCTATCGATTTCAAAGAAACCCAGATTCACAATTTTAAAGACATCTCTGCTGCCATGCTTGCCAAACACTGAACCTTCCAAACTGGTAAACACTGCATTTTCAAAAGCACAGGATTCCTTATAGATGGGGTTATTCCATAAGTCTGTGATCCACAAAATGGGATTGCTTGTGTACACAGGAAAATCCAGGCATCTGGTGCCTTCTTCGGAAAGGTGAGGACTATAACATCGCCACTCCTTATAGATATTCTGCATTATACATGGGCCTCTACACCACATAGAATCCTCATACTGCAATATTTGCCCCATACATCCCATATAATACCTTGTGACTCACCTCAGACATGTAGTCATTTTTCTGGTTTGCCCAACACCCATCTACTCTGAATCCCATTTTAAAGACATTGGAACTACTGTAAACTTCTATATAGAAGTACATTGCCTGTGTCTCTCCCTAATAGTCATTATGTGTTATCCAAACCAGATATGTCAGAAAATGTAGAGGATGGTGGGAGGAAGGCACCTCCTAGATTGTAAGCTCTTCGGGGCAGGGCCCTCTCCTCCTGTGTGATTGTCTGTATTCGTCAGTCATTTGCAACCCCTATAGTTATAGTGAGCTGCCACTTAAACACAATCTCATCATATACCTTTCAAGTATAGCATTTTGACTTCACTATCCCCAGATATGCCAAACTATGGAATTCTGTGTAAGCTGTCTCATGCACTTTCTAATAACCTTTTTATCCTAATGCGTCATAAAATGGAAGGTTTTCACCAAATTCTACATTTAAACTACTTATAAAGAGTTACTGCAAGGTTCTATTTCAATGAGGAATGTCTTAGTGAACATTTTGTTTCATTTTTCTTTCACCTCGTAAAAAAAAAATCTTTTTTTTGGGTAGGGATGCTACCTCAAATGATTAGTAAGAAGCTAAGCATGTACTTATTACCACTATTACCAATGTAATAATATACATAGGAAAACAAAGACTTAACACCATAGGTACATTTTGCAGAGAGCCAAACCCCACTCACACTTTTGTTGCTAAAATTAAAATCATGGATGTGAACGAGAAAAAATGTAAGGAAATTGTTTTTTTAGGCAATGTAATATGTCTTGTTTTCATACATACAGGAAATTACAAGTACTTAGTAAGCCACACAATATTATAGAGCAATGGTAACCCAAACCCCAGGTCACAGGCCAGTGCAGATGAGTTGGGGGCCGCAAATGACAAGGGGCAGAACTCAAGTCCTATGAGAAAATCCTACCTTTAGAATGCATACTACTGTCCGCTCACGCATCTACTATCTTATCTATGAGCTCGGTATTTAGTGTGAGCATTTCCCATAGACCTGTTGTCTGTGTCCATGCTGCCGTCATTACTCTCAATATGAATAGAAACCTTCATATCTCCTACACAGATTGCTGGAGAAAAGTGAAATTTTCAGGGTACACAGGGGAACCGAGAGCTGATACTTAACTTAATGTCAGCCCCCTGAACATAACAAATTGCCAGATATGGGGTCTCAAACATAAAAACCTAATAAGAATCAGGGATCTTGTCTCATTAAAGTGAAACTAAAGTGAGAAAAAAAAAAAAAAGACAGCTTTACTTGTACAGATCCATGATGTATGCTGCTGTATTTGCACATGTGAGATCGCCATCTTTCTTTTTTTAATGGCGGAAAAGTCCCTCCTGCGCATGCCCATTCTGGGAGCCCAAGCCTCCTGGGATTCATGGCGTATGTATCCCAATAGACAGCTGGCCATTTACCTTCTCTGAACCCAAATTTTCTTTACCAGTAGAGAAAAGGGAGAGTAAGATAAGTGGGGGACTTTTGTGGTGAATAGTTGATGTGATCATACCATCATCATAGTGAGAGTAAATTGACAGCATACAGAATTCCCAAATGTTTTCACCTCCTTTTCTTTAATTTCCCAAAGTTTGATCTAAGAAAAACAGACACCAAATGAACAGGGTGCAAGTAGCATGACTTCCCCACTCACCTCACTTCTTACAGACTGCTATGTCTTCTGCAGCCTACTTTTTCCTGTATGACAAGGATACTTGGTGTGTAACCAATGCTCATAGAACTGAAAGACAGTCCATGCTGTATACATCATATGTATTATGAACAATTTTGAATACATTGATATTGTATGCCTTCCAAACCCCTTCTTTCTCCTTGTGAATATTTTCCGTATGACAATGCCTTAAGCAGTGAAATTATGAAGCTTCTACACACATATCCAGCAATTTTAATCTCCTGTAAGATTTACTGATTTTTCAGTACAAGTAAACTCCATGCAAAATGAAAAATTAAAACTCAAAAAGAAAATTAAAAGTGGGGACCCTTGGTACTGGCAGCTATTTAGATGGCCTGATATAATTTGCATGATCCATACCTACAACGTAACCCATAGGAGCACTGTCCTTTCTGATAGAAGCGACAAACAGTGGATGGTTTACTTGTGGCCAAGTCATGCGAGAATAAGCAGCGACTTCCTTCTCGGCACACTCCATGTATGAAATATCTAAAAAGAAAAAGAAAGTTATTTTTTTTTTTTGTTTTCCAAAATACAAAACAGAGTATAGTGTTAAGGCTTGTATAGATTAGGAACAAGCTTCAATTTGGATTTATTCATTTTTACAAATGATCAAAGCTAATATACACACAAATGTAAAGATCAAGGCAAACGCTGTATTCTCGCTAGAAATTATTGTCCGTCTTTTGCATTATTGAATAATCCCTTCCCAATCGCAGAGTATAATGTTATGTTCCAGCATTCAATCCAGAATTTTCTTTAAACTGGGTAGGAAGAAATTGTAGGCGGTAGGCAGCCCCTGTATTGGGTCCCAACTCTTCAGTAACCACACAAAAAAAAAAACCCGGGGTGCTATTGAAAAGTACCGGTGGTGCGCCCAGCTAAAAGGGCCTGGGGGGGGACACTGCATTCTATATTAACATACAGTATAGCAGATCTGTACTTATATGATACTATACAGTACATATACCTCAAAATCCATAATTACAGAGTCTATATGGCCAACTACCCCCCAAACCTGTGGGATCAGGGTTATAATCTGGGTTGATTCAATTGGTCAGGCATTCTTTTTTTGCCCAAAAAAAAATGGAGTCAGCAGACTATAATACATAGTATTTACATAGCACTGACATATTACGTAGCGCTGTACAAAGTCCATAGTCATGTCACTAGCTGTGCTTCAAAGGAGCTCACAATCTAATGTCCCTACCATAGTCATATGTCATTATTACAATCTAAGGTCAATTTTTTTCGGGAGGAAAGCCAATTTACCTATCTGCATGTTTTTTGGATTGTGGGAGAGCTAACCACTGAGCCACCGTGACTATCGGAAAGCAGTAGACCCCCCCACCATCCATTGAATATTTTCTTTACTTTAAAGATTGGCATCAAATTATGAAAGAGTGGTTCAGGAAGCATTAGACTTTTTCACATGTAGTTTGGCCACCACAAAGTCCAGACCTTAACTCCAATGAGAATCCTTGGGATTTGTAGGAGCAGACTCAGTGGTCTGATTCTTCCATCAATGGTCCTGATTTATTAAAGCTCTCCAAGGCTGGAGAAGATACACTTTCATCAGTGAAGCTGGGTGATTCAACAAACCTGGACTGGATTTTTTCAAAGTCATTTGCTATCAATGTTTTAAAACCCAGACCAGATACATTCCAGGTTTGGTGGATCACCCAGCTTCACTGATGAAAGTGTATCCTCTCCAACCTTGGAGAACTTTATTAAGTCAGGGCCATTATTACAAAATCTTGGTGAAAACAATGTACACCTCAACTTCCAAGAGAGAGGCTGTGGATTTAAATGATGCTCAGTGAGTACTGAGGGCTCCAAGGTGTGTCAACAAAATATCCCCCACACCATTACACCACTAGCATCCTGAACTTGTTTATACAAGACAGGATGAATTCATGCTTTCGTGTTGTTGATGCCAAATTCTGACCCTACCATTTTAATGTCATACCAGAAATTGGGACTCATCAAACCAGGCAATGCATTTTAAATCGTCCCGTATCCAGTTTTTTTCAAGAAGTCTGATCCATCTGGGGATATATTTCATCTGGTCCAGCATCGTACCAGCATACGTCTTTGGGCTGGCACTCCAGGCGCCGCCATCTTCTCTTCTTCCTGCATCACCCGACCGAGGCACATGGGTGAGATCTGCAAATTTTTCTCTTTTCACGAAAGGGCTCCTTCTGCACATGCCCAAGCATCTCAGGTATACGCAGAGGGAGCCTTTTCGTGAAAAATTTGCGGATCTCACCCATGAGGCTTGGTCGGCATGCACCCAAGAGCCTCCCGGGATGCGTGACAAAGGTATCTCAGGAGGCTTTGCGCTCCCATTCATTCATTCTCGATTACCTAGGTCAGGGGTTGGCAAACTCCAGCCTTTAGGCCAGATACAGCTTAGCCGGTAGTTTGTTATTGGCCAACGCCCCCCTGGCTGATCCGGCCTAATGTCGGCCAGAACAAACTACCGGAGCTGCCAGAGCTGCATGCGGCTCCTGGTCCTCCGTGTGGTGGCTCCCTTTCCTATTAACACTTCCACCACCGGGGTAAATAGGGAAGTTTCCGTCTCTATATGCATTGCCGAGGAGGGGGAACTCCCTTCAGAGGGCGGAGCCATTACGGCGGGACTGGGGAGAGAGAGTCCGGCCTAGTGTGCTCCTCCCTACCCCTGACATGACCTAGTGGCCAAAATAGATTACTGACCTCTGGCCTAGGTGATGGAGAATTAGGGGGCTGTGCTGCATACTTTTTTATTTTGAAAAAAACAAGGATGTCACACTTAAAAAAAAAAAAACAAAACAGAATTTTTACTTCACATGAAAGAGTTTTCTTTCCTTTTACATAAAGTTTAGGTACACTTTGATATGATGAATTTAGTGGTCTGTGAGGCTGGAAAGGTTGGGTATGAAGGATTTTAGTGTGGTGGTCAGTGGGAAGAATTCCTCTCACATTGCTGGCAGTGGGAAGAATTTCAGAAGGCCACAAAGGAGCCCCTAGCAACCTCTGGTGTAACTCTATGTGTCCGAGCATTCAGCCTATTGTAATATATGGAGCCTCCATTACTATAGCAGAGTTTCTATAAGCTGAGCCCGAGCTCCATGCACAGAAAACTTTACCCCATAACACTAAACTATACACAGACCCCCATTAAAGCGCGGTGTAACAAGTCTTCCTTCCCCAGTACACAACAACCCAGCCCACACCTGTCCATGTAAGAAAAGCTCCCACCTGCATGTCACGTGTTTGGTAGCCATGGCTCCTGCCGGTCCCCCACCACGTCACGCTTGTTATTGTTGCCTTCGCCTCTCCGAGGGGTTCCTCCCCCTTTTACATCTACGGCACACCCCCCGCAGGGCCGCGCTACATGACGTCATTAAATGTGCGGCGTAGTCGTTACTCCGGCCAGTAACAGGAGCTGGCTTCCTTAGTTCCACCCTGTGGGCAGGGTATGGGGGAATGTGATTATAGAGGGGGATTGGAGTACAGAGGTCACACTGGGAAGGTGGTGCTGTTTGCTGAATAAACCAAAAACCTGGCAGGAAACATTTGCTGTCTATGACAATCCATGAGAAACATGACCCTTAAAGTGACTTGTATTCAGTTTAAAAAAAGTGTACCTATACTCACAAACGTCACTGTATATATTTTTTATATATTGCACCTTGCCAACATGTTGTTGTATTTTTCAAATTTAAAGCAGAATTTAACCCTGTTATACTCTGTCATAGGTGCCGCCATCTTTTTCCTTGTTGTGATCTTCGGTCATTTTGATTGGCTGGGCCGGGATGCTGTAACTTCCACACAGGTGCCTGGTGAGGTCACGATGTGCTAGTATCAGGCAGCTACCAAACATTGAAAGTGAAACTTTAGTTGTGTTTTAACTTGGTGACCCAGCCAATAAAAGACGACCTGTCAGAGGGTGACGGCTCTCAATGAATTGTACAGGACCATCACTATAGGACAGGAAGTGTGTTGGAAGGAGTGGCGGACACAGACAACAGCCCTGTGTAAAACTGACTAGAGCCCCCCCCCCCGACAAACCCCTCTTATGCCAATCTCTATTTTTTTTTTTGCCGTTCTCTCCCCCCCTCCATCTCTCACTTTTATTTCTTCCTCACTTTCTTTTTTTCGCTTTCTACTCTTCTTCGCACCTATTTGCAAGTCTGTGTATGCAGAGCTCAGAGGGTGCGTAGTCCTCAGTTTCAGTCATGCTATAACTCTCACCATCCTTGAAAGCTCTCATCATGTGCCCTCAGTGTACAGCATGCGCCGCTGAGAGCGGGCTTATGGATGAAGACCATGCCAGTTGCCGCAGGGGCCCCTGCTGCCTGAGGACTGTCCAGGGGCCCTCATGCAGCTGCACCCCCATATGTCCTTTCTGGTTAAGAGTACAAAACACCCCATCTTCCTTTCCATAACACATAAGAAGGTGTTCTGTAGTCCACACAGGAGAACTGGGCAGGGCGCATAACGTTGCATGAGATGTCACCGGAGCAGAATGCCCAGTAAGTGGCAAGCTCACTGGATTTCAGGTATTATTATTATACAGACAGAACACATTCAATGGTAAAATAGCGTACAAACTTTAAAGAGTTCATTGTTTGCATGCAGCAATGCTCATAGTTTTACAAAAAGTATTTTCAGCCATGCAATTGTTTTTTTTTTTAGGTATATTATGAAAGCATTTATTGTGACCCCAGATAATGCATGACCTTCCACAAATACATACCGGACCCATCTATAAATGTCAATTAGGATCCCACTTCCAGGGGACCCCTCCTCTACCTTTCTACCTTTACCTCTTTTCTCATCTCTTATCTCCTCTTCCATTTTCTTTACCCAACCACACCACTATCACAAACCTATTGGCTGCCCACTTTTAATTTTTATTGGATAATACAAATAGAGACATACATAGAAACTGAAATGGTGTTTAAAAATAAAACAAAGAGGGCAGAGGAACCAGGAGAAATAAAACAAGGCTGCATACTTTATGGAAAAGAGTGGCTATCTATTTTCAAATTTGTTTACTTTCTTGAGGAGTCCCCTTCCATCCTTACTGCTACAGAAGTGAGATATGTGACACAAGTATCCCAGAAGGCTGTGGACTGTTCCATCTACGCATGCCTAAGATCACACACATGTGCAGTGAGATTGGCAATCATTTCTTTTTTACATTTGCAGGAAAAAACATCACCCAATCTCACGCTTGTGCAGTGCAAGAACGGGGACATCCTGACAACCTAGAAGAAAAAGGATGGTGGTGTTGGACGATGCAGCGAGCCCTGGAAAGAAGAGAAGCCAAGACTGTGCTGGGTCAGACTGTGCTGGAATCGCTGGGTCAGTTTGTACAAAAAAGAGATTTTCAAGTAACGATGAGTAATTATTTTTTTTTTTATGAAAGCTCCACTTTATTTGTTCCTTAATCTACATGTTACATAGTAACGTAGTTCGAATAAAGACATAAATCCATCAAGTTCAACCACAAGGGAAATAAACATATCCCAGATATAAAACCCTATTACACATAGTTGATCCAGAGGAAGGCAAAAAAAACCCTGGTATAATTTTCTCCACCATGGGAAAAAAAATTCCTTCCTGATCCCATGAGGCAATCAGATGTTCCCTGGATCCACGGTCATGGTTATTTCTACTTTAAAGCTTTAATACCCAGTTACCGGATCGCAATAAGGATTAGCATCATCAAGAGCTCTGCGAGAATAAAGTTAAGTGTAATTTTTTTGTTTTTAGTTTACTTCCATTTTAAACCAATCTATAGTAGTTGCTGAAACTACTTCCTGAGGGAGCCGATTCCATGTGCTCTGAATTTAACTCCTGTAGTGAAATGATCAACAACATTTAAGAAATGGTAAACTGTAGTGAATATTACATTTTTGTTCTTGGGTTTATTGCTTTAAACCCCTTGGGTATACATTGGTGTCTCAGCATTTATCTTTGGGAGGCAGACATTTGATTGCTTTTTGTCCCATTTAGTAGACAATGCTGCTCAGATCAGCTCAGGTGTTGTGTTTCTTCCTGTGTCATATGACGTCAGGGCACAGCTGCTGTGTCAATGTACAGAGATCATGTAGAGCCGAGGACAATGGAGTCTGTATTGAGCCTGGTAAAGTTTACTCATTGTAAGAAGGACATTTATAGCAGTTTTGTCCCGCAGCAATGTCCTATCTGTGGAGGAAATACAGTGAGCTCCTGGGATGTAGCGCAGGCTCCGGTCAGCATACCCTGCCCTTTCAGCAACGCACACAATGAGAAATGCTGCTTTGTACTGAAGCCAACACAAGGCCACTTTATAGGGTAAGCTAATCATTAACACTGGAACCTAATGACACTTAGTATATTACCCGTACAATAGGCATTTCATTCGAGCAATGATCCAATGTTATTATTATTACACAGTATTTGTATGTTGCCAACATATTATGCAGCACTGTACAAAGTCAATAGTCACAACACTAGCTGACCCTCAAAGCAGCTCACAATCTAATGTCCCTACCATACTCATATGTCTTTAACACAGTCTAAGGTCAATTTTTGGAGGAAGCCAATTACCTAACTACATGTTTTTGGAATATGGGAGGAAACCGGAGTACCCGGAGGAAACCCACACAAACAGAGGCATAACCTGCAAACTCCATGCAGATAGTATCCTAGCTGAGATTCAAACCTGGGACTCCAAGTGCTAACCTCTGAGCCACCATGCTGCCTGTATGGGCCCAGTTCTTTAAATTATAGACATTATAAAATAGATGTCAGCAGCTTTGGACAAGTTCGATCTGGTACCACCACAAGCAATTATTTTATATACTATAAATCAAGTTAGGTATTACCTCCCACTACATTATTCTTGCTTAAGCCCCATACAGACATCAGAATACTGGTACCTTTCATGAAAGTTTCCAGTATAAAAATGCAAGCACTGTACACACCGCAATTCTGGTCTTTGCAGAGGGGAGATGAACGAGCTTCCAGGGCAGATTGATGAACGATGTTGGGGGAGTGCTTTGCAAACGTCAGATTTTCCCTTCAGACAAGCGGTCCTTACAGTTATATGATGGGTTCATGATTTGATCTTTAGCATGTTTTACAATGAATCTCCCAGGCGTGTGACCAGTTTTACTTATAATTGAGATTTCTGTCATTTGTCTCAATTACAATTAGCATGATATCTAGTTTGATGAATATAGATGATATTTGTATACCACTGTATTGGCGGAGCACAAATATTCCTTCTATGGGTCTTTGGTTTAAGAAGGTTAATAAGTATATAATAATGGAAGAATTAACTGCTACTATATATGGTATGAAGGATAAATCTTTATATACTTGGGAGAACTGGAAGCAATTTCAAAGAGCTTTGGAATATGCCAAATATAGTTTGGACGATGAAATTCCCATAGACTTATAGAAGGAAAGAAAAATAGATTGGTTTAAGAATGTTGAGATCCCTACCTAACCTAGTGTATTACCCTTTGTTGTCTTTGTCTTGGTCTGAGATAGGTATTGTTAGGTATTTTATATTGGATTTTGTGTCTTACTTATACTAACTTATGATAATAAAAATGAGACAGTGAAATTTGAAAATATTTTACTAATTAATGTTTTTTTTAATGAAAATATAAACAAGTGTAAATAACGAATGTTATAAAAGGAGTATGGCTGCCATATTTGTTGAGTGCTACAACCTCCTCCTTATCCTTGGCACGATCAATATTCTCATTGTGGTCTTCTTCCATGTTTATATTGTCAGTCATTCTTGGCTTTATATTTTTATTGTTTGATAAAATGTTAATGTTAACAGGGGCAAGGAAGTTGTAGTCCATCCGGGAGAAGCCAGGTGGACCCTAATCTTCAGGGTCCAGTCAAAGCTGGTACTTGCTGAGGGCTCCTCCAAAAATAGAACCCAATGAAGAGAAAAAGATTCCATATCAGACCTGTGCCCTCTGTCAACCTTGGAATCTAAAACTTGCAGTTATGCATAATATACAGTGACCCACCCTGGTTCCCAGGCACCTTTGGAATACCACTCACAAAGAAAAAAAGCACCCACAGTCCCTACCTAGACTAGGTAAACCCATCCATATAGGGAGGTATTGGGAACCTCAGATTACCCTCATCATGGGGGTACCCCGGACCTGCTCCTTGGGGACTCCCTTGTAACTCCCATCCTACCAGATAGACTACTTTGCAACCAGCAGGAATAGTGGAGCAATTTCTCTCCTGGACACCAATAAAACAGATACTATGTTTGATCTTACCCAAATAGAATCCCTCATCTTGTACTGAGCCACCTTACCATTCATTCTTTTCATTGTCACATCTCTATTTCTTTTCACTTCTGGCCATAAGAATAATGCCAACCCCTCATTTACCATCTGCTGATATACTTCCTGAGGTTACTATATAAGTTTCAACCCTCTACAATAAACTTTTTATATGTATTTTTGTGAAGTCTATGATGTGGAGAGTGGAGCCCAATAATCACCAGAATTTGTTTGCCTTCTCTTTTTGCAGGGAGTATGATGGCTGCTCAGACCTTCATGTTGGGATTGCAAGTTCTAAAGGTATAGCAAAACAATTCTGTGTATAATAAATACCTTATGCAAACCACATTGTATTTTAGCAATCTATATAAAAACTGATTCCAATATATGAGTTCATTCTCTCCCCTGGTGTGCATGCTATTTGACGCACAAGAATCTGAATGGTCTTCAATGAAAGTATTAAAAGATGATTTGCAACTCATACAGCTCCATTTACTAGAAAAACTGTTTTAGAAATGCATCTTCTCATATTTTAAAGTTAAAGTGTGATATCATTTTAGTGATAGAAAATACCCAGAATAAAATCTTTGCCAAAATAAAAAAAAATAGCTGATGGTGGTACCTTCAATGGTCAGCTGCAGTGAAACGTATAACATACCCTTAAGCCTAGGACAAAATAAATGTATTTACTGTAAATATCTTGAAGAAGGGGCATTGTGCTTGAAAGCCAACTATGATTTTCTGTATGCAGTAAGTAAGCTGTTACATAAAGAGAGGGATGCATTTTATATAAAGATATATATATATATATATATATATATATTATAAATAAATATTATTGTCTCCCCAGGAATTGTTTATCATTACAATGAAACTGGAATTCACAAAGATAGTACAGGTTGGGAACAATGTGTGAGTATACCACTAGTACCACCAGACCAGTATGCTCTTATCTACCAATGGGACTCATATCTAGAAGAAATCTCACCTGCCGAGAAATGGCTTTCTTACCGGTATGTCTTTAAAATCCATTTATCTTCTCATGCAAATATCTCACTTTTTTAGCCTTCAAAGTATCTAACATTTGAAAGTGAATTCAGTACTGGTCAGACTTACAGAAACATGTAGCCTAACGCTTTGTACACACGTGCAATATTTGTCATTGGAAAGGATATTTCACGATCCTTTCCAACGACAAACGACTTCATGAAGTGCTGTACATACATCACCGTTCTGCTCTATAGAGAGGGGAGGGGGGAGAACGACATAGTGGCACCCCGCTGCGCTCTCTCCCCTTCACTTTCGTTACGATCGTTCGACAACTATCATCCATGGATCCGCCAGGATGGTGGTTCAGACGATGGACGATGAGCGTTGTGTTTTTTTTTTAACCAGTGGGAAAAATGTCACCCTTACAGATGGCCAGTAAGATCATTGGTGTCAAATAAACTGAGCTAAGAGGCACCAGTTGCTTATTGCTCAAGGGACCCCTAGCAACCTCTGAAGGAACCCACAAGTTTTGAGAAATGCTGGCCTAAGTGTATTTTCCTTTTAGAAACAACTCGACACATATGGAAGAATGTGCCATGCTCCTGGGTGCTTTGATGTTAACTGAAAAATGATCAGATCAGAGATGAAATGTACTTCATAAAAATGTTTGCTATGTATACATATGTTGAACAAAGAATGGTTCACTAAGCTTTTTCTGTTCTCTTATAGATATGACGAGCAAGACCACAACTGTTACACCTTCGCTCTGACATTTATTAACAGTCTGCTGCATCTGCAAGGGAAAAAAACTTTTAGCAAAGATGAATTTACAGCTAGATATGTGTTACCAAAAACTCGACGAGCCTCAAAGTACATAACCCTGTGTCATGAGGTGTCCAAGAATGGTTTTTACATTACTGATTATTTCAGAGATTTTAGATGATCATGAAATGATGATTGATATCTTATGAGATATCCTGAAATGCAAACAATGACACATGGATTTGTTACATACTGTATGTTCACTACACTGTTTGCACTGTGGGGATATATATATAATGGATATACACAGACTTTGCAAGAAAAAAAGGTCTTCATTCCATGGGTTCAAATGAAGTATTTTATCCCAAAGACATACCGGTCAGATCATTGCTGGTAGAAGGGACTGGGACTGGTAGGGTCTGTACCAAACTTTGAAGAAGAAAAGTGAAAACAAGAAGCTATGGTAATGCTGGCATGTAATTGAAAGAACTGAAATCCAAAAAATGAAAGGGGTTACTCTTAACTGTACCTGGCTGGCAGGTGCTGTCTGACTTGTTGCAGATTCTAATGCCCAGAGAATCTGAAATTGAGCAGACAAATCAGGCTAAGGAATTTCTGTAAAAGGGCGAGCCTGCATAAGTGTGCAAGACTGCAGAGAAAGCTGGAATTCAACTTTATTTTACACTGGGTAAACAGCATAACATAATTGTTTGTAGAAAGTAAGAGACTGGAGCTTAGATTAAATTTGTAACCCTTGAAGTCAGAACAGAAGTGTTAAATTCTTGAACTATGTGTAAAATGTAAATTTCAGGTTTTGTAAGCAATTTAACATTTCAAATATTAGTTTACTAAAAGAGTATTCCCTCTACTTAAGTGTTGTCTTACTGATTTTTTGTGCTATATTCAACTAGAAAGGCAAATTCCTTGCAAATTTCTCTTCATTGTATATTTCTACATTCACCAGGCATTCACGCTAATATCCACGTCTTTCGTTCAGGACATTTTTCAGAGGCACAAATAGAAAAATAATGGTATACCATCATAGAAAAGTGCATTAGATCTGACAAAGAGTCTAATGAATGGCACTTTTTTTATGAATTGACTTGAATTAGAACAAAGTCGATTCATTATATTGTGAATAAAAATGGATTATCATTGTTGATTCAACATCAAAGTCCTACTTTACCAAATGCACTTATAAAAGGCATTTGTGCTCTTAGAACAAATTCAACAAACCCATTCTATAGTACACATTTTAAGTGAATATGGGGGTGGCCGTGCATTGAAACAAACACCGCCTAAAAGCAAAGGTCTGTATTCATGTGTTTTTATTAAAACACTCATGGTAAGCTTTAAAATTACAAGCATTTGTTCCTTTCTTTCTATTATATAGCACAACTTCTCCAAAACCTGCACTTCATTTGAAAACCTACTGTATCACTCCAAGACATTTCTCCTACCCATGTAATCCCTTATATATGTCATTTTCTTCTGCTTAATAGTTAAACCCTGGGTATATAACATGTTGTGAATTGTAACCAAATATTATGCCTTCCATGGAGGCTTTTTTTTTTACTCACCATCACTTACCTGCAACAATCGAGAAAAAAAATTCAAAATTCCCAAATGGTGGTATCACTGCTTAGTAGAAATTCATCAATTTATTCCATTCTCTCCTCCTGTGTCACTGTCTGTATACGTCTGTCATTTGCAACCTCTATTTAATGTACAATGCTGTATAATATGTTGGCGCTTTATAAATTCTGTATAATAATAATAATATTAATAATCTGGGATGGATAAGATGTTGTCCCATGTCCCATGTTTGGTGGGAATACCCCCCCCCCCATCTATATTTACATTATGACACTAATACTTCCATCTACAGCCAACTAGGAAAGGAAACCATTTCCAACACCTCCTTCCTCACTATTCTATATGCTACCATATTCATAAAATATACTGCATCGCTTTTCCAAAGTAGGCAGAATTGCCAAACCTACACATTTGTGCTAACCCATTCCCACATCCTTCAAGAATGTATAAATGAACTAAATTCTAGTAAGCACATGAAACAGTTAGTAGTGGAGAAAACTAGGATTGATGAACTAGACTATGTTTAATCTAGTTTATTCAAGACATACAGTGCCTCACGTGACCTCTCTTATATTACCCAATCTTTCAAGAAGCTTTTAATCTAACTTTCTTTGTCTTTCTATATTTAATACTGGTTTTAAATTTCTTTTTTGCTCTTTCTCCATCCTTCAAGTAAAGTCATTTAGTGTACTTTATATAATAATTATCCCCCAGCCAAATTCTCTGCAATTCGCTGCTGGTAAATTCTATTGATGTATTTTTCTAAGGGTCTTCTATTAAAACAATGACTTGTTCTGCCACCTAGTGGCCACTTGTCAAAACTGCACAGCGAACTGAGGAGGGAATACAGTGATACCTCAGTATAATTCAGCTTTGGAATAAGTCCAACTTGGTATAAGTCCTGTTTGTACACAAAATATTTTGCTTGGTTTACAACCTTTGTGCTAGAACTTGTATGGGTCAAAATGAGTCATAACACCAC
>NC_092865.1:67137258-67142207 GCF_032062135.1 Pyxicephalus adspersus | reverse complement strand
GAAACCTCGAATTTGTTGGCTACACCACTTCTTGCCATATACTTTATTTCTGTTAACGTGTGGATTTACTAAAGTTTCTTGGCATTTGGAAAGCTACAAAATAATAAAACAAGGTACACACTAGATCTTATTGCTCATTTTATTGCAAAAAACAAAACACATTACAAATAAATCACAATCTAGCTTTTTGAATGAATCATTGCATTTATAAATACCTAGAAACTGTTCACGGGAATTGCTTACAGCTTGTGAAAATAGATTTGTCATCAAGATTAATAATGGTAAAGATTTTGTAGATTTTTGAGACCACAACTGTTATCTATATATATATATATTATATTATCTATTTGCCAGTAAAGGATGTCAAACAAGTTGAATTCATGCAACATTCCTCAAATCAAAACCTTCCTTTATGTTTTTGTCATGCAAAAAGTGAACCTGGACTGTGACCCCCCCATCTGCCTCTTTACCTTTCTTCTTTTCCTTTCAACCCCCCCCCCCCCTTTAGTAGTTTATTGTTTGTTCTTGCAATTGTCTCTCCACTCATACATATTAGATTAGGTTGTATACATATTAGGTTTCATGCTATGGTTTCTTCATGTTTTAGTCTTTTTAGTATGATCAGGTTGACTGATCTGATCAACACTTTGCTTATTTTTGAGGTTCATGTTCTAACCTGTTCTGTATACAGCCTATATGCTTTGGTGTTCCTGATGTATCAGTTTTTGTAAACTAATGTTTGATTTGTTTTCATTTATTTTTATAAATTTCATATAAATAAAGAATGAAAAAAAATTTAATTAGGTGAAGTCCTGGACCATAAAGTTGAGAATCCTTGATTGTATGACTGCAAGCTTGCTGGGTGATAGAAGAGGCAACATGATAGTTAAAATATAACTTAATTTTAAAACTTTTTTTTATAATTTTTGGATAGAGGGGTAAATAGTTAGAACCCATATCATATTTTATTGTTGTCTGTGTCCCTGTTAGATATTTTACCCCTGGCTGCTACTTTGTCCTCAAGTATAATGCTCGTCTTATGATGACATAACCCCCTGGGTGCGCATATAAAGGGCAGGTAATAGCCACTGTCTTTCTGCCCTAATAGGACCACCAGTAATGAACTAGAAATGGAATTTGGGACAGTACTAAAACCCAAAGAGAGGGTAAGAACACCACTGAATTTTTTTCTAGTAGTGCTCTAGATCAGTGGTCACCAACCGTTGGTTCACGAGAATATTTTGGTGATCCACAGAAAAATTTAGACATTATTTGCAATTTTTATGTTTTATTAATAATAAAACTAAAATAATATTCTCATAAATTCTTATATTCTGAATGACAATTTTCAGCTTTATATTGCACTAAATTCACAAACTGTACTAGAGACAGAAAAACAAGGGGGGCGCAGCGTGACGTCAGTGTACTATTAAGTTGTATGAGGAAACCGTTGCCGAGATGTTCCTTTAGGTAAGTATGACCTTAGCTGTGTCATTTCTTTACCTGTTATATTTATTGGCATCAAATAGTTTGACTTTGATAACTATCATTTCTTGTTCGGTCTTAGAATGACATAAACCCATAATGAGTGAGAAAAAGCAAACAAATATTTAAATTTCTTTAGTAATACCAAAGATAATACAACTAATGATAATAGTAACAATAGTAATACTTCACTTAACCGTGAGCTGATTCAGTCCTTGTCGGCACCATTAGGAAGATCAATATTTTACAAATGTATTTATCTTTCAAAAATTCATAATAATGGTCCTCAGGATTTAAATTATGAGTTTTGTGATCCGTGAGGTCCGAAAGGTTGGCGACCGCTGCTCTAGAATGACTTTCCAAACGTCACAGGACATTCACTCCCAGGAAAACTGTCAGAAGAGTACCCAATTTAAGCTGCGTACACACTTGCAATTTTTGTCGTTGGAAAGGATCTTTCACGATCCTTTCCAACGACAAGGGGCTGCACCCCCCCCCCTTTAGTAGTTTATTGTTTGTTCTTGCAATTGTCTCTCCACTCATACATATTAGATTAGGTTGTATTAGGATACATATTAGGTTTCATGCTATGGTTTCTTCATGTTTTAGTCTTTTTAGTATGATCAGGTTGACTGATCTGTATACACCTGTTCTGTATACAGCCTATATGCTTTGGTGTTCCTGATATATCAGTTTTTGTAAACTAATGTTTGATTTGTTTTCATTTGGTATTTTTATAAATTTCATATAAATAAAGAATGAAAAAAGTTTAATTAGGTGAAGTCCTGGACCATAAAGTTCAGAATCCTTGATTGTATGACTGCAAGCTTGCTGGGTGATAGAAGAGGCAACATGATAGTTAAAATATAACTTAATTTTAAAACTTTTTTCTGATTTTGGATAGAGGGGTAAATAGTTAGAAGCCATGTCATATTTTATTGTTGTCTGTGTCCCTGTTAGATATTTTCCCCACTGGCTGCTACTTTGACCTCAAGTATAATGAGCCCAGCTCGTCTTATGATGACATAACCCCCCGGGGTGCGCATATAAAGGGCAGGTAATAGCCACTGTCTATCTGCCCTAATAGGACCACCAGTAATGAACTAGGAAAGGAATTTGGGACAGTACTAAAACCCAAGGAGAGGGTAAGAACAATGGTTAAACAGTGTAGTATTAAGTTGTATGAGGGAACCGTTACCGAGCCGTATGCTTCAGTATTGTTTCCACCATTACAACAGTCACCCCGCTCCGCCAATACCGATTCTCATCCCATTGTTTTATTTTATTTGTTTATTTCTCAGATGATCTTTTAGGTAAGTATGACCTTAGCTGTGTATTTTCTTTACCTGTTATATTTAATGGCATCAAATAGTTTGACTTTGATAACTATCACTTCTTGTTTGGTCTTAGAATGAAAATAAACCCCTAATGAGTAAGAAAAAGCAAACTAATATTTTGCATTTCTTTAGTAATACCAAAGATAATACAACTAATGATAATAGTAACAATAGTAATACTTCACTATCCACAGTCCTTGTCAGCACCATTAGGAAGATCATTATTTTACAAATGTATTTATCTTTCAAAAATTCATAATAATGGTCCTCGGGGTTTAAATTATGAATTTTGTGATCCGTGAGGTCCGAAAGGTTGGCGACCGCTGCTCTAGAATGACTTTCCAAAGGTCACAGGACATTCACTCCCAGGAAAACTGTCAGAAGAGTACCCAATTTAGAGATCTTCAGAAATTCTTTTGTAATCCTTATTAATCCCACGGCTTTTATCAACTCTTTTTTTCCTTGTCCTCTAAAACACTTTAGATTAGAAACAAATGGATAATTTGCATACCTTGTACCTTTTTAATTGGGGTATTAGGGTCTATTTATGAATTGGTGCATCAGACACTCAGCAACATTCTCTGGTGGAGCTGTATAAATAGTAAATATTATTTGTCCATGTGGTAAATGAGAAACTCTGCAACATATTTACATTTGCCATACATAGTTACATAATATGATGTCATATACAGGTAAAAATGATACTTTTAATAAAGTATAAGTCAGCCTGAACACTAAAATCTCAAACGCTTTTACATTGCAGTGCAGCATGTATTACAATGCACACCAGCATGCAGGCATTTTCTTTTACACAATAACACAATACACAATGTGCTCTGTGGTTTGAATGGGCCTTTATGTATGCAAGTTTTAAAGCGAGGAATCTTTTCCTAATATTTGGAGAAGAAGAGGTTTGTATAGCATTAGCTTAGGATGAGTATTTACTAAAATATGAAAACTGGGAAATGTGTCTTTGTTTCCCTGATAAATGTTATCATGAACTTGTCTTTCTAATCTCCCAGAGCACAATGGCTCATCATTCATGTGATCATATTACATATAAAGTATAGGATAGGACTAGTTCCCGGGGTAAGGACATCCGACATATGGACGCCTCCTAGATACGAATGGGGCTTCCCTGCTCACTGGTGTGCAGGACTGAGGCCTGTAGGGGGGAGGGGGGTGGTAGTTTGCATGACTTGCAGAAGAAATCTTTTGCTAAACACAGCTGAGACTGAGCTCGCTGCAACCTCTTGTAACTCTTTAATGTCCAAGAAAAACTCTGCAGTTGTTTCTTTTTGCATATCAAAGCACAGCTTGCTCCAGAAGTTAATGAATGTCTAGGCAAAGTATGGCCAACTAGTATATGGCCTAGCCAGTAGTTTGTTCTGGCCTAACGCCCCCTGGCTGAGGGGCGTTAGGCCGGAACAAACTACCAGGGCTGGCGCCGCATGCGGCTCTTGAGCCTCCTGCTGCTTAGGCTCCCCTGTTTACTGCGGCCGGCGTTAACACTTTCACCGCCAGGGTAAAGAGGGAATGCTCCCTCAAGGGAAATCCATTCATACAGGGAAGAGGGATTTGCCTTCAGGGGGCATTCCTGGTGGGGGGGGGGGGGAGCCATTAGAGCGGGACTTGGGAGGGAGTCCGGCCTAGTGTGCTCCTGCCCACCCCTGATATGGCCTAGTGGCCACAAAAGTTTGCCTACGTCTGTTTTAGAATATATTTGATTTATTTCCTTTAATTTAGGATTCATTTTGCCCTAGTTTGTGTTATTTTAATAGAGATACCAGAACGGTATTCATCATTGGAAGATCCTTGAGTACACACTGGTGAGTAAAACACTTTTTTGTATTTTGTTGTACTTGTATGCTGCAATGGCAGTTGCTAAGGCAATGGGTTGCAGCTTTTTATAGAGCAATGACTTGCTCAAATCAGTCATCATTGCTTCTCCCCAATGGCGTTCTAATGACAGCAGTGAATGAATGAGCTGGGTTATGTAGCAGGCGTAGTATGACATAATTGCCAAGTAACATGATGCTGTAACAGCAGTATGTGGTATAAAAATATTTGACTATTGGCATATTATTGATATATGTGATGTAATATAGTAAAATTGTCTTATCTTAA
>NC_092865.1:67134199-67136907 GCF_032062135.1 Pyxicephalus adspersus | reverse complement strand
TAGGATGTAAATAAAGATTTGATGTTTTAGTTATTAGGATAAATGGTACTGATATTAGTTTTGAGCATTCACTTATTTTTTTGAAATGTAAAGCCTAAATTTTAGAACTTTTTATATTCTATTTAAAAAAGAAGTCTGGCTGCATCTTAGGTCCCCACACAGATTGTACCATGCAGAGCAAAGAAAAATGAGATAAATCATGTAACCTAAACAACCTAATAGAAAAAATTAGATTGCTGCAATATATGGACGAGTGTGGCTAGAGATGTCACACTTACCTCCTTTACGCCAAAGTGCCAGTGCCTCTCTCCTGCGCATGTGGGCAGTTCTGACCCAGGGCATGCCTGCTCTTCCAAGTTTTAGCAGTATTGCCCCTTCCATCGGAAATCAGGAAAAAGCCCCCCAATCACCCCTGGCTATTATATTTACCTGGCTCTGACACATTACTGTGTTCGTGCAGCATGTCTCAACTAGTGCCAAGCCCCCTAGCTCTGCTGAGCATTTCCTTTACACCTTTACACATTAATTGAGTGTTTTCCCTTTATATTTTCCTGCCAGTTCTCTATTCCATATTCTGTTCCAATGTTCCTCTGTGTCTGCAGTGACCCCCGTGTCTCTCATGTCACCTGTGCCTCCTGTGTTCCCTGTGTTTGCAGTGACCCTGTGTTTCCCGTGTCACCTGTGCCTCCTGTTGCTTCCTGTGTCCCCTGTGTCATCAATGTCTATTTCCAGGATTTCTGGTTCTTATCGCCTAGCTTATCCCCCTTCTCAGGGCTTACACTATTGTCCAAGCTGTAGCGCCCCCTAGAGGCCCTCTGACAAGAGAGGTCTAAATGGCTTTACTTTTTCTATGGAATAAGATATATTAAGGATAAAGCTGAATCTTGGTAACAAGAAGGCAATTCAGTTAAAATACATATATGGAAACTGTTTTATCTGCCAATAGATATTTATTCCTCACTTTCCAGTCATGAGATTTGTACGTTTCACGACCTCACATTTATTATGTTTCATGACCTCACTTTATTTCTGCTGTATTTAGGCAATATAACTGGTGCTGGTAACCTATTACTGGAAATGGAAGGAGAAGCAGCAGATGTATAGGATCATATCTGCTCTTTGCTTTTTTGTTGGCCTGTTCCTTCTCGGTGCATGCAGAGCCTGACTGGCTTTCCCATTCTTAGTACTAGTTCTGCAGTACAATAGGTCAACACCAAGTTATATTCATGTACTTAAACTTCATGTAATTAAATACATTTTTATATTAATTTTTTGTTATATTTCCATTAGTTTTTTACTGTTTAAAAAGGAACACATGGATTGTAGACTTTTTGGCCCTGATTTATTAAAGCTCCCCAAGGCTGGAGAGGATACACTTTCACCGGTAAAGCTGGGTGATCCAGCAAACCTGGGATGGATCTGGTCCAGGATTCAAAGCATTTGCTAGCAAATAGCAAATTACATTGAAGAAATCCACTCCAGGTTTGCTTGATCACCCAGCTTCACGGGTGAAAGTGTATCCTCTCCAGCCTTAGAGAGCTTTAATAAATCAGGCCCATTATGTCCATGTTTCTGCTTTATGCCATAGTCAAAACAGCAAAAGGCATACTTGTTTAAAAAAAAGGGAATAAATCACTTTTGTAGTGGTTCAAGTCTTTTAACTTCGGTGCAATGTGGCTACCAAGCAGCTGCAGACATGCAACACTTTCCGGTGCATGAATACTTGCTACCCCCATAGAACAAGTGGTTTCCTCTGCTTTACATCTCAACAGGATATATGGACTGCTGGCAGGAAGCATTCTTCAGGGAGAACAATTTGATTGGTCAATATATTGTAGCACCTGGGGAGCAGCACCGTGTTTTAAGACATGAGCCCTGATTTATCAATGAAATGCACATACGCACGTGCCGGTCAGCAAGCTCTATTACCGCAAGTCGGGCCCGAGTTCTAGTGAACTCACTTGCCGCTTTCCTGCAAAGATGAGCAAAGATCTCGAATACACCAATTAAGGCGATTAATTTTCAGCTGCGCGATTCAGAAGGAGATGTTAACCTTAATGGTGAGGTGATAGCAATTGATTAGCGCACACCTGCGCCCTGTTCCGTGCGCATATCCAGTCCATTTTACAGGTCAGTTTGAATCTTTATTTTTTTTTTTTATGTAAGTGCTACTTTTTTATGTTACATTCTACTCCATCACAAACTTGCTTCATTTATAGTTACATTTGTTGCACTTCTTGTTTTGATACTTTACTTTTCTTGGTTGCAACACTGCAAACTCATTTCCATCAAGCTGGATATATACTAAGTAGCACTTTCTAATATGTCATCACACAATAGTATGAGTGTAAAAGAATATGTGAACAAACATTTGTGACCTGATAAAAATTTCATTCTAGTTTGACTTTAGAGAAATCAAATATTTTAGTAAAGTATTATAGGCAAACATGTTATAATACATGTATTAAGGGACATTTAGTGATTTCACTTGTGTGTGTATGTCAAAATAAATTTAAATGTATACAAATACATATACATTTTCATTAGTACTATTTTAACCGGACTGGTGTGTGTGTGTGTGTGTGTGTGTGTGTGTGTGTGTGTGTGTTGGGGGGGGGTATGCATTGATGTGATTTTTTTTAATCCTCATTATTGTTAGTTTCATCTGTTGCTGCAATGTTTTTGTGTCTGCTTTTTAATGCCAGTTT
>NC_092865.1:67122102-67131305 GCF_032062135.1 Pyxicephalus adspersus | reverse complement strand
ATATAAACACACATTTACATATAAATCTATAGAAGCAAACAAGAACGTGTGTGTGCTTGTGACTTTTGTGGGAAAATCTAGTCCGATGGCAAAGCCGAGGTTTCGACTGCGGAAAGTGTCATTATTTACCCCCAGGCGGCTTCTCTGATCAGGCATCATAAGCGTTTAGATAGGCGCCTATGTAGAGGAGCTGGACTCTTTTTTTTCTTAGCGCATATAGATGTTTTAAACATTTGAACAGCACAAACATTTTTTTTTAGGGCTAAGGGTAATATGTGTGCCATTAGAAAGAATGCTTTTTTAGGGGAAATGCTTTTTTAAGAAAGAATGGTTTTTTAAGCTCGCCAGTGTCAAACTGCCAAGGATGCGGGGCTCCAGCAGCAAGATCATTTTGGTTACTAACGTCTACGCGAATAGCGCCTGAAATTTAGTTGATAAATTGATCGAAGGCTTCCGATTTTGGATTGCGAATATGAATGCCCGAGCGAGCTTCCAATTTTGCTTGATGAATCAGCCTTCCCGACCAATGATAGGTAAGTATAGTGTCTTTTCTTTTTAAAGGTATCTCTTTTTGTTGTTTTAAAGCATCCTTGAAACATTTTCATTTACCATTTTAGACATTCTGCAAACTATTTCTGAATGCACAGTTCCTTGTGTATATTTTGTTCAAACACAGACCTGTCATGGAAAACTAGCAATTTAGGTTTCCTTAAAATTGGTAGCCTCTGGCTAATTTAAATCTGCTACTACTTAGATATTATACACACTTGCCAATCGAGCTTGATCAATGTCAGATCTGAGTTACAGTTGACATTAGCTTTTTAAAATTAATATTTTAGTAAATTGATTACACAATGCTTAGACAGAGGGTGGCGTAGTAAAAGTAACAATGAGAGACATTGCCATTAGCAGCCATTAATTCAATGCAAGTAAAAAAAATTAGACTTGCAATGTATTACTTTATCTCTTGTATTAGTTCCTATATTTCTACAAATGTGTTGAGTATTTTTCTCTTGGTTAGTGCTAATAATCTGCAAGAAAGAAATCCTTTCCAGCTCCAGAAGATGTCACCATAAGATATAGAATGAGTGATCTCTAATGAACTAGAAAGGAGAGAGCATCTAAAAAATCATCTAATGATGTTTCTTTCAATGTTCCCCTCACTTCTTAATCTCAGTTCCTCTCTTGCCAAAGAATTGCTATCACAATATGTTCTAGGCTTAAATGCAAAAGTTTTTTCCATTCTATTTGAGAAAGACAGATACAGATCTAGAAAGGTCAGAAAGACATTTTTGTTTTTCTAAGTTGTTTTTGGGGTTTTTTTGTACTCTTAATCTTACTTACTCATAAAATCTTTATGGAACCTACAAATTCATTAACTTCTGGAGCAAGCTGTGCTTTGATATGCAAAAAAGAAACAACTGCAGAGTTTGTCTTGGTTATTAAAGAGTTACAAGAGGCTGCAGAAAGATCCCAGTCCCCTAAGATCACCTACAACCGCAGCCATGTTTAGCAAAAGATTTCTTCTGCAAGTCATTCAAACCGCTCCCTCCAAGCCTCCGTCCTGCACACCAATGAGCAGGGGAGCCCCGTTCGTATTTAGGAGGCATCCGTATGTCGGATGTTCTACTACTTGTATTAAACAATATTTAATATTAATTTACCATTAACTATTTTACCTTTACTGGTTGCTGGTCCTCAAAGGCACCCCAATTATACCAGTAGTCAGCTCCACCAGAATATAAAAATTTGCTCCCAGCTGCCAAACCTCATGGCTCAGGAAAAACATACCCTTTCTTTTACCACAGACCACCACCATATGTTATCCAAAAACCACAATTCCAAAAACCATGGAGACTCCACACCAAAGATGGGTTCCCAATCCACCGTAACACTGCACCGATTGACCACTAACCCTTGAGGACCTCAACCGCTCACCCCTCTAAACACCATCCTAACAAAACCTTAAACGTAACCCAAAACAATGCATAACCCAAAAAAAGGTGGGAAACTTCCCTTTGACCCTTTCTAAGCTAATGGCATCCCGCTTCTTCTTCCTGACCTTTTAAAATTTGAACCCTTCCTTCATCTCCGTCCCTTAATGCCAGCACTTTCTAACTTCCGAAATGAAATAATTAACTCTTTCCTATTCTGCTCCCTTCTGCCCAGTCATGCCGGCCTTTATGCTCCTTTTCTCACTCTCTCCAGGCCTGACTGGAAATATGCAGGCTAGAGAAAAAGAAAATACACT
The DNA here is from genome assembly GCF_032062135.1 of Pyxicephalus adspersus. NCBI lineage: Eukaryota > Metazoa > Chordata > Amphibia > Anura > Pyxicephalidae > Pyxicephalus > Pyxicephalus adspersus. The sequence continues at coordinate 67,129,054 of NC_092865.1, read as the reverse complement.
CTTTAATTCTATGGGGTCTATTTTTTAAACAGGGAATCTGACATTCCCTCAGACATTCCCTGGTGAGAGAGAAGAAGATTTATCCTTTAAACCTTTTTTTTTTTAACTTTTTATTGAAGGATGTTTCAATAAATAACAATAAAAACAAAACAACAATCAGGATTACAACAAATAAATTGACATAAAATATACAAATATGTAGAAAAATATACATGGAAAAAATAAAAAAAAACAAGGAAAAATAAACAGAAACAAAAGGAAACAAAAATGAAAAGTAAAAGACAGACATATGAAAATATACTTTTATATTATGGAAGGAGGAAAACATGGTTTTCAGAAACTTTCCATTCACATATCATCTATGACCACAGGGGGATCATTTTCTAACATGTGCAAAGCATAGCAGGAGGTACGGTCAAAGGTAGATATAATCTGACGTTTTATTGAAGGAAGGGTCTCTATATAAGATTCCCATATTTCAAAAAATTTCCCCATTGTGAAAACATATCCCAATTTTTCCTGAAAAAGTCCAAGTGTCGGTGTATTTGGGACTAGCCATTTGTGTAGTATTGTTTTTTTGGCCACTAAGGAGAGGGTAGCTAATAAACTGCGGCTGCCCCTAGTAATCTTTGCACCTTGTAAAAGATAGGTACCTAAAATAGCCCATGCCGGGGTCAGTGGAGGGGTAATAGTTAATTAAATGTGATGTAATGTAATGAGCCACCTCCCGCCAGAACCTTTTTATTTTACGTCAGTTCCAGAAAGCATGGTATAAGTCTGCCTGATCCTGTACACATGTAGGACAGTTAGAGGTAGGGGCATAGCCCATGAAATATGTACACTGTGGGGAGATATATAATATGGTGGATTCTCAGAGTCATTTCCCTGTACATTGCCAAAGGACTGACCATGCCCTAGAGAAATGACAACCTTTTAAAACAAGCTATATTTATTCTGAATAGTACTGTTATAAACTTTAACATATAATATTCTGAGGCCTGTCCGAGCATTGCATAATCTGACCTTCTAATAAATAGGCTGTGACAACCACTCCAGTCAAGATTGGCAACTGTTTTCCACTTGTGAATAATCTTTGTCACTTCACAATGATTGACTTCAAATTGTATGGAAATTGCTTTATACCCTTCTCTGATTGATGAGCAGCAAATATGGCTTCTCTAAGATCATTGCTGATATCTTTCCTCTTTGGCATCGCGTTTACACACACCTGAAAGATGCAGACCAGCAGCCAAAACTTCAGCTTTTATGGAGGTAGCTTTGTTGGGGTGTGCTTACATTTTTATACACTGCTTCGGTATTTTGACTTTGTTAGATACATATTAAATATAATGATAAAATGTTGTTCCTCTGGGGATGTACTTAACTAATTTTAAACCTGCTGAGACCAGATGATTTTTTTATTATGTCCTTATATTGCAAAACCTTAGAATTAAAAGTAGGTGTATTTTTTTTATCTCGTAACTGTATTAACCCCCCCAGCGGTAAGTCCGATTTTGACTGAGGGTAAAAAAAAGAAGCTGAAAGTGGTAACCCCGAGTCACACTCGAGGTAGTTAAAAAGTAAAAAATAAAGGCTTACCTGGTCCCATCGGTGTCCTCCAACGTCCTCCAGGCTCCTGCCATCCTCTGGCCGCGTCCTCTCCGTAAGATCTGACCCCAGCGAGTGCGCTGACGTTCCCCGGGAGTTCCCGCAATTCAAATGGAGGAGTGAGAACGCCCCTGAATGGAAATCCCTCTCTTCCTCAATACATACGGATGAGAAGGAATGTCCCCTTACCCCGGCATGCAGCTCCGAAGCCCCCGCCGGCCGGGATTTGGCCAGATCGACCAGGGGGCCGTTAGGCCAGAATGGACCACTGGCTAGGCTGTATCTGGCCTAAAGGCCGGAGTTTTCCGACCCCCTCTGTATACTGTTAGCACGTTTAAGGTTTTTTTTTTTGTATTTCTTTATCACAGCATGGCACCAGATCTGGAAAGGATGTCATCAGAAAACTGTAATAGTTATTAAGGATGCTATTAGTTTTCCCGCCGCTGTTATACCCAAAGGTTGAAGATAAATGATGCTACAGAGGGAAAATGTAAGAGCTTTCAGAGCAAGTACTTATTTCAGTCTACATGGTAACAACAGCTGCAATCAGGGTATCGAACATAGATAAAGTCTATGTAATGCTAATTTAGTTTTTTGGGCTAATCTTTTAGAGCAGATTCACACGGAAATGTGTTTTGAGCTTAAAAGATACATTCTACAACACGCAATGTTATTCTTGCAGTCTATTGCTATTAATTGTAAATGACAATGACATCACTGTGTATCTATAAATCTGTGATGTTGCATTGTAGTGTGCTAAATTTTAATAAATGGTCCAGGTTAGCCTATGCACAGTAAATGGATTTGCCTTTTATATATCCATGCACAAAATTGCTTTCTGAAACAATATAAAGCTTAGGAACTTCTTTTGTATGTTTTTTTCTGGGTTGTAAACACATTCAAGCATCAAGGTTTATTATTACTTTTATTTTATTTATTATTTTGACATGATTTTGTGTTTTAAACTTTAATATACTCATATTAATATATTATACTGTAAAATAAATTTTCATGAAAGACAATGTACAGCTTTTAGACATATAAATCCAGACAGAGGTTAAGGGACCATTGTTCAATTTGCCCACCTCTGACACTTTATGACTCGTTGCTGGTGCCCCAGAAGCTGGAAATAATATACAGCCTTGAAATTGACATCTGCTATGAACATAGAATTGGAAATCGGATAACTTCATCTGCTGAAATGTTTTGGGCTTGTAATTCACAAGTAAAAAATGCCAAAGGATCAGCATGACCACCAGGTAAGAATAAGGCCATCAGTGGTTGGGAACGTAGTGTTGTATTAAATGTAAACTATCATCCAAAGTGACTAGTCAAAATAAAATAAAAATGAATGTGCCCTTTTCCCCCTGAAAGCTATCTTCTCTAACATGAACATGTTACTGAAAAACTAAATTGGTTCCTCTTTTTCCTGACTCTTAACTTTCCTGCCGTTATCATTTCACACCATCGATAGTCTTAAATTTTACACTGTAATATTTCTTTCTTCTATATACACAATTCTATAATATATATGGGATTTAATCTCGGAGGACAAAGCAACTGCAGGTCACAGAACGAAACCCTGGCTGTCATATAAATCTCCCATAGGTCCCTGGAGACAAACATACATACAGAATAGGTTAAAGGGGAAAAAACCTTCACCTTTCCCACAGTAAAAATGATTCTATAGGTTGACTGTGTGAACAGTGCATGAAGACGCCAGGACCACATGGACCACGTGTCCCATGGCTTTTTGTGACTCAAGTTTGATGGACATCATATTAATATTGTTTTACAACACACCTAATATTCATGCAATTCAACCCAAACGTATCCATAAAAGGTTTCCTGACCAAGATAGTTAGTAAGGTATAATCAGGGTTTTCAGCAAACAAGATATTTTACAATTTTCTGAAATAAGCAAGAGGGACACTGAACATTTTGCGGACCATAAAATAATGAATTTACAAATGAGATTGGTTAAGCCAGCGAGTGTTTTATTTTCACCAGTATGTCTTCTTTAAACTCCTTAAATAATTGAAAACAAACCTTAACCCAGAATTTTTACTTTACATGAAAGGTTATACAACCCTTTTATTTAAAGTAAAAATTTTGTTTATTTTTTTAAGGTTTTTTTAAAAAAAGGGTGCAGCATCTTACCTTTCTGTCTTGATAGCGGCAGCAAAGGAGCGCTAAGCCTCCAAGGATACCTATGTCACTCATCCTGGGGGACTTATGCCTGCTCCTTTCATCACTGGAAAACACAAATTGCTGATCTCACACATGCACAATCTTTTTTTCCCAATCTACGTCTCCCGATCTCACGCTTGCCCAGTGCAACATCGGGTAATGCAGGAAGAAGGACCCCGAAAAAAAGAGAAGAAGATGTCGGCGCCTGGCACTGATACGGACAGATACCGGGACGACGCGGGACCCGATGGAAGAAACCTCCCAACAGATAGACGGATCAGTGGGATTAAAGGTAAGTGTGTTTTTTTTTTTATTTTAAGTTTATTTCTGCTTAAAACAGGGGGCCAAATCCGTGCCGCAATGTCCTTTTTTGTGGCCCCCAAAGGAATCCTAAATATGAATTGCAGCTGGCCCGCCGCTGCATTCAAATAGCGCCGCTACTACAATTCCTGGCATCACTCGCGTCTTTAGACCAGCGGGCTCTCTGCCTATGCATGGCCCCGCATTGGACTGTTATCTTGACGCAGAGAATCGTAGTAGCGGTGCTATTTCAGTTTCAGGTTTTCCGTAACTTTGTCTAAGTTTTTAATTTTGGCCCACTGTGTATTAGAGTTTTGTACCCCTGGCTTAAAAGATTACGTTTATATAAAATTTAGTACAAATCAACCAGGATTAAGCTTTTGCAAACAAGTTTTACCACTGAAAACCACTTACAAAAAGTTCTGGACTAAATAGGCTTGTTCATTATACTTTATTTGACAAGAGACAGCAATTTTTGTTTTACTCTACATGCAGGATCCAGGAGAGGTTTGCCTCCTCTGCTACCACCATAATCTTTTTAGGGGAAATTGGGAGTTGTAGGGGTTTATAGTTTAATCTGCTATTACTTTGTCTCCCTGGTTCTATTCTTCTCCCAAAAAAAAAAGCTAATGATATTTTTGAATGAAACCTGTTTTAATACGTATCTTTTTTTATGTCCAGTGATATAACAGTTTTTTTCTGCCCATTTTCTGTGCAAAGCAGGAAGATCATGGCTGGTGGTAGGGTGGTCAGGGTGCTTTTAATAGCTTACTGAAAAATCACAGCACCTGGCCTCATGCAAACTGCCCACATGTGATTCTGAACCTTCAGAAAGCACATACAGTAATTGAAAAGGGCAGCACAGGGACACAGACACTGGTGAAAGGGCTACATGATGCCGGACACCCTCCAGTCAAACCTTATCTGACTTTAGTACAGTAGAAGAGCCTGTGCAACCGGCAAAAAGGCAAACATTGCTCACAATAGGATATATTTGGGAGCTATCCATAACAAAGTTTTATTGGACCTGATTTATTAAAGCTCTGAAAGGCTGGAGAGAATACACTTTCATCAGTAAAGCTGGGCCATCCAGCAAACCTGGAATGGATCTGGTCCAGGATGGAAAACATTTGCTAAAAAACAGCTAATGACTTTTAGAAAATCTTTTCCAGATTTACTGGATCACTCAGCTTCACTGATGAAAGTGTATCCTCTCCAGCCTTGGAGAGCTTTAATAAATCAGGGCCATAGTGTTCAAATTTGTTTTTTTTGTCCTGTGTGTTGTTCTTGGAAAATGTTCTGATTTCTTTCTATCATAATGAGGACATGAACAGCAAAATAGATGTTCTACTTGCATCTACAAAAAAAAGTATTTTTTTGTTTTTGTATTCCCGTTTGTAAAAACGTTTCTCTAATTCCTCCTTCTGAAACAGATGAACAAGAAGACAGGAAAAGTATTCCATAGGGATAACAACAGCAGGAAAACATGCCACTGCTGCACTTGGTGAGAATTTGTTTAACTTCCTTTCCCATGTGGCTCCAGTAACTGGAACAATGGGCCTGATTTATTAAAGCTCTCCAAGGCTGGAGTGGATACACCTTCATTAGTGAAGCTGGGTGATCCGGCAAACTTGGAATGGATTTTAAAAATGTTTTCAATCCTGGACGAGATCCATTCCAGGTTTGCTGGATCACCCAGCTTCACTGATGAAAGTGTGTCCTCTCCAGCCTTGGAGAGTTTTTATAAATCAGGCCTATGAAGTAAGGGGCATTCTCCCCAAGCAGCAGGAAAATAAGGCTAACAGGAGAAAACTCTTCTGTGCTATATCCAATGCTTAAATGTTTGACTTTTTATTTGCATGTGTGCAGGGAGCCAGTTGTCCATCGAAGGGGAGGAACCTCCCCATAGTGACATCATTATGCCATAACCCCGCCCACTCTGCCATGGCCTGCGATAGGCGAGTGGGCAGGGTTGTGTGCAAGGACACAGCCCGCACCCCTCGCTGAGCCTGGGAACTGCTCTGGGGACATGGTCCACGGCTCCATGGTCTGGCCAGTGGGTCCCCCCGGCGGGGTCATTCTCCTGACCCCATTTGGGGGTGCACTGACCAGAGCGATGGACCCCCAAAATCTTCTTGTGGACCACTGGTTGGCGACCACTGATCTGCACAGAAGCCTTCTCATGTTGGTCCGTCCTCTGGTGGGGGGACCTTGATCTGGCAACATCTAGCAGCAGAGTCCGGTACTCACTAGGATTACCAGCCCATCACACCTTGAGGGGGGCTCTGGTGAAAATCAGGTGTTTAAATTCCACCCTGCCCCCTGGGTGATCCTGCTTTACCCGTCGGTAGGGGGAACGTAACACATGATAATTCCGAAGAGAGAGGCAACCTAACAATGTAGAAAAGAGGTATATATAGAAAAAAAGGGTATAAAAGATAGCTCTAACGGAGGGGTGTTACGGAGGGGTGTTAGGACAAGGTGGTGGTTAACTAGACTAAAGATGATTATATAAAAACATGCCAAAGAATCAACATTGCTTAATCAGTCTTGACTTAACATCTATCTTCATAATATTAGATATATCCCCAAATAAAACATTTGGGAATTTGCTGTCTCAACTGCAAAGAAGAAAAACCTGCTAAAAATGAAACGGTATCAAAGGTTATTTGTCCTCTGTAGGCTTCTAGTTGTCAGGACTGATGACATCTTGATCATCTTTTCTCCTTTGAGGCCCAAATATGTCTACATTGTTTTTAAAAATGTCTCTTCCTTTGCAGGTATACTACAGTAGTGTCGTTATACACTCTTTTATACTATATATATATATATATATATATATATATATATATAT
>NC_092865.1:67097523-67122068 GCF_032062135.1 Pyxicephalus adspersus | reverse complement strand
CTGTAGGTTTGTTCTTAAGTTGAATTTGTATGCATCTCAGAACAGGTACATTATTTTACTTCTGGAGCAAGCTGTGCTTTGATATGCAAAAATAAACATCTGCAGAGAATGTCTTGGTCATTATGGAGTTACAAGAGCTTGCAGAACAGCAAAAGACTTTTTCTGCAAGTCATGTGAACCGTCACCCCCCCTCCATCAAGCCTCTGTCCTGCACACGAGCAGGGAAGACCCATTTGTTCGTATCTAGGAGTCGTCTGTATGTCAGATGTCCTTAACCTGGAGACTACCTGTATACTTAATTAGAGTGGAAATAACATTTAGCAAAAAAATCACTTTCAGATTCTTATGGGCTATAGGCTACTGCACTTTGTTTAATACTTTTCAAGTACGACCTCTATGATGTTTTTTTACTGTTGCATTTATCCCTGTTGCCGAGTTTAGGCAAATTGTCCCCAATGGCAGCCTAAATTGCACATAAAAAGGAAAACTGTAAAAAATACTCATCATAATACTTCCATCTTGGTGCTTTTCTATGGCAGCATACTAGTGATAGAGCTTTGCCTCAACCACTTTCTTCAGGAAGGCGTAAATTTATAAAAGTAAGAGTGCTAAACTTCAAGCATTCTCAGTAACAATATACAGACTTACAGTGCATATCCATTCTGCCATTAAAAAGTTATTGAAATTGAGATTTATTCTTCTGGTTTTCTGGTGCCCACATGGCAGCATAATAGTCATAAATATAGATATATCCAATGAAAAGCAAATAAAAAGCGTGAAACTTGAGGACGTTTATATTATCCTATGTACACCTATTTAATATAAATGTACTTTGTTATTGATATTGCCTTATCATATACATATATTTATATCTTGTATTTTGTTTTCATAGTCATAATGTGTTCTCAAATGTATGCCCTGATAAAGCCTATTGGTGAAACGGATCGAGATTGAGACGTTTCCTTTTCATCAAATTATTCATGAAATCCAGTTAAGCGTTTATTGTCTAGGTCAGTGGTCTCCAACTTTTATAGAGCTCACGGACTCCGGACTGCGCATGCGCGGGGAGCCGTGTGTCACTCAAAGGAGAAGAAACTTCCCCCAGAATGACCTCGTAATGCCAGAATGTGCCCACTCTCCCATCACAGGTCTAAGCCTGCCCACCCCCTACTGCCCTGAGATCCCTACAAGGGGACATGGCCGGTGTGCCCCCCCAAGCAGGGGGTGCCTATCAGACGGCTGGGGCCCATTAGTGGGCCGTGGACTGGGGGTTGGGGAACCTGGTCTAGGTGACAGGCATACCCCCATGAGAGTTTACATTGCCTTAATTTTTATTGTTCTGTTACGACTTGATTTATACCAGGATTCACTGTATTTTAGCAGAATGCTAAATATATTGTGACCTTTGTCGTCAAAAACCCCAGCTCTCCTCTTTCTTTCTTTTTTCTGTGATAATTAACTACTTATCAGGGAAGGTACTGCTGTTAGGCTCCATCACTTGTATGCCAACATGTAGGCACCAGGAACACTTGCTGAAATTTTAAAGTTTGAAACTTAGCTGATCTTCTCCGATATTTTATAGTCTGGTATTTTATTTCAACAAAAACAGCCGATGTGGAGATGTGAAAGAGATATTAAATTTGTTTTACTGAAATGATGTTCTGTACGTATTTCACAGTCAACAAGGTACTTACAGGGTGAAACATCCCCCACATTCTCCTGGTACCTACTCTACACACCTGCATTTCATCAAAATGATTAGCTCTAGAATTATACACAAGAATACCTGTTGATTTCTCAGCAAGAAATAGTTAGGGGTCTCTAAGTGAGATGGAGTAGAGTGCTGCATCTGGATAATTACACCTTTTACCATTAGAGGCGTAGGTTATTGACAATGAATGGAAATCTCATAGCACACAAAACTGAAGAAACTCTGTGTATACATAACAGCAGATGAAGGTCTATGTTTCACCTTCCTTTTCACTGGAAAAAGTATTTCTGGTTAAAGTGGAAAAGGTTAATTGTAAAAGACAGTTTTTTATTTGGCCAGAAAATCCAGTTTAAATTAAAGTGTAGTCTGAACATAAAAAGTTGTATGAGCACTGCACAACATATTAGATTTACTCAGTAAATATATATATTATTATTATTATTAATAAACAGGGTTTATATAGCGCCACCATATTACGCAGCGCTGTACATTAAATAGGGATTGCAAATGACAGACTAATACAGACAGTGATACAGGAGGAGAGAACCCTGCCCCGAAGAGCTTACAATCTAGTAGGTGGGGGAATTTCACACACAATAGGATGGGAGATATGTAGTGGTGGGAAGTAGTGATGGTTTCAAAAGACAGAAGAAGACGGGTAGGCAAGTTTGAAAAAATGGGTTTTGAGCCCTCTTTTAAATGAGCAGAAAGTATATTTATATATATATATATATATGTACACAATGGAAAGTACACCTTCTTTTATTTATAGGACATAATATTAAGTTATTTGGTCCTTAGCAGGTCTAATATTATTTGGTGAGTTTTGTTTTAGGCTAAAGCTAGGTACACACTTCCAATAATTATCGTTAGAAAAAGAACAATTACGACCGATCAACGATTATGCATGATTATATTTTGAACTGTATTGATGCTGTAACAATACAATCGTTCAAATATAATCCACCAATAATGTACACACGTTAGATATGATCTTTTGAACCATGCAGGAAGTGACGTGTACCGGAGAAAGTGTATAGCAGAAACATCCACGATCACTGAACGACCGTACACACGATAGATAGCGAGCGATCGTCGGTCAGATCTGTCGTGACGATCGTTCATTTCCAACGACAATCCTCGTTCTTCGGCGTCGTTGGTGAGTCGTTGGTCACCTTTTTTGTGAACGATTTTTGGCTGATCCGTCATTCGTTTCCAACGATAATTATTGGAAGTGTGTATGCAGCGTAAATCTACACTAACTTCAATTTTGAAGCATTTATTTAAATAATTGAAGCATTTATCAGAATTTCTGGCATCTGGGAGGCATTTATGAGCATTTTGATTCTTTCCAAATCCTGGAGGAGGTGTTTTCTCTACACCCCAGCCCCCAAAAATGCTCTGGTGTGGACTGGACCACTGCATCATATACCCATAGAGTTCTTTCAGAATTTCCTCCCACGATGGTCAATATTCATTCAATATTTGAAAGTTCCACACCTTCTGTTGGCATGGTTCTACCAATGAATTTTCTGAAAAAATTCCAGAAAATTACATTCTTGAAATTTGGCATCTTACTTTATAATCCAACATATGGTGCTTATCTATCTGGTTAGCTGTGCACATTGGGAAGTGACAGGCTGATCTTATCCCCATGAGCCAACCAATACAAACCAGCCCCATCAATATTTTAAAGTGTGACCAAGTCATTGACCATATGCATTGGATTCCTATTGGTTGCCTTGTTGGTATATATACTTGCCTGTCCCTGAAGCAGTCTTGGGTATCCAATTTGCTTGTTAAAAACTATTATTGTAGCCCTAATCTATATTTTATTAAGAGTCAGGAATATACCCTTTATTTTTTTATAAATAAATTAGGATTCATCCTGAAGTGATTATCCTCCCTAAAGAAGTGTGTTAATCCCGCTAAACGCATTGGGTTTATTGGATATCATGGTTAAGGCTTTTTGTAACTAATATAAAATGTTTTATAAATAATTTTATGCAGTATTGAAATAAAATTGTTTGATGTTTTATATATGTTGTTTGCCACATAACTCCTTACAGTAGGTGGGAAGTCTGTGTCTCAACCACACATGTTTTGTGTTTTTTGTATTGTACATCATAAAATAACACTCTATCCGGCTACATTTACAAATTCACAATCAGATTTTGGGAAGTGAGTTAGGCTGAGAACTTTTTAGCACCCCTTAAAAAATCATCATATCATCATATAAAATCAAGTACCTAAATACATCCCTTCATCATCTATAAAAAATAAAATGTAATAATTTGCCAGCTACTAAAAAGAAGTGTGGATGGAAAGCTCTTGCTTCTGTACTATGTATTATTCATTTCATATATGTAGAGTAGAAGACAATTTTATTATCGGTAACAATGAAGGAGTAGGATAGAGTGTTCATTTTCATTTTCTAGTACATATTTTGGCACACTTCATTTGCTTCTCTCATTTGCTTCTTTTATAGTCTACCTCCTTTGTCCTATTTTATGTTTAAAAAGGAATAAATAGGTAGAAATTACAGACATAGTTACAAAGGCATGCATCAGATAATACAGAATAGAACCAAAGATGTAATTAGGAGTTTCAAACCGTTCTAGCAGATCTCAGGTTATATCAATATGTTCTGTTTGTCAAGATTTACTTATGGAACGGATGCAAGCTACCCAAATATTATATTCATCTTTAAACTCCCCAGCTGTAATCCCGAGTGTAGCTCGGGGTAAAAAAAACCTGCTGAAAGCGGTAACCCCGAGCCACACTCGGGGTAACAAAAACAAAAAAAATAAATACTTAATTTGTCGGATCCTATCCTTGGGCCGCGTCCTCTTCCTCTGATCTTCCCCTGGCAAGTGTGCAAGAGTTTCTGGTGACGTCGGTGCATGCGGCAGTGCGTGTGAGGGAGTGTGGCGGGAAATTCAATATATTTTGTATTGGATTCAATACAAAATAACTGTAATAAATCCAATACAAAGTAATCAATATATTATATACATACACATTTTTATATATATATATGTCACTGGGGATATTTGCCAAATTGTTCATCCAAATGACCACAGACGGAAAGTAAGGGCTAATTTTGAGGAAGCAAATTTGTTTACCAGGTTGATGTTAGAACGGATGCCATGATACCATAGGAGTTACCTGAAGGAATTGTGTACGGGCTTGTGAATCCAGTTGGACACGTTGTGTACATGTAGGTCCTTCAGTTATATAAAAGGTGCATTCGTCTTGATAGCACTTCCTTTGCATCCTTGGGTTTGCGCTCTGTCTCACCGCCTGTTCCCTCCATATGTTGGACTCGCACAAAAAATTTGGAGGAGGTATCGACATCTAATAGTATCATTTTATTTTGGGAAATAAGTCTCAATAATGTTTCCTGCTGAAAATCAGCGAAACGCGTTGACTCTGATCTTTGTGAAACTTGCATTTTTGATGATTTTAACAAATAAAATTGTGTCATATATAGGCCATTTTAGAAGTGATTTGTTAGTAATATAATGTCAATTTTATGATTTTTAATGTTTAAAATAAAAGTTACCATCCTTCTTTTTGATCTAGGGGGTAATTGTAATTTCAAGGGCCCATTTAGAGCTGTAAGGTGTGTTAAGACACATGCATTAGGCAGATGATTGCATATAATTGGTCTCTCTACATACTCATTTTTTCTAACATATTAAAACCTGCCACTACTACTACTACTATGTCCGGCCATGCATTAAAATGCCAGACCATTGCCTTGATGTATGGGGGTGCCATTTGAAATGAATGGCACCACAAAGCAACAATCCGTGTTGGGTGTGTTAGATCCAAATGGGCCTTCTGATTTGTAATGGGAGCAAAAAGTAACAACAGTGGTGCATATCCTTCTACTACTCAAATATCTGTATGTCAAAAGTATGTACAAAAAATAGTTTAGGGTATTTATATTCTTTTAAACTCTACTAGCTTTAAAGTAAAATTATGCAACTGTCTGTCAACTGAATGTTGAAAGAAAGAAGAAAAATGTACTAAATTTTTGTAAAAGGCAACAATGATTGCTGCAGATACACATGTTAAAAAGACGTTAATAAAGGTAAACCATTTTATGAATTTAAGTTTTTTGTGAATTTAAGTTTAAGTGAATTTTATTTTTAAAACAATAATTTTCATTGCCAGAAGTCAATTTCATTAGTATTGATGTCTAGAAAATTTAGCAGTGTCCGCATATGTTGGTTATCCTCACAATAACTATGAATGATTTGCATGTGTAAATCATTTGCAATATGTGTGTTTTTCAGTAGCAAAACCCTGACTGATTTACCTAGCTTTCTAGTTTTCTTTAATCATTTGGGAGGCCAGACTAGTAAAACTGTTTATGTGACTAGCAAGCTACTGGTTACAGAAATCACATTTTTCTATCCAGGGATTCGGGCATTGAAAGCTAGATTTATTCTGACATCAACCTTTCAGCACAAAAAAAAACACGGGGAGAACCTGCAAACTCCATGCAGATAATGTCCTGGCCAAAATTCAAACCTGGGACCCAGTGCTGCAAAGGCCAGAGTGCTAACCACTGAGCCACCATACTGCCTGTGCACCTAACTCCACCAAATAGCATTACAGAATGTCCAGGAACTCACTGATGCCTTGATGCCTCAGCATGTTCAGACACTCCACACAGGACTGAACCACATTTACCCCCCTAGCGTTCTAATTCCGTCCAAATTTCAATGCGAAAAACGTTACATTTTTTTTGCATGGAAATTTATTTTACATTGTAGGGTATAATTCTTAGGCATAACTCACCGAAATATGGCCAATATTTAATAAATTTAATAATAAACTTTAAAAAAACACAAAAATCTGTAAATTCAGATAAAAAAAATGAAAAAAATAGTAAAACATGTATTATATAACTGTACAGTAGCATATATAATATATAATTATATATATATTATATGAAGATTTCTTTGTATTGGACTTAATACAGCTATTTTGTATTGAATCCAATACAGAATTATTTGAATTTCTTGCTGATCCTCCCGCCCGCACCGAAGTCACCGGGAAACCCCGGAGATCTTCTCTGCATTCACCGCCTGAAGATCGAAGTGGAAGTACATGTTCCCAGGACCTGCGGGGACCAGCAGAATGCCGGGGGGTAACAACAAAGCAAGGTAAGTGGGTTTTTTCAAGTTTAAAGCTACCCCGAGTGAGACGGGATTAGCGCTTTTTGCATGGAAAATCCACCCCGAGTCACACTTGGGATTACCGCTTGGGGGATTAAGTTGATGTGAATAAATTCACACATGTTTATTCATTCTGTGACTTTGTTTTTATTACTTTGCTTATTACTTTGCTTCTCAGGTTATCTTGAATACAACCCTCACTGGGTTATTGATTTTGGTTTCCATTTTGTTCTCAATTAATTGCACAAGAACTTTTTGTTAAGATCTGTTATGTGACTTTAATGTTCCCTATTTTTGAGCAGTGTACATATACATACTGAAGCGCCTTCTACCTCCTTGTTATCCAAATCCCACAGTGTCATTGTGCTCCGCTCATAAATCAGGATTTAACATGGATTGTTGAGTGGCTGAGTGTTTAGCAAAACTGTTTTCTCTTTCTCTACCTCAGCAAAAAAAAAAAATAAATGGTTTACCACCAAAATGTATCTGTCCTCTTGACTCCTTGTTATAAAAATCATATTGTGTTATTTTGACAATTCTTTTTTTCTTTCTGAACATTTTTACATTTACTTTTTCATTAAGCTTTGTAGGTGTATTTGCTTGAATTTGTTGAATTCTGTGTTGCAGTTTTATCACTTATATCTTGGGCATACTTTAGTTTAAAGTGACCCTGTCATGTATTTTAAAACTATAAGATGATTACAAGCCGCAGCCTGTGCCTCTGACATGAAGCTCAGCAGGGAGGGAGGGAAGAGAGTCTAAAGCAAACCTAATTTATTATTTACCTTACATAAAAGTGTAGACAACTCTTTTATGTAAAGTCAAAATTCTTTTTTGGGAGGGGGTTTAAACCCCTTTTTTTCATCGCCACAATAAAAACGGAATGCGAGCGCAAAGCCTCCTGGGATCAGGCATCCCACCAGGCTTCTGGCTGCTCTTTCTGCACTTGCCCGAGGAGCTTTTTCTTTTTTTTTAACCCTCCCCCTAGCGGTATTCCCGAGTCTGACTCGGGGTCGCTTTAACATGCAAAAAGCGGTAATCCCGAGTCAGACTCGGGGTACCTAAAAGCAGAAAAAATCCCCACTTACCTTGTTCTGTCACTGTCCCCCGGTGTCCTGCTGGTCCCCGCAGGTCCTGGGGACACGTCTGCCTCCTCCAATCTCTGGCTGCAAAGTGCAGAGACATCCTACAGGGTTTCCCGGTGACGTCGGTACATGCGTGGGTGCAGCCGGGAAGTTCAAATAGTTTTGTGTTGGATTCAATACAAAATAGCTGTATTGAGTCCAATACAAGGAAATATTCATATAATATATAAAAATTATATTATATGTATTATATATGCTGCTGTACAGTTATATTACATTATACATTGATTTTTTTCTTATTTTTTTTTAACAGATTTTTGTGTTTTTTCAAAAGTTTATCATTAAATGTATTACTATTAGAAATGTGTTGGTGAGTTATGCC
Source organism: Pyxicephalus adspersus (assembly GCF_032062135.1). Lineage (NCBI taxonomy): Eukaryota > Metazoa > Chordata > Amphibia > Anura > Pyxicephalidae > Pyxicephalus > Pyxicephalus adspersus. The sequence goes on along the minus strand of NC_092865.1, from coordinate 67,113,698 downwards.
TAAGAATTAAAGGTCTACAATGTAAATTTAATTTCCTTGCAAAAAATTGTACCACTTTTTGCATGGAAATACGACCAGAATCAGACCGCTAGGGGGGTTAAGGGGAAAAAAATTCTGATCTTACGCATACCAAAACTGCATTGCCTAAAAAGAATGGGCCCGATTTAATAGGGCTGGGGAATATAGACTATCATGGGAGAACCTGGGTGATCCCGGAATGGAATTCTTAAAAATATTTTGCTATTAGTTGGCAAATGGTTTTCAGTCCTGGACCACATTCGTTCCAGGTTTGCTTATTCACCCTGGTTCTCCCATCTCCAGTCTTAAAGAGCTTTCTTAAATTAGACCTAATCAGTCAGGAACAAAAAAATGCTGGTGGTGAAGTGTGTTTAGTCATTGTCAGGGCAATGGGCTTTGCCTTTCTTTGTTTAAATGTATTTTTATTAAACAATTATTAAAGTTATACATCCAAAACAATGTACAGGAGATAAAAACAAAAACAAAATGGTAATAGTATCACATTCTATTATGATAGTCCAGGGGAAAGAGGCACTCTTGGTCCATATGCTTTTTGAGTTGAGGTTTGCATCCTTAGAGATGGTCCCAGTTCTTCTGCATGTAGTAGATAATTCTTTATCAGATGATACCAACAAATTATTTTGTGAGAGGATGCCATTTTGAACAATCATATCCAATAAATATTACATACAGGAAAAACTTCCAAAGTTCCATTCTATACATTCTTTAAATGTTTGACCTTATAGCACTTGTGTGTAAAACCTCACATTCTACCATTCATTGTAACAATAGGAAACATGAACTAATCTGCATATAGCAGGGTGAATGCAACACTAGACATTGTGGACGATAACCTTAGGGGGAGGAAATGGGGGTGAAAGAATGGGCAGCATGGTGGCTCAGTGGTTAACACTCCAGCCTTTGAAGAGGCCTAGGTCCTAGGTTCAAATCTTAGCCAGGACACTGTCTGCAAAGAGTTTGCAGGTTCTGTCTGTGTGGATTTCCTCCCAAAAACATGCAGTTAGTTTAATTGGCTTCCCCCCAAAATTGACTTTAGGCTACATGACTTTGGTAGGGACATTAGATTGTGAGCTCCTTTGAGGAACAGTTAGTGATGCGACTATGGACTTTGTACAGCGCTCTGTAATATGATGACGCTATATAAATACTGGGTAAAAAAAAGGATAAAAAAAAAATTTAGAAAGGGAATGACTGGATCTGGAGTCAAGTTGGAAAATTACATCACCCCTCGCCGAAGGCTGTGGCTGATTTTAAACACAACAAACTTTTATATTTGGCACAGATTGTGGAGGTATTTAGCTAATTTATGTACAAAATTCATTTGAGTTTCAATTAGGTATTGGAATTTGCTCTCGTACCAGTACCAAAAGTTTCTAAAGCTCACTAATAAGGAGTTGTATCCTTTGTGGGTGCCATTCTGTCCCCAGTGGTCCAATATGCCAAAAGTACAGTCATAGCTACTGCTCTCCATTGTGCATTGAGTACAAACATTGCACAGGAGTTGGAACCTTGCAGGGACCATGAAGGAGATAGATGATTGCTTTCCATTCTTCCTTGAGCTGTCATGAAATTGACTGTTGATGATAGAGCACAACACAATAAATAATTAACCTTTCGAAATGTTCAATGTTTTTCTGCACCCCCTGCTAATTTAGTTTATTCTGATACCAAACTGCAATTGGCCATTAATATAATATGCATGTATAATATGCTCAGAAGCACAACATATCAAATTGTGTCACGATCCTTCAGTTATAATGTAACTTCACTTCTCTTGCTCCAAGGAATCAATCTACTACCCAACAAGTCTTTGATTACTGCAGATTACATCTACCTCTCATAGAACACTGTAGCTCACTGACAAAACTGTACATGCTGTCTTAACTTTCCGCTGAACTCAGGTTATATTTCTAGCATAATGAATATTTCATTTTACCACTTACCCCATTAATTATCCTCTCTGTCAACAATTAATATGCTGGTAGAAATTACAGAGATGTGCTTTGCATATGCAATATCTATTCTAATAAAGAAACTGTGGCGTAGAGACATTTTGCTCGTTCCTAGCTTCTCCTAATGATGCTGGGATCTGGCAGACCTCGGGAGAATTAGGCAGTAAATTGGTGTTCTCTTCCATGTCAATCAAATTTGGTTCTGAATTTCTAAGCAAGAAATAGCCCTGATAGTTCCTTAAAGGTTGTGTTGATGTGTTATCAAAGAGCTATTCCAGGCAACAAGTACTTAGTAATACTAAACAGCAGACACTGAAAATGTGTTAAACACAGAAGGTCGGTTAAAGCGGAATTGTATTTGTTAAGTGGTAGGGTTGAGCCATAATTAGTAAATAGCATAATAGCACAGCTTACCTGTTTGAAGATGCAGGTCCAGGTCATCACCCCATCCCAGGAAGATGCTATCTTTGCTGCCAACTCCATGGTGGGCTTTTGGGTCCAATTTATGGCCCTGCAGTATTAGGACTGGTGAAATAGAGTTTCATGATAGAGTGAAATAGAACTTTGCTTGAAAGCCTTAGTTTTACTTATTACACTCGAAATACGGTCAGTCTCTGTTGTCTTTTAAATAGTTGATTGACATTTCCAAAGCCTATAAGAAAAGCCTGGAGCGACCGAGGGGAGGAGATAGAGCGGGGGGCAGACATAACCAGGGGCTAGATAGAGCAAAGGATAGTTGAGTTAGGGAAAAGAAAGAGGGAGATAAGTGAAAGGTACAAGGTCAGGGATAGGCTAGGAGGAAAAAAGTGGGGTGGAGAAGGGAATAGTTAAAAGAAGGTCAAACTGTTGGATTGGTATCTACCAAATTGTATATACTCTTCTAGGGAAGAGTACACAAAAAGAACCCTTTGAAGCATTACTGCTCTTGGGACCTAATAATTGCACGAAACACCAATTTAGACTCCTTAACTTCATCTTCACTTCTGCTAAGCAAACTTTGGCGAAAGTATGGTCCTCAAATGTCCCCACAGTAAATTAGGTGAAACATAAGGTCAACTCGTATTTCACTAACGAACTGTTACACGCTAAACTGAATGATACTTTGGGAATCTTTCAAAACGTGTGAATGGCTTGGATTACCAATTACTTTCCTGGAGACTTCAACATGGATTTACTCTTTCTGTAAAGTGTTCCTGGGCCAAGGTCACCCTTACCGTTGCTAGTGTGCATAACTGGTAATGGGTCCTCCCTCCCCTAACCTGTCTCTGTTCTCCATTTCGTTTTTCTTTTCCTTCTGCCCTCTTTTTTTTCTCCTCCTTCTCCTTTTCTCTGTTTTTTCCTCTTTCCAATGCATATTGATTAGTATACATGTATTGATGCGTACCCTTAGTTAATAAGAGTTTTGTATTTTGTGTGGTTATGTTGGAGCTTTGGCTCCTGATTATAGACTAATACTTGTTGTACCTATTTTTGGTGCCATCCTTTTCTGCTTCCTACTCATTGATATTTACCTGTATTCTTATTTTATATTTTTACTTTTGTTCTTCTTGTTTTGAAAAACTTTATTTTTCCTAATAAAAACATTGAAAACAAAAGAAGGTCCAACAGGAAGTGGGGAGAATCAGAGAGTTGGAGTAAGGAGTTTTCCTCCCTCCCACTCTCGTAGGAGGGGAGAGTAAGTAGTTAGACTTGGGGTCCTCGGAGGGCATCTTAAAAAGGGGGTGTGGTAAAATGGAGAACCATCTTTGGTGTGGGATCTCCAGTGGTTTACTTTAATGGTGGCTACCAGTATGGTGATGATAAACGAGGGCTGTGAATAGTGTACTTGTCCTTGAGCAGTTGGTGTTGTGGCTGGGAATATAAATGTTGGTTGGGCAGCTCTCCCAAATGTTATGGTGGTAAGCGGTGCCTCCTTGCAACCGGGAAGGGAGTAAGAATGTATTGGTTGTAATTGTTACTGAGATTGATGATATTGATATTATTATTATTATGGTTATTGATAATATGGTTATTTATGGTTAACTGTCATAATGTTTAATGTTTTTATTAAAATAAAAAAATAAAATTTATATATACATTTATAATAAAGAAAGGCCGTTTCCCACAAGTTGGATTCAGTATCATGGTGTTGGCGATGGAGGGGTGGGAAATGGTGGATTGCGTGGGGTGGGGGAGAATAGGTAAAGGGTGGGAGAGCAGAGGAAGAAACGGGTGATTGAAGGTGGAAGGAGCGACATTGCTAGCTCCCTGGGTTGTATGTCTTACATTGCCTTCATGATGAATGGGAACAAGTTAGCAGTTCTTTAGAGTCAGTTATTCTAACTTTAGATATATCCATACAGCATAAGAATTTCTAGCTTTTGTGCCTTTGTAGGTAATGCTACTTGCCTAAACTTCATTGAGGAGTTAGTAAATTAGGTTCAGGGAAGGGGGACAGGACCTAAGCACCATCCTCAACACCTTAGCTCATGAATTTTAATACCTGTATTGGGTAAAATAATCCCAAGCAGGCCAAAATATTAAAAACAAACCTGAAACAAGCAGTACTTAACAAGACCCAATGGGCCCTTGTAAAAACAATGTAGGTTACATATCAGAATATAAATCTCGTGTTAGTCATTATTTGCACATTCCTAAATGGCTGCCTATGTCTTGTAAAGCTAATAATCTAAAAAAAAAACAAGTGATCTGTTGAGGCTAGCACCAGTAACACCATTTTTCATTTTCATTTTTCAAATGCAGCAGAGACCATAGTATCATAAATATTTATCTGATATTTTCCAGGAAGTAGCGTTTGAAGTGTCATAAGGAGGTTTGAAAAGAAACCTAAGAATCTTAAGAAGCCAGCACATAATCTATTAGTCCAATACTCCTCTCCAGGGTAATCACCCATGCTCCAAGAGATGAAACATTCATCAACTTGTGAAGAAACAGGCTTTTGTCAGCTGTTTTGTATTTTTCACCTTTGAGTAATGGAGACAAAGTATTTGAATTTTTTAGATTTAAATACTAAACTGCTGTCATAAAAGCCAAACTCTGTACTTTATCTGTTGTTCCCCAGCTCTTGCTACAATGAACTGAACCTTACAATGCCTGTCCTCTGCAAGATGTCCTCAATATTCTGGGTTTAAAAATGCCCATCAAAACTCAACCCAGCACCACATGGTATCATGGATCCATCCCCAAAGTCAATGTATAACCTTGTGCTTCAATTGTAGGGTTACAGAAAATGATGCTTACTCATAACATTAGCTCCACTATGTAAATAATTGAGGATGGGCCAACCTGAAGGAGAACCAAAATGGAAGACCTTGTGACATCAGATGACTAATCTGAAGATTTTGAAGAAGGTAAGTAAAAAAGTAATGTGAAATTACCTACTTGTGTCTTTTACTAAACACAGCTGAGAATGAGCTTCTCTGCAAGCTCTTGTAACTCTTTAATGACCAATACAACCTCTGCAGTTGTTTCTTTTTGCATATCAAAGCACGGCTTGCTCTAGAAGTTAATGAATGTCTAGGCTCCATAAAGATAATTTTTTTTTGCTTTGTTTGTGATTAGCTCACTGTGAGGTTTTTTTAAAGTAACTGACACCACACTGCCTAATAATATGTTGAGACAAACATCTGTCCTAATTAAACTTATAAATAATGTACCTGTTCCGACTTACATACAAATTCAATTTAAGAACAAACCTACAGTCCCAATCTCGTATGTAACCCGGGGACTACCTGTACTATATAAAGTATGTGCTTTTATGTTAAGAAAAAGTGACTATAAACAAAGATAGGGCTTGTTTCTCCTTCCTGGGTATCCTTTGTGTATTCATATAGTGGCTCACCATTATTTATTTATTATGGATTGATTGTGTAATTGCAATGAGACACAACATTTTGAAAAACATTTTCTGTATTTCTTTGCACTTTATTGTACAGTTCTTGCTAACGATCCCAACCTCTCCCCTGAAGAAGCCAATTGGCGAAACGCGTTGAGGATTTTACCTGCAAATAGCGGTAATCCCGAGTCACACTCGGGGTAGCTTTAACCTAAAAAAACCCCACTTACCTTGCTCTGTTGTCGTCCCCCGTCGTCCTGCTGGTCCCCGCAGGTCCTGGGTACACGTCGGTCGTCTTCGATCTCCTGCCAGCGAATGCAGAGATGATCTCCGGGGTTTCCCGGTGACGTCAGTGCATGCGACGGTGCTGGCGGGCCAATCAGCGGAAAATTCAAATAATTTTGTATTGGATTCAAAACAAAATAGCTCTATTGAGTCTAATACAAAGAACTTTTCATAAAATATGTGTAAAATTATAATATATATTTATAAATTAATTATGCTACTGCACATTACATTACATGTTTAATTTTTTTTAACAGATTTTTGTGTTTTTTTATTTAAAGTTTATTAATAAATTTAATAAATGTTGAACATATTTAGGTGGGTTATGCTTAAGAATTATAGCCTACAATGTAAAATAAATTTCAATGCAAAAAAATGTAACGCTTTTTGCATGGAAATACGGACAGAAAGCTAGGGGGGTTAAGGGCCAAGTCCTCAGTGTGTTTTGATATTTTTTTCTCAGCAAAGGGGTTTTGGCACTAAAACTCAAAACATTGCAAAAATATTTTAGGCCATTAGAATAGAGGCAAATCGTTTGAAACCTACGATAATAGGATCTAAAGTGGTATAAAACACCACTTGGTGTTGAATAATGTCATTTTATTTCCAATAGGAAGAATTTACCCTAAAAACAGGCAATCAATTCTAGTATTTATATCAGTATTTATATAAAGCTGTTTACAATATTTTGGCATCTGGTCAAGGTCAACCGACGTAAATCTATTTTATTTACGTCTTCAAACAACATGTACACAGACAATGTTATTATTTTCCTTTATTTGGTGGTGGTACATTAATAGGAAACACCATTAAATAGTTCAGGACACTGGGAACATTTTATTATTGTTAGTACTGAACAATTTCATTTCTTCTTTGTAATATTTTTTCTATGGCACAAAAAAGCACTCAGTGATGATTCAACAATTTTTTTCGAAGGTCTGCTTTTAGCCAAAGAAAATCGATTGATAAATTGTTTTTATTCACTTTTTCAATGAGTTAGGAAAATGTGCTCAGTTTTCAGAAACATTCTACTAGTGACAGATAAATATCTATAAGTATTGTATGTAATACTATAAAACAAAGTCTCGGAGGTTACAGCTTTGTCTTGTATAGCTGGCTTTTTCTGAAAGTGCCTCTTTTTTGTTCTTTTAGTTTATTCATGTATAACGTGTATTTAACCCCAGGAACAAACATGTAATATGTGGCATGTTACTAGTCCTTTGATGTGATGGCTTCATTAGTTTATTTTTTCAGTTCCCCCCTGATTTTCTGGTGATCAGGCCAGTAACCTTTCCTGTCGCAGGGTAACAATACGATGGAAAAGTATGACTGTGGCACAGCAGAGCACCAGCATTCAGCATTCTACCACCCCCCACATTTAACCTCCCTGGCGGTAACCCAGAGTGTGGCTTGGGGTATAAAAAACATGCTGAAAGCGGTAACCCTAAGCCACACTCGGGGTAGCTAAAAACATCTAATCTACTAGATTGTAAGCTCTTCGGGGCTGGGTCCTCTCCTCCTGTATCACTGTCTGTATTGGTCTGTCATTTGCAACCCCTATTTAATGTACAGCACTGCGTATTCAGTTGGCGCTATATAAATCCTGATTATGAATAATAATAATAATTAATAATAGTCCCATCTGTGTCCTTCAGTGTCCAGCTTGTCAGATCCCATTCTCAGGCCGCGTCCTCTTCCTCCAATCTGTCCCCAGGCGAGTGCGCTGACGCTCCCCGGGAATTCCGGTTTATGTTGGTGCGTGCGAGGCAGGAAATTCAATGTATTTTGTACTGGATTCAATACAAAATAACTGTACTGAATCCAATACAAAGTAATCATTATAAAAATATATATATATATATAATGAAGGCCTTTTATTACAAATTAAAAACCTATTTACTATGAAATAACCATATTATCAATAATACCATACATTAACAGCAAATAAACCTTTACCATAACACTAACATACCAACTAAATATATCCTGAAATCTCTTCCTTCTCTGGTTACTGGTTCTCAAGAGCCTCCTCCCAATACCCAACGGGGATCTGGGCCACCATGATATTTGTGCTCCCAGCCTCATTCAAACCCCAGCTCGGGAACGATATCATAAATTATTTTCAGTCCCCACCCCTTTATTATTCCAGTCATTACTTTTCCCACTACATCTGGGAGAATCCACACCAATAATGGATCGCCCACCACTGATACTATCACCAGAAAACCACATTCCCTCAAAAACCTCTTCCACCCCTGTACCCAATAATGGGAGGGTGGGTGGTTAAACCTTCCTCCCTTTTGTCCTCCCTAAAATGAATGCCCCACCCTTTGGACAAGCGAGTAATACCTTGCTGTGCTCTCCGCCTTTAAAAAATACAGCGGTCATTCCTGATCAGTCATTCATCTTTCCACAACGTCAGGGGGTCGCTGTCCAAATGTCAAACTTTCATCCGAGATGAGCGTGACTGTTTGTCTTGGGCAACATTCATCTGACGTCTGCACATAGCTTTGGACTAAAAGGCGTATATTTATAATGATAATATGGTGTGAAGATATAATAGTTGAATTATACTTAGTTATACAGCTAAGTTAAAAAAGACAAATGTTCATCAATTTTAACCAAAAGACAAACATGTAACAAATGAAAAACCTGCATGAGAACTTGCAGTTATTTCAGAGAATAGCAGAAATCCCATATAAAGTGTGGTTAATGTCCTCCAATAGTGAAAAAAACACTTTCTAAATGAATTCAATCATTTGACAGAAAGCCGTGGTCAGATTATTCTTAATGAGTTAAGCTGCGTACACACCTGCAATTTGCAAAAGACTGCACGATGCATGAACGATGCTGTACATACAGCACCGTTCATGCTCTATGGAGAGGGGAGGGGGAGAGCGACGGAGCGGCACCCTGCTGCGCGCTCTCCCCTTCCCTTTCATTAGGATCGGTCGTGGTCCATCGTCCATGGATCCGCCAGGACGGTCGTCGGACGATGGACGACGACCGACTGTACACACGGCAGATTTTCGCCCGATAATTGGCCGATACCGATTATCGGGCGAGAAAAATTTGCCGTGTGTACGCAGCTTTAGACTATCCAGCAAACTTGAGATATTTTGGTACACCTTTCTCCATGTTTAATGGAGGACTGCAGCTAACAATAGGAATGACATCAGTGCAGCCCTCTGTAATATAATGGGGGAAAGTTCTTTGGAAAATGCTTGGGAATCGTGTGATAGTTAAGCAATTAAATCACAGACTTTTTCCAGCTATACACAGGCAACTTTTATTCCCATTGTTGCACACAAAACTTTCCCTTTTTTCTAGAAATAGAAATAGATTCGGATTGTCCTCGTGCTGTTCAAGGTCCCTGAAATTGGCAAATGAATATATCCTTTCACCTATAAACTATAGATCAAAGAGAACTTTCCAAGGTACCCCAACTCTTTCAGTCCTGATTGTGGAACAATACACAGGACGGACCAGTAAGCCAGCCTAATAATAAGAGGATATGGTCAGGTAGGTTTAACTTTGTGCTTTAGATCTGGTCAGGGGCTAGGGGTCAGGGGCCAATACACAATGGGCCTGATTTATATAAGCTCTCCAAGGCTGGCGAAGATACACTTTTTAATGATTTCTTAAAATTAATTAGCTTTTTAGCAAATGTATTCAATCCTGTACTAGATCTATTCCAGGTTTGCTAAATCACCCAGGTTCATTGATGAAAGTGTATTCTCTGCAGCCTTGGAGAGCTTTCATAAATCAGGCCCACAACAGGGATGCCCTTGCAAATGAATGATAAGTGTAAGTGAATTGGAACTGTCTTAAAAAGGTATAATAATTGTGAGAGGATGTCCATTTAAAGGGAATTGTTTCTGGCAACTTTCTAGAAAATGTGGCTACTTTCCCTAACACAAATCTATTCCTCATTGCACTTTAAGCACTTTCCATTACAGAGCTGGCCCAGCTCCTCCATCCCTCCCCTCCACACATAGTATTTTTTATAGAACTGCCAGGGAAGAATAAAAGATAGGTATTGTTATTGTGTTAAAAACACATTGAAGATGGTAATCTTGGGGATTTTTGTGTCCAAACTAGGTAAAGAAAATGCATAAAATACATTAAATGCATATATTATCTTTTAGGAAGATTGTTGAAATGAATGGCCTGGCAACAAATTCACAAGAACTATTTAATTTACCTTCCAGATTGTAAGCTCTTCGGGGCAAGTTCCTCTCCCCCTCCTGTGTCAATGGCCCTGATTTATTAAAGCTCTCCAAGGCTGGAGAGGATACACTTTCATCGGTAAAGCTGGGTAATCCAGCAAACCTGGAATGGATTTCCTAAAAGTCATTAGCTATTAGTTAGCAAAAGTTTCAATTCTGGATCAAAGCCATTTCAGGTTTGCCAGATCACCCAGCTTCACCAATGAAAGTGTATCCTCTCCAGCCTTGGAGAGCTTTAATAAATCAGGGGTACTGTCTGTCATTTGCAACCCCTATTTAATGTACAGCGCTGCATAATATGTTGGCGATAAATAAATCCTATTTATTAATAATAATAATAATAATAAAAATACTTTGTCATATTGCATCAGTTAACACCAACATACTCAAAACGTAGGACGTTGGTATTTTAGCATCAGCAACATCAGAGTAGCAGGTTGTGACAGGGTTTCTTTAAGTGGTATAATACCCTCCTCAGAACTATTTTTTACACCCATGTAGCTATTATAGTTGATCTATAGTGTTGCATTCCACCTATTGTTGAATCAATAAAACACTAAACAGCAATTGCCTCTCCTTTGATTCAGCCGAGCAACATCTGGGAAACAACATCAATGGAACTACAAAGCCAGTGTGTGAAAGTCAAGCCAAGAACAAAATAATGCTTTTAGGTGTATTTGGCATTCCATTTTTATTTAGAATAGATTTATTTTTTGTTCTAAGAAAACAATATTTTTATGGGAATCTTATTAAACATCTGCTAGCACAGAAAAACGTCATTCTTCAAAATATAAAATATAGAGTGAAATATATTCTCACCATGTCGGTGTTATTATTTCATGTCATCTGATTACAGAATCCTATTTAATGCTGCTTTCATTCATTAACATTTTTTAAGATGTACAAAAAACAATAACTGTAAAAGTGATTCACACATCCTGCGCAATTAACACCATCAACAAATCTGTTTTAAATGCCTAATAGATTATTTATATGCCAAAAAAAACTATTTTTCTTTAACAATACAGAGAAGTACAACAACCACAAAGCAAGGAGATAATAAAATAAACACGTGGCATAGCAATTACCACTTTGGGCTAAAGGAAGAGATGGATTATTTAGCTCATATTTTCCTTATTGTAGATTTCTCCTAAAATTACAAATATAAGAACACTGCCTGGCCAAAAAAAAGCCCCCAAACCTGTGGGCACAGTGTTGTGATCCAGGGTTGCTTCAGTTGGTCAGGTCTAGTTTAAGGTGAAGAAAACCCAAAACAAAAAAATCACACTTACCTTTAATCCCGCAGATCAGTCCATATACCGGGAGGTTTCTTCCATCGGGTCCCACGTCATCCTGGAATCAGTCTTCGGGCCAGCATAGAGGGAGTGCCAGGCACCGACATCTTCTCTTCTTCCGTGTTTTTTTTCCTGTGTCACCCGATCTTACACTGCGCAGGTGCAAGATGGGGTGATGTAGATTGTGAAAAAACTTAACCAATCTCACTGCACATGCGTGAGATCAGCAATTTTTTTTCTATTGATGTGAGGGCTCTTACTATGCATGACCGAGATGTTTGGGTATGAGTGACGTAAGTATCCTGGGAGTCTCTGTGCTCCCATTCATTCTTGATTGCCAAGGCGCTCCATGCCTCTTACTGCCAGCCTGATGAGATTTAGAATGAGATTTGGTGAAATCACTATTATGCTGCTTGCAGGAGAGGAAGCTGTAACTCAGGATCTGTAATGACAGCATCTCCTGTTTTATCCATTCTGTAAATTTCGACCTGTCCCTTCTTGAATATAACTCAAGATCATGAGGGGGGCAGCTCTGATATGTTGGAGCAAAGCCACTTCACAAAAGACGCTCTGAAGAACAATACATAGAAAATCAAGTAGTAACATCAGCCACAAGAAGCCTACAGCAATACCCGTGACTTGCCATTTGTCCTCCTCTTGCTGTTTTTCTGCAAATACACCTGTTTTTCTATGCTGCAGTTCAGTAACATACTGTAGGTCTTGACTCTCCCCAAGCCAGTGGTAAAAGCAGCATACTCATAGGCACATCTCTCTGTCTCTCCTCCCATCAGCATGCTCCTTGCACTTCAGCACAACTCATTGACTACTTGTACCTCTTCTCCCTCACCCAGCCTGAGCTCTGTTGTAAAATTGATTACAAGAGGCTAATATTAAGCTGAATTCAGGTTCTTACACTGCTTTGATTTACAAAAATAAATGTAATGATATAGTAATAAGTAAAGAACTAGATTATTGTGTCTCTAGAGTTTAGCTTGGATGCTATAAGAGTCACTGACCTAAAACAAGAATGCAATAAACAATAGCAAAGTAAGATCCGAACTCCTGGATTCTAGAAATAAAACTTTCAATAGAAGATATGAGCAACAGCAGTCATTGGCATGGTAATTAGTATATCACTGCACGGTGATAAATGTGATCAGTGGAGTAATATATTAAGAGCAGAACCAGATACATACTGGGGTCCCAGACTCCAGGGGGTCAAAGGGAGGCAAAAACAGTCCTGAATTGGATGATTCTCATAGTAATCAGCATGGAAGCTTCTATATTGCGGTTAATATATATTTCCGTTAAGATGAGCTTTCTGACTGGCCATGGCCGAAATGCCCTTCTTCTTTACCCCAACTCTAACACTGCCCACAAATTAGCGGTGATCTATAAAAGATATTCACTAGAGCTGAATGTTCCAATAAAAATAAGAAGCTATTGGTCTCCATGATCCCCTGAGGAAGGCCTATGGGCGAAACGCGTGGTTAGAAAAGACGTTATACTTCCACTAATTGAACCTTCCAATATCATATAGTCAGAGATTCAAATTGTCTAGTTCACTGGTCTAATCATACCCATGATGTTAATGGGACAATTAATTGTGACAATTTATTACAATATAAGCTCACTTTGCCAACAAAAACCCAGCTTTCCTTCTCTTCTTTCTTGTATTTAGAATCTACATACAAACCATGGGGTGGCATTAATTATGCTTTACCAGGTGTTATTGCTTTACTATCTTCAATTTAGGATGATCAAACAGTTATACATAATGTAATAGGTATGCACACTCCCTGTACCTGGAAGGATTGTTTCCATACTATCTGTTATCATAGTATGAATCATTTGCCAACTACTATTTAATTCAAACATCAAAAATTGAATTACAAATCTGCACACTTTTAACAAAACTCATGTGGGAAACCAAAAAAGACTTCTGTGGACACTGACCCTTATGCATGATCTAATATACTGACAGATAGTGGGGGAGGGTGCTAGGAACAGCTCTGGCCAAAGCATGTGTTATCCATTGCTGGATGCGATGCCCAGGTCTAGTCAGAACCAAGGCCCAGTAGCACAGTATTGGTTGGTATGGGTTTCTTTCATTCTGTACGAACCCTGCAAATGTATATCTTATTTGTACACTCAGGGGTTATTTAATAAAAAAAAAAAATTACAACTATGTGCTTTATTATTATTATTATAAAGTATTTGTGTAGCACTGACATATTACACAACAATGTACAAAGTCCATAGTCATGTCACTAGCTGTAGATCAAAGGAGCTCACAATCTAATGTCCCTACCTCCCTCATATGTGTTTAATACAGTCTAAGGTCAATTTTGGGGTAAAGCCAATTAATCTAAGTGCATGTTTTTTGGAATTTTGAATGGCTGCCACGATCCGCCTGTGCCACTACGCCCTCAACGACTCTATCAGCAACCACTTTAGCTACCTACACAACGTGTCCTATTTAACTCCAGTAGAATATTATCTGGAACTACAATCCAGAGAGCTGCTGATCAATGTTAAGAATTCACTACATCACTACTACGAGTTACAGATCATACCGTTACTTTTGCTAGTGTTGTTCGGTTAAGCCAACATCACTATACGGTTTATTCTTGATCTCTGCATAATCATTACTACATACCTGACCTACATCTACAATCTAATACCAAACAAATTCCCTTTACGATTATAGCGGGAATTAAAAAATGTCCAGACTGCCATTTCAATGTTGGTTTTACTATACTCTCTATATCCTTGAGCACTTGCCAGCACCCAGTCCTAGCTGGTCATAGGTGTCAGAAATTTCACCAAGCTACTCAATCCCCTGAGGAAGCCCCATGGGGTGAAACACATCAGAAAATTGACATACCCATCAGAGAAATGTTGATGTGAGATTGTTAACATGAATGGCACATGAGTGATCAGAAGGGGAATAATCTTTCAGAATTTTTTTTTTCTAGATTTTCCTCCTTTAAAATTGGGTGCGTCTTATATTGCGAAAAATATGGTGAATAAAAAATAAAACCATGTAATTTTTCCTTATACACTTACACCTACTAAAAGCCTGTCTTCTATACTTACAATCCAGGCTAGGCAAACAAATATTTTCCTACACACTGAAGACCCCTCCTTTCCCTACCCAAGAAAATGGAATTTAAATTGAGCATAAGAACGGAAAGAAAGTTGACTTAAGTGATATTTTGGTTGGTTGGTCTGAGTATTTCACAAACTGCTTATTTGCTGGGATTTTTGATTCCGAAAAAGAGAAATATGCAGTAAGCAGCAGTACTCTGGGTAAAAATGCTTTGTTGATGCCAGAGGTCAAAGGAGAATAGCCAGAATGATTCAATCAAATAGAAAGGCAACTTTACCTCTATTCTACCTAACCACTTGTTACATCTGAAGTATGCAGAAAATCATTTCATAATGTACGCTACTTTGGACCTTGAAGCAGATTGGCTACAGCAGCAGAAACAGGCACCTGGGGCTATAGTTCACTCTTTATCTCCACTGCTAAATGCGTATGGTAGGGTAAGAATTCAGCATCAACAAGAAAAAGCATGGAACCATCCCGCTTTGTATCAACAGTTCAGGCTGGTGGTGTAATGGTGTGGGGGATATTTTCTTGGCACACTTTGGGCCCTTTAGTACCTATTGAGCATTGTTTATACACCACAGCCTACCTTAGTATTGTTGCTGACCACGTCCACCCCCTTATTATCACAGAGCACCCATCTTCTGATAGCTATTTCCAGCAAGAAAACACACTATGTCATAAACCTCATATCATCTCAAAGTGGTTTCTTGGTTATGGCAATGAGTTCACTGTACTCAAATGGCCTCTGAAGCATTAGGAAACGCTTATTGGGCTGGCGATACCGAGCTGCCCACCACTGTAGTATCGCACACAGCCTATTTTGCCCAGCAATGTCACTTGCAGCAGCAAAGAGTATAGAGAAATAGTAGCAGCCCTTGGTTTCCTTTAGCCGTGCAGCCTGATGTATTTTATGGCATCCCCGGCATCCATTGATAGGCTTTGCACAGCTGAAGGGGATTCTAGAGGCTGATCAGCTCCTGACACTGCCATTGGTTGCTTGGACTTTATAGCCTTTCTGCTTCCAGTCAGCAGTGCCTGTTGTAGTGTATAGCTGGGCTAATCTGTGTTGGAGAGGTTCTTGGTTGGCTTGCTGTTGCTGACCCTGCCAGTTTATACTGCCTGGACTGACCTATTGCCTATGACCCCAACTCTGTTAGTGTTTTACCCCTGTGAACTTCATCTGGTGGATGGATTATCTTTTATGATCTCTGGCTCTGAATTCTGGACTAGTCAATTGGAATCTTGGTACTTCTATCTGTGGGTTTCTTATCTGCTGCCAGCCAGACACCATCCCTTGCGCAGTAAGTCCTGGGGGCAACTTAGTGCTGGGAGATGCAACCAGTCCCCCAAGGCTGAGCGGGGGCTTATTAAATGTGAAGACTGCGATGTTAGATGGGGGAACTGGTATCGGGTGCTGACCAGAGC
>NC_092865.1:67086210-67097292 GCF_032062135.1 Pyxicephalus adspersus | reverse complement strand
GGTGTTCCTAATAAAGTGTCCTGTTTTATTATGTATTTATGGTTGCTATACAAAAACAGCTGCTCCCTGTTAGTACTTATATAAACCACAAATGGGACTTTTTTGGCAGTTTACCATCCAAATAACATGAATATTACAACTGCAATGTCATACAAAGGTAAAAAACAATCATTTTTTATTATGAAAGTTTAAAAACAATGCATCCAGCAAACCTGGAATGAATCAGGACCAGAATTGAAAACATTTTCTAACAAATAGCAAATGACTCTATGAAATCCATTCCAGGTTTGCTGGATCACCCAGCTTTACTGGCGAAAGTGTATCCTCCCCAGCCTTAGAGAGCTATATTAAATCAGGCCCAGTCACTTAGTGCACAGCTAACAGGCAGCGAGGGGTTAAATCTCTCAGAAGCAAGTTTAATTGCTAATGTGTCTTTCTTTAATATTTAGCTAAATCAGGTCAGAGCAGTATTGTTTTGTGCTTCCATTTATTGACAACGCACAATCAGGATATAATTTCCTATCTGGCATACGAGCAGAAGGTTTTGATTTGGGGACAGATTTCAGCAAGCAATACTTGACTTTAAGAGGATTTTGTAGAATTTTTCTAAGCATGGTCTGTCCTATTAAGCTAAGTTCCATCTAATTTTTTCCTTTTATTGCTGTCATTGAGGAAGCACAGCTATTGTAGAACATACTTGACACCGCATTTTATGCATTTGAAGTGCTTTTGATACAATCACACTGATCTAGGAAAAAATATAAAAACTGCTCATTACACTCCAATACATTGTAAACATGTCCAGACTATTCCTGGTACACCACTACTGAACCTTGAAAGAGAGCTGTTTTTGCTGTGTGCACCTAAAAAACATGTTCTTTTTGTTATATTTTGCTTTTCTCTGAATCTGATGCCAACTAACTACTTTACCTAAAAACCTGTGTGCTCCTATTTCATTTTGATGACTAACACAATGCCACAGTCATATTTCATTCTATAAATCAGCATCTGTTAAACTTTGGAAACATTTTGATGCAGTGCAAATGTTTTTAAAGCTTAAACCCAGCAGGATTATTATTTATAAGGAGCCCTAGCTGTAACCCCTGACATCCCCAAGGGGGGATAGATTATTATACGAGGGGGTGCTCATAAGTTCCTGGCTTTGCCCAGAAAGAAGAGAGCCAGAGTTATGAAATAATACATTATTAAACATATTCCCCCCTGAGAATGATGCACTTGGTACAGCGTAGTTGCAGCTTTTCTAGACCATTCAAATAAAAGTCCTTTGGTTGGGCCACAAACCAGCTCTCTGAAGAATCTTTGACATCAGAAATGTCCTCAAAACGTTGCCCGTTCAGGTGTTTCTTTAAATTCAGGAACAAATAATAGTCTGAAGGGGCCAGGTCAGGTGAGTAGGGGGGATGGTGGAACAATTGGAAACCCAGGGTGTTCAATTTGGCAGCCACAACGTTGGACGTGTGCGCAGGTGCATTGTCCTGCAAAAAAAAAAAAAGGATCCCTTTGGTCAACTTTCCACGGCGTTTCATCTTATTTGCCTCCTTCAGCTGGTCCAGGAGGTTAGCATAATACTGTCCGATGATACTAGAGCCCTGAGGTAGGTAGTCCAACAACAGAAATACTGTCTTTGTCCCAGAAAACGGGCGCCATGACTTTTTTTGGATGATTTCTGGATTTGGAACTTCTACGGCCGCAGGGACCCGCTGTGGCACCATTCCTTTGACTGTTCCTTGGTTTCAGGATCATAGATGTGGAGCCAGGTTTCATCCTTCGTCACTAACCTAACCAAAAAGTCCTGTGCAGCTTCAAAATGGGCCAAAATGGCTTTGGATGCTTCAACACCTTCTTTCCTTCTTCTGATCACTGTTCAAACATTTCGGCACCCACTTCACTGAAAGCTTGCGCATGTCTAGGATAGTGGTGATAAACCCAACACGCTCCTGTGAGATGACAAGTACCTGGGCTATCTTTTTTGCGGATATTCACCAGTCCTCAATAATCAGCTCATGGACAGCATCACAGGTTGCCCGGTCAGTTGAGGTTGGGGGGCGCACACTGCGGGGCTCATCTTCAACGGTGAAATGCCCAGTCTTGAAACGAGATATCCAGGTTTTGACAGTGCTGTAGGAAGGACACTTCTCCCCCAGTGTTTGTGACATCTCAGTGTGAATGTCCCTTGCTGACTTTCCCTGGAGAAACAAAAACTTCATGACGGCCCGTAACTCCAACGACGTGAAACTTGCTTGTGCCTCTGCCATCACAGCTTCTCACTAAAACAAAAAACAGTTTTAGGAATCGCAAAGACCTGATATTTGCACAGAGGCATACCAAGATATTAGGCTGTCATATGTCTCCACACTCATTTTTCTATTTCATCTGGAAGGGGGCAAAGCCAGGAACTTCTCGGCACCCCCTGGTACAGTATAATAAACTGTAATTCTACGGTGAGATTGTGGACATTTGGATTATGCTACAGGTGAGTATAGGGAGAAACAATCTAAAATCTAATATTTTAGCCTTGTCATCAAAACAAGGAGAAGATAAATATTTTAAAAGGCTTGCTTTATCGAACAGCAAAATTCTTTTCTTAGTTTGCATATATTTAGGCTTTATGATTAAACTGACAGTGAGGTTGCAGTGTGGTTATTGCTCCCTTATGCCAGTGAACCACTGCCTCACATGCTACATGTAGCTTCTACCCAGGGCAGGACCATAGAAAGTAAATGGGGTGGCAGTTTGTGGTACAATACTGCATACTGAATTGATTTTTTTAAGAACCGACGCACCAGAACCAAGTGGCTGGTCAAGGTGCCAGGAGCAGCATGGGATTGATTGATCCTGAAGAATATATGAACCTATCCTTACTTTACCTTCTGGTAAATCTTTGTCCCAGAAAGTGAAACAAAATCAGCCCAATGGGTCCCAGGGAAAAAAAAAATAACAGAGGTCCTAACGCTATTATCTTATCCAAAACATTTTTGTAAATTTTTACCATACGTAAAGTACACTTTTAATAACCTTGTTTGCTCCAGTAATAATATGATGCAGGCTTTGAGTTTTGGTGGATATATTATCAAATACAACCTTTTATCCTGCCCACATAAAAAGTGATTAGAGTAGTGTAAGCTTTTAATTACACTGTATGTGCTAATGGGAAGAGTGAGAGTTCAGATTACCTGGTCTTTCATTTATATTATGTTCTTTTCTTCTGTTTCATCCTTTGCAGAGAATTGCTAATCCTTAATGTCTGTGGCTACAATTCATTCTCCATTCGGAACATCTTTTTTTGTAGCCACCCCATTGTGTGTGGAGTTCTAACTACAAGCGTAAACACCTACAATTCATGATAGACAATACAATTCATGATAGAAACACAAGTAATCATGGGAGATGGAGTTTTCTTACAGGTAGGAAGCTGGCATAGCATTCAGTCAGCTGTCCTCTCTTGTGCAGCCAGAAATAAGTCATTGCAGACTTCAGATCGGGAGTCTGCGGCTGCAGTTCTCTCCCTCCTCTGACTGGCAGCATCTCCTGCTTTACCCAGACACACAACCAACATTTCTCCCATCAGAAGGCAATCATCACTCCACTTTGACTTTATGCCCCACCATTACACATCCATGGCAGGCTGGGTCAAAACATATAGAAATGCTTAAAACCTGGGACAATACAGTTTCCAGTTTATGCTAATGTGCTGCAACCCCTGAAGAAGCCTACAACGGGCGAAACGCGTCGGGTATTATGGCTTCACATATTTGTTGTTCTAGGTATTGCATTTTCATATATTGCTTTGATGGGATTGACCTTTTCACAAACCAAGTGTTGTTTCTAGTGCCAATTAGCTGGTGAAAAGTCATGAGTCTGCAAGGGGATTTTAAATATGTACTAAAGTGTATTGTTCAATGAGAATTTAATCATTGAATACAATACCTTGCTTGCCATCAAAACCCCATCTGGTTTTTTATTGCTGTTGTCCGTGGTTGTATATTAAAGGGACTAAAACTGTTTTCTTGGCCACTTTGATAACACTTTTTGTAATATACAGGAACTTGTAGGTAGGTTAATTAGCATCCCCCAAAAGATTGACTTTAGATTGTGGTATGGACATATGACTATAATAGGGATATATCCAACCTCGTGGATTGCAAACTCCTCGGGGGAGGGTACTCTCCTCCTCCTGTGTGTCTGTCTGTCATTTGCAACTCCTATTTAATGAACAGCGCTGCGTAATATGTTGGCCCTATATAAATCCTTTTTATTATTAATAATAATTATAGTAATATACTGTGAGCTTCTTTAAGGGACAACTAGTGACATGACTATGGACTTTGTAAAGTGCTGCGTAATTTGTCAGCTTTATATAAATATAAGATAATATTAATAGAATAAAGAACCAATGTCATTGGACAAAGGTGCTATATATGGAGGTGAGCCAGAAAGCTTGGATGTAACATTTCTTCTTAAGTAAAAAATATATTTAATTAGAAATTCTAAACTATGAAATATTACTGGTTGTTTTTCATTGCAGGAAAAAAAAACATTAAATACGGTGCATAAACTACTAATCTATAAATGATTTATGCTGTAGAAAGTGGGGACAGCTCCATTCTCTTACCCATGTATTACCAGATAGCCTTAATTAGTGTAAAAATGAAACATGTATTTTAAATTCAACCATCTGACTCTTGCATATTTCATAGCTGTTCCACAGGAAACAATTTTTTCACTGACACCTATAGGCAATTTCTTACAGAAAAGAACCCTTTGCATAGTTGAAGGATCAAATAATTATTATTTATTAATAAGTACATGAGCAATGGTGCATTTATCAGTCGGTTTTTACCTGCTCAATTTTATTTGCATAGTATAATAGGCTTCATAGCCGTTATGTAGGTAATGTGATAGATTTACTGAACTTTGGTAATTGCTCAATCAATCACTTACTAGCAAAAAAGAAGTTTATTTTCTCATCTATATGATTGAGTGAAAGTGGTCACACAAGCGAAGTGCACTTTGGAAACACATATACGAGAAAAAAAATGTTTGCAAAATGATTTTTTGATGTCCCGACACTCGTAACATACAGCAAAGTCAGGGTCTCAACTTGCAACAACCAACCCCCCACCTGTTGATTGGACAGTAAAGGAGCAGAGTGAATTCATTTGGGTATTTGACGATACCATCTGATATAGAGTATAACTGGGTTCTCCTAAATAAAAGTAACATAAATCAATAAAGTATATTTATAGCAAAAATGTGGGGTTGTTAAGTTGAATACATAATAGTTTAAACCCTGTTTGTCTGTGTTGCTATCTGTATCCCATTAAATATATTTTCCTTTACTCCCCATGCCAGGTACACCACATTTCCCCTGGAATTTTTACCATTTGTTCTGGGGATCACTGTAAAATTTAGGATTTCCTCTCACTAATAAATATTAGCAGGATTTGGGGTAAAACAAACTGGTCAATTGCCCAGGGCCTCCACCTTCCCTACGGCCCCAATTGACAGAATAATTAGAATTCTGCACATTTGGAGCTCCGACTTTATATTTGCCCAGGGCCCTATTTTTGAACCCCACAGTTTCTCTAGAGGTTGCTAGGGATTTCTCAAACTGTGGTCGATTGACCACCTATTTGATGCCGGCATAGTTTTTGGGCTAACATCACATAGTAGAGACCGCGACAGCTGCATAACTGTAATGACATTTTTAGTTCTGTATATTGTTAGTATTTCAGCCACCACTTTCCCAATGACCTCGAATAAACTGGTTCCCCAAAATCCTAAAATTATTTTAGGGGTTACACATGGGGTAAAAGGTTAAAAAAGGCTGGTGTAACCCTTCCCCGTGCTATTCATTTTATTAAACAAAATCCTAAATGTACACATTAAAAAGCAAAAGGGATTTTTTGTTAATTGAGTAATTTAAACCTGTAATCAAAGCAACATTTGTAACATCTGGCTTATCATTATTACTTGTTTCGCTCTCAGTGGTGTAACTGGTGTAACTTAAAGCGTACCTAAACTGAATATTTTTACATTACATAGAAGGTTAGACAAAATTTTTTTTACATTTTTTTTTTAGTGCAAAACCCTTTTTTTAAGTGTGCAACGCCACCCGTTTAGGTCTTGACCACCACCGCCTTGAGCGCAAAGCTTTCCGGGATACCTACGTCATGCATCCTGGGAGGCTCTGACTGCTCCTTCTGCGCATGGCCTAATGTGCAGGAGGGGCATTTTTTCTTCCAAAAGGAAAGAGATGCTCATCTCACGCATTTTTTTAAATTTTTTTTAATTTTTTTTAATTTTTTTTTATTTTGCTTACTTTGAGTTTGGGCTCAATCAAGATTGACCGTCATTTATTGCTATAAGGCTATCCCTTATCCCTAATTATGTTATATGTGCTTAACATTCTGCTTTAGGTTGTACATGCCAATCATCACAATTGTATTAAAGTACATTACATATAGTTTGCTGTACATTGCCTTTATGCCTAATTCTATATGATACATTTTTTATTGACAGAGTAACTTTTTGGAAACTATTCCACACATTGCAGGGGCCTAGGTTACATCCTAACTTTTTATAATTTTTTAACAGACTCAGAAATGTTAAAGGACATTACTGCAGCAGAACATTAATATGAAGCAAGCAATGACAAATCTATAACCTGTAACTTCTTCACTCTGACAGTTCATGAACCTGTGTCACTATTAATATTTGCCATCTGTCAGCTTAGCAGGATGATTTTCTTCCTAATTTACAAGTGATCAGCCCATGGAGCCGTATATAAACTGTCTGGAAGGTACAGCACGAAGCGTCATCATCTGGATAATAAGACAAATGTCACTTTCTGAGGTTATAACATGGACAGAGTTGTAGTACGGGTTTGACAACTAAGAACATATGTGACATGTCTTCTATCTGGCAGATAAATTGGAATTCTGATACAAGAACTGTACTTCACCCTTCATGCTTACTGATTTATATCACCGTGTTTTTAACTTTTGAAAATTTATCTATTTTGCTCTTTAACCTCTCTGGATTTGAATGTTAACGATGAAATTTTAGGATGATCTGGGTTTTAATGGTATAACCAAACTTTTATTTATTTATTTATTTATTTTTAAGAAATCGCCTGTGCAAAGTTTGTAATATTGGTGCAAATACTACCCCTAGAAATATATTTGTTCTCTGAAAAATGGTATTTTATTGTTCACTGGCAAACATTTGTCCGAATCAAATATGGACCTGCTAAGTAATTACTTCTATGTAAAGAACTGTATAATATGCATAGCTCCAAATTGTCCATAATTTACAGGGACAATCTATCTTTTGGAGCCAAACCTTTCTATCCGCCCTGTACACTTCCTCAGCCACCTAGGCTAATGGAGAAATGAAGTGACTTCTCCTCAGGGTGCAACATTTTTGTGTTGATTGGAGTTCTGTAGTAGTGGCTGTTCAAGGGTGTGTTCCTTGACTAAGTAGTCATTTCAAAGCAATTTAATGGAGCGGGCAAAGGGGTGGTCTACACTTCTTGGACTTAAAAGCATGCTATTACCAAGAAAGTAGTTGACAATTTGCACAATAAAATAGGGACTGGAAAGAAAGGGGTCGCTTTGATGCAGCTGTGCAGTATGAACGTGTATTATAAATATTCTAAACCACTAAAAAGTTTGAAATAAATATGTAAATATATATATATATATATATATATATAAAAGCAGATCTTTAACGATCCTTTCCAACGACAAAAGACAGCATGATGCATGAATGATGTCTGTACATAACGTGCCGCTCCGCTCTATGGAGAGGGAGAACGGAGCAACACGCCGCTGTGCTCTCTCCCCTTCACTTTCATTACGATCATTCCTCATCCATCGTTCGTGGATCTGCCAGGACAGTCTTTTAGACGACAGACAACGATCGCTTTTAGGCACAACAGATTCTCGTACGATATCAACCCTGATTCTCGTACAATATCATCGGACGAGAATCCTCTTATGTGCATACCTAGCCTAACTTTAATCAGATTGCAAAGGGATCTTTAAAAGTAAAGGTAAGTGTTGTTTTTTTTTTTATGAAAGTTCCACTTTAATTAAAAAAAAAAAAAAAAAAAAAAAAAAGATTACCTAACATGATTAAAGGGTATTTGTTTTTCATTTTTTTTTTTTCGCTTTTTTGTGTATAAGAGTATTGATTGCTGGTTTGTTATGTTATATTTTATCAGTCTGTATTTTATATTTAAAATAAATATGATTGAAATAAAAAAAAGGGGCTTTAAAATCAGGTTTTCATAACTATACATAAAAAAAGAAAAATCACTCGGGACGTTCCAGAAGACCCCCTGAATTCCAGCTCAAGGATTCCCTTGTTGTAGATGTATTTGCACAAAGTCACATATGCCCAAGAAATGTGTGTGATAAGAAATTTCTCAGTTTCCCGCATCGCTGTTGATCATGTAGTACAACCCCCACAGAGACATTTTAACGGCGTGCCAAAAAGATTAAAAAGAAAAAGCACAAATACACACAAAATATATTAACTAGAATCACCTATTCCATTAACTTAATCCCAGTATCATTAGCTAAAAACCACTTAAAACAATTAACACTTGTAATAATTCACAAAAGATCACTTACTCCATTACCTTCAGAAAACATTATACATTAAATAAGAGAGTGAGAGATCCTTGGGGAAGATTTGTGCTCATTTCATGAATGTATAATTGTATTTTAGGAATACTTAACCCAGCTTGAACATGTCTCCATATGTGAAGCAGCTGACCGAGAAAACATAAAGAAAATTACACAGGAATGCAAATGGATTTGATGGAATGTGGGAGACAAGACTTTTGTGAAGGAAATAATGCAATAATTGGAATGTGTAAGTGAATACAACCAAAAACCTTAAACAGATATTCATTTTAACAATGCAAAATCTTTATATTTTAAATAATTAAAGTGGAAGTAAACTAAAAACAAAAAACTTACACTTACCGGAAGATCCTCCATGGCGCTGGTCCTTCTTGCCATCCAATCCCACATCGTCCTGAGATTCCTCATCCTGCATTGGAAGCATCGAGCGCCACCATCTTCTGTCTTTTCTTCTATCTTCTTGCTAAGTCACCCGATCTCGCACTGCGCAGTTGTGACATCAGGTGATATAGCTGCTGTGAACGGGAAAAAAAAGAGAGGCGATCTAACTACCCATGCGTGAGATCGGCATCTCTTTCCCCTTGGTGGAAAAAATGTCCTGCTGAAGGAGCAGCCCGAGGCTCCCGGAATACATGACGTAGTTATCCCCGAAGGCTCTGCGCTCCCATTAAGTCTTGAACGCCGCGGCAATCAAAGATTTAAAGGGGTGGTGCTGCACCCTTTTTTTTAAAACATAAAGGGTTTGTCTACATTTCTATGTAAAATAAAAATGTTGAGTTTAGGTCTGCTTTAAGTACTTACAAATCCAACTGAAATATTATTATTTTAAAATTATGAGCTGCTG
Source organism: Pyxicephalus adspersus (assembly GCF_032062135.1). Taxonomy (NCBI): domain Eukaryota; kingdom Metazoa; phylum Chordata; class Amphibia; order Anura; family Pyxicephalidae; genus Pyxicephalus; species Pyxicephalus adspersus. The sequence continues at coordinate 67,087,773 of NC_092865.1, read as the reverse complement.
CTAAGCTTGTAATAATTCATTTTTCTCTTAATGCAGCACAATAAAAATGTTTTGTCTTCTTAGCTGGTAGCCTTATTGGATGTGGTTGGTAAATCTAAAAAAAAATTGAAATTGATTTAAGAATAGAGTTTGTTTTTCACCTAGCAAAGTTTTTTTTTTTATCACACAGCCAAGGATAACTCACTCAGCTTTATGAATGAGATGACGCTTTTCTGATTTTCTAACTATTGAATAGTGTTTGATCCATTTTTTAATGTTTCCACTATATAAGCATTCTAATAAGTCCACCTGCACATACAATTTAAGATTTAGTATAAATATTAGAACAAATCTACAAATGATGCCAAAAACCCTGACACCAGCAAACCTCACATGAAAAATACATTTATCCTCCGCAAAATGCAAATTTAGCTGATAAGTATAAAATAAATTAGATCCTGGTTTGAATTCATTAAAATCCACACACCACAGGCTTCTCATTAGCTACTGCGTTCCACCGGTTTCGCTAGATAAAATAAAATGAAAACTACCAATCTGTGGTCACATTTGCTTTAGGACCATGTACGGCTTAATAAACAAATTATTTATGTCGACTGCAGGGACAATTTCTATTTATTGGAAAACACAAGTCTGAGGATGTAATTTGACACGCACTTTGTAAAAAAAGAAAGTGAGTCATTGAGTAAACACATACCTATTAACTTGATTTATCATTACTCATTTGTAATAAAGTTGGATGTTCTACAAAGGAGAAAACTCTAAAAACTCAATATAGGACACAAAATCTGTGGTAGACATTTATTACTTTTTGTTAAGAAAGGAAATGGGATCAGTGAAGCTGGGTGATCCAGAAACCCCGGAATGGATTTCTTCAAAGTCATTTGCTAGCAAATGGTTTGAATCTTGGACCAGATCCATTTTTAGTTTGCTGGATTGCCCAGCCTTGTTGTAAAACGCGTCGGGTTTCGAGACAAGACCTCTAATTTTTATCTTGACCCTATGTGACTTGGGTTCATTAGTTATGATTTAGCATAAGAGGATTATGTTCAGTCTAGGGCTGTAAATTGTTATCTATAAATGGAAATACACTTTTATTATTTTTGCCAAAAAGCCTTTTTTCTCTCTTTCTATACACTAAATAACTAGGTTTGGCAACCATATCACTAGTAGACCCGTTCTTTGGTAAACATATGTCCCATTTACTCAGGGTTTACCTTTTAAAAACATTTAGCCCATATAAACTTTGGAGCTAAGAAGCCAATTTACCAGTAACATGTACCCTAGTGAAAGCTGCAGATCATTTCACCAATAACAGGTACAACAATGAAAGTAAGATTTACCTATAAAAGGCCTTTCAGTGATAATACCAGGCAGATTCTAGTGATATGCTATAACTTTCACTAGTTTAGCCTCTCACAGGTCCTACTGAAGAACTTTCCACAGCCTCCCAGCCATCTGATTCCATTGTAGCTGTTTGTGTCCCTGATGGCCATGTGGAGGGTTCAACAACCAATGGAGCAGCAGGAGATTGCACCCCTCCTTTGTACCCCTTCCCTTCTACTC
>NC_092865.1:67084210-67085235 GCF_032062135.1 Pyxicephalus adspersus | reverse complement strand
GGCTTATTTGATGGGGATGCCTTATCATCGGGGAAACACGGTATGATAGACATCTATTAGAGCATCTTTCAGTTTATCCGTGGTCTCATGTAATACCATTGTGCTCACTTTTCTGCCATGTTTATTACTATTTACCCTCCCACATAAGCTATAGTGATCCTATCATGGCTTTCCACTAGAAAGCATAAACTTTTTTTCTGTTTAACATCATGTTGCATCACATGGTATGTGCAAGTGGCAGTGCTGTGCATCAATGCGTGTTATGCGCATTTACTGCGGGTTGCAGAATTGTTCGTGGTAACTTATGCTGCATCACACAGATGGTAAACCCGGCCTTAGAGTTCTATAAGTGTTGCTAAACCTAAAAAATGGTTTAGGTAATATTGGTTGTTTTAAAACATATACTGTATGTTTCTTGTATGTATCTGTAGCAGAAAAATGGGGCCAGGTGGTGAATTTTGTTGATGAAAAATAAAGGGAGGTTGGCAAACTCAGTAACAACTGATGAAGTGAGTTTTAGTTTCTTTTGAACTTGAAGCCCTCACAGCTGAGTCATAATTGGGAAGTTATAATTGAATAATTAATCAATTCATACTGTCACACTAATAATGAAGGTAATGATGATCTGATAGTTATAAGTGTATTTAGAAAAGGCATGCATTATGATGTAATACTATAAATAGGTAAAAAACATCGGTAGAAAAAAAAATGTTATGGGGGGGGGGGGGCTACATAAGCTTCTATGTGTTATGTGTTTAAAATTGCATTTGCTTGCAACCATTGTGAACAAAACATCATTGTTATTGCCGCCTATCATTTCAAGTTGGAGAATAATCCTAAAGGTAAAGTTCAGGTTTAACTAAGGTTATCACTGTCTACTATTTAAACTTTAAACAGCTACCCCCCTCCCACCAAAAGGCCTAATTTGTTAAAGGTCTCCAAGACTGGAGAGGATACACTTTGATAAGTGAAGCTGTGTGATCCAGCAAATCTGGAATGGATTTTTTCCTTTGCTATTTGACAGC